>NC_080619.1:2450000-2750000 GCF_027887145.1 Ammospiza caudacuta
TCCTTGTTGTCATTCCAGATGGAAGAAGCCTAAGAAAACGGTGTTACCCAGAGACAAGATGCTCCTGCCTGGGCCCTGCTCTGCATCCAGCACCCCACGATCTCAGCTGCTGACTCCATGACCACTCACTGCAGAGGAGGATGCTGCTGGTGGCTGCGATGCTTAGGACACGCCAAAGTCCCCTGGAGACTGGGACAGGAGGGATCCAGGAAGCCCCAGGTGTCCCAGGCAGTCACCACAGCTCAGCCTCTGGAGCCACAGCCTTCCCAGGGCCATGGCGTCCTGGGCACACCCTGCACATGCGACAGGGCCCGGGCCCCCTTGCACAGCCCCCTGTGTGCAGCTGCTGTGTCTGTTACCAGCTGGGAATGCTTTCCCAATAAATTCTGATTGTGTACATTTAGAGACTCCTGGAAGTGTCTACGTTTGTTGGGTTGTGCCCATTTCTGTGGGGCTGCACACATGTGTGCAGGGTTGTGGTTGCGTACATGGTGCCCGAAGCAGGAGTGAAGTGACATTTGAAGTGACAATAATTGAACCCCTGGGATGTAGATTGTGGATTAAACTCCGCTCATGACAAGTCTGTTCACAGACAACACATACCTAATGAGAAAGTTCAAGCTCCAAAGCAGAACTATGTCAATTCTGACAAGCAGCCAAAGAAGGAGGACAGCCAGTATTGGGTTGGACATAATCAGCTTTTCTACCAGGTGTTCAGCCCTGTGAAAGCAGAGGGAGAGCCACAGTTGAGGAGGAGCAATCCTCTCTAGGTGGACACCTCCTGATCATGCCCAACACCACAGGCACACACTGGAAGCAGCAGGAAGAAGACTCCAGATTCCTCAATAAACCTTGGAACCCCCAAGGTCCAGACCTTGATCCTGTTCCAGGAGAGCTCTTGGAATCTGTGCTTGATCGTCACCTGCGCTTGCTGGTGCCGGACGAAAGCCTGCAGATGTTCATGGCCCACGTGGAGCGAGCCCTGAGGATGGACTGCAGCCTGCCCCAGCTCAAGGTGGTGTGTGCCAAGATGGTCTCGAAGATGGGGCTGCTTCTAAAGGTGCTCTGTGAGAGGAAGGAGAACAAAGGCGGCTACAATCGCATGGGCCGGTGCGGTGTCCTCTGCAACAGAACATCTGTTGCAGACATGTTTTCATTGAAAATCTTCCCTTAAGATTTTTTCCTTCTGGGAAGCTGAGAGAGTTCAGGAACAAACTGTAAACAATGGCTATCTGCTGCTGTGGAATGCAACAGGTGCAGCTATGATTGGTCTCATCTGCTTGCTTGTAATTAATGACCAATCACAGCAGAGCTGGCCCCCATGGAGAGTCTGAGGCAGCTGCCTTTGTTATCATTCTTTTCTTTTCTATTCTTAGCTTAGCTAGCCTTCTGAGATGAAACCTTTTCTCCTGTTCTTTTTAGTATAGTTTTAATGTAATGTATATCATAAAATCATGAATGAAGCCTTCTGAACATGGAGTCAACATTCTCGTCTCTTCCCTCACCTGAAAACCCCTGTGAACACCGTCACAAACATGTCCAGACACATGGCCTTGAGGGAGGGCAAGGAACTCAGAGAAAGTAGGAGAGCTGCTGAGCACAGCTGCACGTGTCCTTCTCAGGATGAGTCCTCCTGCCCCTCAATACTGAGGGATGCCCCTAATAAAGAAGAAGAATTCCAGGATGTGACGCAATGCAAAGAATTCAGGAGATGGGGAAAAGTATTTAAGAAGGTGACACAGTGATTGGGACACCAACCATTGTCCTCCACCTCCTGTATGAACAAAGAAACTGCTGAGGCTTGCCCTGGGTGCTTTTTTCCTGTTATTTCCTTGCTGTTACTTGAGAGGGAAATGCCTCAGAGAAGCAGCAACAGTGAGGGAATGCTGTCACCGCAGGACGAGGTGCCTGTGCCCAGTGACTGCAGAGCACCCCATGAGCCAGCACATTTATCCTTCTCTTCAGAGGAGAGAGCTGTGGGTGGCCACAAGCTTGCCACACGCAGAGGAGCCGTCAGTACTGCAGGATCGTCCTCATGCCTTGTGGCAATGTTTTCTCCTGCATTCAGTAAAACTAAAGATTGTCCTTGTTCCTCCTGGTGTTGCTGATGTCTTTGTAAATGCAGTTTCTATTCTCCCTTATGAAGTTGGCCAAATTCAGTTCCAGCTGGGCCTTAGTTTTTCTACCTTTCTCCCTGCATGCCCCAACGACATCCTCGCCATCCTCCTGTGTGCTGCCCTTCTTCCAAAGCTGTCAATTCCGTGTTTTCCTGAGTCCCAGGCAGAGCTTCCTGCTCAGCCGCTCTGCTTCCCCACCAGCTCATCTTTGAGCATGGCCTGTTCCTGCCTGTGCCTTCAAGGATTTCTCCCTGCACAATGTGCAGCCTCCCTGGACTCCTCTGCCCCTCAGCACAGCGTCCCCAGGGAGCCTCTCAAACAGCGTGGCTGGACTGACTCCCCTGGGCAGCCCCTCCAGCCTGGATGCAGCTTGTCCACACCGTGATTGTCCCGGCCCCAGAGACCCAGAGCCACCACCTGTTGTGTAGAGGGAGCTGGGAAGGTGAGATGGGCCAGGAGAGGATTCCCCTGCTGCCCGCAGCAGGGACCTGTTTCCATTCCCCCTGCTTTTTGGGTCCCCTCTGTTATGTTTGCCCAATTATCCCATTAGAAAAAGGCCAAACAATATTAAAAATAGTAACAATTTTAATTAGTTTAAAAAATATATAAACAAGGGATAATTTGGCTCAAATAATAGCGCATAAGCAAAAACAACCGCAGGGTATGGAGGGCAGGGTTCAATGACCCTTGCCATTTCACGTACAAGCTTGCCAAGTGAAAGTCACCCCTTATATGCCATGTGTCAATACCATCTCCTCCTATTTTCGGTTCGTCACTTTTCTGTCTCCGCCCTCCTCACCACCTTTACCACGCAAGCGCCACCACTTGGTTTGGTGGTCGCACAAGTCTTTGGGGGTCATCACTGATGAAGGCTCTGTAGTCTTCTTCATTGTCCTTTAATTCACCTTTGGGTTACACATGCGCACCAAGCCAGTACAATGTAAGCGAAGACTAACTTATCAGTGCATCTACGTATCAAGGCAATAAATCCCTTATAATTAACATTTTCTTGGGACCCAAGCAGGTTCTTGGTCATTTTAGCAACTGTATCTTCAGCTTCTTTCCTGTGGTCCTTGAAAACATCTGCTGAGAAGGGGTGGGTGGGTGGAGCCCCTCCTTTCCCTCTCTTCTTTGGCATTACAACTTTTAGCTATTAACTATTTTATTATTATAAAATATTAATTACTGTATCAATATTGATTACTGTTTCAATTTTTATCAGCACAAATCATACCTATTTATCACACCTCCTTCTGCCTGCTGGTCACACCCTTGGTGATCCTCGGCTTCTTGGCAGGGGTCTGTGGCTCCAGTCTGTGTGTCCACACCTCCACTTGGCAGGTGTCTGTGTCCAGTGGCGGCTTCAGAGTGGCTCCAGCACTCCCTCTTCCTCTCCTAAACCCTGACACTCCTTATCTTTCCACTTCCCCCTTCAGCTCTGCCACTGGGCTGAGAAGAGCATGCACCTGGTCCTACCTCACCCAGGTGTTATTTCTGCCAGCCCCAGTGCCAGTGCCTGGCTCCAGCACTCCCTGTAGAGTTTTCCCATTCCAACGAGGCCTTCCGGGAGAGCTCATTGGATATCAAAGTAAGAGGCTTTGCAATGGTGCTCCAGGGTGGTGGGTGGGAAGGGGAACGGCCGTCTCCTCCTGCAGAGGCCATGGCACTGGTGTCCCCATGGTGCTGGATTGGTGCTGCACAAGCAGCATTGTCCCCTCTGCACTCCTGTGGTTTTTGCCTTGTCCTCCTTCCCTTTGCCCTCCCTCACACACTCCTGCCTCCCAAGCTCATGGTTGCATTGTTGCACCTCCACCTGAAGAGCTGCTGTCATTGAGCAGAATCATCTTCTCCAGGAGGTTTAATGCACATGCATGAAAGGCACCTTTGTCTAATATGGCTCAGAATAGGGTTAAAATAGTGAAAGGGTGTGTAAGACAGGGAACACAGAGATCAGGGAGGAATTTCTCCATGGAAAGTGTGGTCAGGCCTTGGGAGGGGCTGCCCAAGAAGGTGATGGACTCCCCACGCCTGGAGGAGTCCAAGGAAGGGCTGGAGATGGCACTGAGTGCTGTGGCCTGGCTGCAAAGGTGGGGATGGGGCCCAGGATGGACTGGCTGAAGCCGGTGGTGTTTTCCATCGTCAGTGACTCTGAGGCTTCATGACTCCGTGCCCAGAACTGGAGGCCGCCTTGGCCCAAGCGCTGCCGCAGCCGCCCCGGCCCGAGCTGTTGTCCCGCGCGTTTCCCCTCAGGCCGGGGCGGCCCCTGCCGGTGCCGCTGCCCGGAGCCGGAGCTGCCCGTGCGGCGGAGCGGCCGCGCTTCCCGGCCGGGCCGGGCCGCCTCTCTGGCCGCTGCTTGCGGCGCCGTGCCGGCCTTGCCCGAGCTGCCCGCGGCTCCCTTTGCACGGCGCTCGCTGCCGGGGCCGGCGCGCTCAGGCGGAGCTGCCGCCCCTCAGGCTCCCGGCGCTTCCCGCCGTTGCCGCTGGGGCTCCCTCAGCCTCTGCCGGCGGCCGTGCCGACACTGCCCGCCTTTCGGCAAGCTCCCCGCGCCCTCCCAGCGCCAGGCGGCCTTTGGCCCTGCCTGCCTGCCGCCTGCCCGCCAAAGGCGCTCTCAGCGCTCCGCACAAGTGGAGAGGAGAAAAAGGACAGCGAAAGGCTCATGAGTTTACAGAAAGGGAGGGAGAGATCCCGCCCCGGTCACGGTCCCGGACACAACAGAGGGAGCTTGGAGATATTCATTACTTTTATTACCCATAAAATCAGAGCAGGATAATGATGGGGAAAGGAAATTTCAACAGCACCTGTGGCCCCAAAGCCATGCAAAGCCAGGCCACACCAACCCAATACAGATGGGAATGGCTTCACAGAGCCATTACACAGAGCAGGCTTAGATCTTGTCCTCAGGAGAAATCTATTCCCTGGGAGGGTGGGCAGGCCCTGGCACAGGGTGCCCAGAGCAGCTGGGGCAGCCCCTGGATCCCTGGCAGTGTCCAAGGCCGGGTTGGACGGGGCTTGGAGCAGCCTGGCATAGTGGAAGGTGTCCCTGCTGCCACGGCAGGGGTGAAACCGGACGGGCTTTAAGGCCCCTTCCTAGCCCATCCATTCCATGACTCTGCAGATTGATGGCTCTGAGACAGAGTCATTTGGTGACAGCATGGCCTGAACTGCGCTTTGCTGCAAGCTCTGATGCCAAGCACCATCCCGGTGACAAGAGCATTGCTAGAGTGTCATCAGAAGGACCACTGTGACATTGGCAGCAGCACTGTGACACAGGAGCTGCCACAGCTGCAGCTCAGGTCAGCGTCCCAGGTGACTGCAGCCAGTCCTGCCTCGCCATGGACATGGTGATGCGTCTGGTGCGCGCTCTGCTCCTGCTGGCCCTGCTGCTGGCAGTGGCCCCCTCGCCAGCAGTGGGCAAGGAGTTCTGCCCAGAGCCCTGCCACTGCCCAGGCCGTGGGCGGCTGAACTGCGGCCACGCCGGCCTGGCCACCGTGCCCCCGGGCAGCCGCCGCCGAGCCCTGACCTTCCTGTGAGTGCCGTGGCCCCTCAGAGCCCTGCAGCTGCCCCTCCCCGGCTCCCTGGCTCTGCAAACCCCACCTGGGACACCCGGGGCACTCCCTGGCCGGAGACAGGGGGGGTTTGGGGGCCTGAGCTCAGCATGAGCCAGGTGAAGCCAGGCTGGGCACACTGTGCCTTCTCCATGCAAAGCCCAATTCCAGCTTTCCTGAGGGGGGACCGGGGCTTTTGTTTCTTTGCAGAGATTTCACTGGCAACTCCATTGCGGATGTTGGAAAAGAAGCCTGGCAGGACTACCCATGGACTGAGACCTTGTAAGTGCCCTGCCGCATTTCAAATGTCAGCAGTGTGGGGAGTTTGCATCCTTTGGTTTGGGCTTGGAGCAGCAGCTCCCACACCACCCGCTTTCATTGGAATTCCAAGCTTGGCTGCTCTGCCAGGAGGGGTGTGAATCACCACAGCTTCCCAGCATGGCAAGAATTGCCTTGAATCTCTTGCAGCCAGGGCACCATCCCCATGTCTGTCTGCCCAGGGATCAAGCTGTGGTCAGCGTCAGCCGGCCAGGAGCAAGGGCCTGCTCTGGCCAGGAGTGGGGACGGTCCCTGCAGCGGTGCCCCAAAGAGATGCTTCAGTCAAGCTGCTGCAGGAGATTTTCCCATGAGAATCCCAATTGCTGCTGGGCTGTGGGCGCTGTCACAATGTCCCTGTGTCCCCTTGCAGAGCGCTCAGGGACAATGTGTTTCGGGCAGTGAAGAGGCATTCCCTGGAGGGGCTGTTCCTGCTGAAGCACCTGTAAGCACCTTGCCCTGCCCACGGCGGGGGGCTCCTGCCTGCCCCTGCCTGGGGCCCTGCTGCTCAGCCCAGGCACGGGCACGTGGCCTTTGTCCCTCCTGGGATCCAGGCTGTAGAGGCAGGTAAAAGCAACAGGGCAAATGGAAGTGACATTTGTTGTTGTACCTGGAACAGGGATTTGTCCTGCAATGAGATCCTGTCCATTGAGGAACGGGCATTTGAGCCACTGCCTTTCCTGAAGTCTCTGTGAGTGATCAAGTTTCTCTCTGGTGGTTTTAGCTCAGTCTTTGCATGGGCACCCTGCCTGTGTAGGCAAATGCTGCTGTTGTTTTCCCCTAAATCTGCCCTGCCCAGAGCCCAGCTGAGCTGCAGAGGTCAATGCCGATGGCTGGGCGGCCACGCCGGGGGACAGAGCCCAGCGGGGTTGTCCACACACAGCCATCAGAACAGCCACTTCTTGCAGCCTTGGCTGCATCCTAGAACAGAAATAGAGTCAGCACGTGTGCCCTTCTCTTGCTCCCCTGGGCAGGCTACAAATGCTGGGAAAGCAGCAGTTTCCTCCCTCTTCCACCGTGGATTGGCACCATTCCTGCAAAGGGCTCCTTCTTTGCCCCCTCTCTCTGTAGGGCAGGCCTGATTGCTTTGTGTGACCTCCTCTTTCCCCAGAAATCTCTCCTGGAATGGCCTCACACAGATCCGCAGCGACACTTTCCAGGCCTGGCATGGGATGCAGTTCCTCCAGGAGCTGTAAGTGGCACCGGGGCTAAAGGCACGGCAGGGCGAGTCTCTGCAGGGTCTCTGCAGGGTCAGTGGGCAAGAGCAGATTTGCCCTTGGCAAAGTCCTGATTCCAACTGTGGATGTCAGCCAGGGAGCACCAGGAGTGTGCAGCTGCAAAGGCCCTTTCCCCTGCCCTGCTCCTCCTCAGAAAGGCTTCCTTGAGTGCGGCCAGGCCTTGCCCTCATACCCGGCACAGCCAGCTCACATCCTTGCCATCAGCCCTGACAGAGCTCTGTTGTTTCTCAGGATCCTCAGCCACAACCCGCTGGCTGTCATTGATGATGCTGCCTTCTTCAAGCTGCCCTCAGTGAGCTCTCTGTAAGTATTGGCTCATTTGGAGCAGATGCACAGAGAGCTGTGTCTCTCTGGAGTGGCCTGTTCTCAGGAAAGCAGCACAAGTGGTGCAGGAGCAAATCTCCCTCTTGGCCAGCCTGAGTCTGCTGGAGACACAACTTGCCTGGCTTCTCTTGGAGCAGGCAGAAGTGGATGCCTCTGCCAACAGCACCGCCATCATCAGGGCCCTGGGCTTGCTCTGAGAGCAGAGTTGTGGCAATGTCACCACAGAGTTTCATGAGCTCTTTCCAATGTTTGCAGAGACCTGAGTGCCACCCAAGTGAACTCGCAGACGCTGCTGCAGCTGCTGCAGACCACAGTGAGCTTGGAAACCCTGTGAGTGTGTGGGACTGGGCCCCAGCCACCAGCAGGGCCAGAGTGGTGGGACAGGGGCTCTGCTTGGGAAACAAATCCGTGTGCCATAAAACCAGAACAAGCCCAGTAAGCTCAAGAGCTGCTGTTTCCTCCTGGGCAAAGTGCCAAAGCTCACCAGCTCAGAGGCAGAATCTCATCTTTGGGGTGACTTGCTGCAGGCTTCTGCAAGGGGAATTTGAACTCCAGGCAGGTGCATTTCTGTGTCACGTGGTATTTGGGGAGCAATTCTACTTTCCAGGATAAAACCCCCTTTTTAATGTTTTGCCTTGGGAGTCAGGGCCCTTTCCCAGAGCTGTGGCACACAATGAGGCACAAGCCCCAGGCGTGGTATGGGTGTGTTCCCTGAGTTGGGCTCTGAGCCATGCACTGGGTGGCCAGGTGTTCCTCCAAGAATCCCCTCTTGTCTGCAGCCAAGTGCCCAAGGAGGCGGCCTGCTGCCTGTGCCAGGAGCGTCCCCTGCCCGAGAGCCCCTGCAGGACCATCCAGTTCCTGTGCCAGAAGCTGTGCAGCACCAGCGCCCCGCAGTGCGGTGAGTGTGCGGAGCGGCTGGGGGAGCTCCAATCTGCCCCTTCTCCTGAGCCTGGGCAGATGCTGCAGCACTGCCCCGTGCTGGGGCGTGCTGACCTGCCCTTGCAGTACAGGCCTTGGACACAACACCTTGGGATGGAAAGTTCCTGGTGATTGTACATATCTTGTGTGTCACATACTGTCTGGAGAAGGAACAGCTCACTGGGCCCACCAAACCTACCCATTTCCTGCCCACCCCATGGCCCCAGGCAAGGAAAGCAGGAATGCCCCGTGCCCTTCCCTGGTGCTGGAAGGCAAGGTCTGCCCATAAAGGCCCCAAATTGCCCTAACAGCCTGGTTTCTGTGCCACCCCAGTGCCCACTGCAGGGCAAAGGGCAGGGCCCCTGATGTGCTCTGCAGGGTGAACACCAAGCACCGTCATGCCCCGGTTGGCCTGTGCGGGGGCAGCAAAGCCCCGTCCTGCTCTAGCTGGGCACAGGGCACAGCACATGCTGTGCACAGCAGGGCCAGGCCGCCCTTCTGCAAACAGAGACAGCCAGGTTTGCAAGGGCCCCAGGGAGCTCGCTTCTCTCACTGCCTCAGCCCCAGGTTTCCCACAGCACAGTCCCACAGCTCTGGTGCCCTTGAGGAAGTTTTTCATGCTCTGACAGCTTCAGCTGCTGCTCTTGGCAATGGCCCTGAAGCAGAGGAGTCCCTGGGCATTCCTCCCCTGCCAGTGTGTGCCCCCCTTGCAGTGCTGATCTTTCCTCTGGGGTCTCTGCCTCTTCACTGGCTCCTGCAGAGCAAGCCAAGCCTGCTCATCTGGAGCTGTGGAAACGTCTCTGACAGCAATCCCATTCCCCTGCGATGTTTCCGTCCCATCCAAAGAGAGCCCCAGGAGACACCAGGAAAGAGCCAGCTCTCTGCTCTGCCCCAAGGGGATAATGGCATGGACTGAAGGGCTCTTCTCCTCACAGCAGCACATCCTCCACCCTTCTCTTGTACTCCCTGGCCTTGAGATGAGCTCCTGCTGCTTGGGGTAACCTCTGAGCCTGTGTTTGTGCCCAGCTGCTGATATGCTCTCTTGCTGTTCTCCAGCTCACACAACTCTTCTACAGAGTCGAGGAGAAATAATGGACATGGAACAAGGCAGAGAGCTGAACAGCATCCCAGTGCTGAGCGTCGAGCCCAAGGAGCCTTCAGTGGGAGATGGTGAAAGTGTAACGCTTGTGGTTGCCCTGACCCTGAGCACTGAGGGTGATGTCAGCAGCCTGGACAGTTCCAGAACAAACTCACATCCCCCTCAGCATCTCTTGGGGCGTGAAGGCAAAACAAGTGCTCATGACCTGAGGGCCAAGGTCAAGAAGAAGCTGCACAAGGCTAAAAGAATCAAGACTGCAAAAAGCATTTTCCCACACCACACGCAGCCTGTCAGGCTCAGGAATCTGGTGAAAAAGACACACTCAAGCTGGGATCACAGGCAGATGGAACCATTTTTGAATTGGCAAGCACTGAACCCCTGGGATGTAGCTGGCGGGTTAAACCCCATTCATGACAAGTTGGTTGGCAGAAACCTCATAGATGACTTGGAAGATCCAACTGAAAGGCAGAACTATGTCGATTCTGAGAAACAGCGAAAGAAGGAGGACACCCGTTACTGGGTTGGACGTAATCAGCTCTTCTACCAGGGTTTGAGCCCTGTGAAAGCAGAGGGAGAGCCCAGAGTCACCGTCACCAAAGATGAGCAGCGTCTAAACAGGAACCTGGATTTTCTCTCTGACCCGTTGGTTCAGAGAGGCCCCGCTGGGAGCAGCAGGAGAGGAGCCACGGCTGAGGAGGAGCAATCCTCTCTAGGTGGACACCTCCTGATCATGCCCGACACCACAGGCAAACACTGGAAGCAGCAGGAAGAAGACTCCACGTTTCTCAATAAACCTTGGAGCCCCCAAGGTCCAGACCTTGATCCAGTTCCAGGAGAGCTCTTGGAATCCGTGGTTGATCATCACCTGCGCTTGCTGGCGCCGGACGAAAGCCTGCAGATGTTCATGGCCCACGTGGAGCGAGCCCTGAGGATGGACTGCAGCCTGCCCCAGCTCAAGGTGGTGTGTGCCATGATGGTCTCACAGACGGGGCAGCTTCTAAAGGTGCTCAGTGAGAGGAAGGAGAACAAGGGCGCCTACGATCGCATGGGCTGGTGTCCTCTGCAACAGAACATCTCCAGGCGCACAGCTTTGGAGGAGGATCAGGAGCCCACAGAGGAGGTAGGAGAGCTGCAGGCACTGCTGCGTGTGTCCTTCTGGGCAAGGGAGAATGGAACGAGTAATTCTCTTACCCCCACGATCTGCTTTCCTATTCTCCCAGCCAAAGCCGGAGACAATGGATGATACAATCTCGTTTGTTGTATTGCTCTCTGTCATCGCTGTTGTTTTGGTGATACTGCGGGGTGTCTTCCACGTAAGCCAATTTCTTGTTTGACACAGAGCTGTCTGTCTGGTAGCTGGAGTGCTCAGGTGACAAGCCCCATGTGCCACTGCAGATGGCCTTGCATGTGCTGGCTACTACAGGAGATGTTGTTGCAAGCCTGGAGCTTGTGGCTGCATCCACAGCAGCCAGCTCAGCAGGGTCCAGCCTGCCTGAGGGAAGCTTGTCCTGCCTCCTGTCCCAGCTCTCCCCAGCTTTGCTCTGCTCTCCTCCCTTCAGCCACAGAGCCATGAGATTGGGATCTGTGGGAATTCAGAACAGCTCTTGGAGTTCCTGCAGACAGGGACAGGAAACTGGGAAGGGAGGATAGATTCTTTTTAAAGTTGTTGTTGCTGGCACAGACTGACACGTGTGCAGAACGGGCTGGGTTGGATGAAGGATCTTTGGTTTCCCATGTTCTGTAGAGCATGACAAGAAAACTTTGGTATTAAACATCTGCCTCCATTCCCAGGTGTGTTGCCAATGTTCTGCAGCTGTTTGCCAGCTACTCAGAAGGAATGTGTGGCTGAGAAGGTAACTGCTCCCTGCCCCTGCCACTGCTGTGCCACCAAGAGTCTATGCCGTGCAGAGCAGCTCCTGCTGGGGCCCCGCAGCCGTGCAGGAGCCGCTGCCCAGGACTCTCCCGGCTGCGTTTCCAACACGTCGCGTTTGGGGCAGCCCCGGGCGAGCGGCTCCTGAGCGGCAGCGCTGGGCACGGCCGGGGGCTCCCAGCCCAACCAGCCCTTGCCACGCCGGCGCTGGGATGGATGTCCTGGGCCCTGGTGTGCTCCCGAGTTTCTGTGAGCACCAGCAATGCCTCTGTGTTCCCAGAACAGTCTCCTCTGCTGATGGCTCTGCCCTATTTCTCCCCGCTCCCTCCCCACAGTGGCTGCTGAAGAACTCACTCCCGTCCTCTCCACTTGCCTTTTGCATGCAGGGCTCATTCTCTGCATTGCCAGCCATTGCCATCCCTGCTGGGGCTCCCCATCTTCCTTGGGCCCGGCTGGCACAGCCCCGAGCAGGGAGAGGTGCTGGCACCTGCTGCAGCCCTCCCTGGCCAGACCTCCCTCCCTGCTCACGGAGCGGGAGCTGGGAGCTCTGGGCATGGGATGGCCAGAAGCCTTTTTGTCCCCATTCACCTCGCTCACTCCATTGCTTTGCAGCGTTGGAAATGCCCCTTCCCAACTCCTCCAGCGGCTGCTGCCCACACAGGGCAGAGCACAGGCAGCCCGGTTGCCCACAGCCTCCATCACCAGCTGCCTTCTCTCTTTAACCCTAATTTCCTTCTCTGGCTTTTTCAGGTTCTGTGTAAAACTGCGACCGTGTGGGAGGAAGCATAACAAGGAGGCACAGCATGTAGAAGAGAAAAGGGCAGACAGCTCCCTTGTCACTTGCCCCTGTTCCCAGTACGGTCAAGATGCTTCCCCAAGCTGTTCCCCGTGCTATTCTCTGTTCAGGAAGTCGGAATTGCCATGGCTTCAGAGCCTCAGGGATTCCTATCGATCCCATAGATAAGCATCCCAGCAAGAGACATAGTGTGAAGAACTAAGGTGGAAGACTCCGAAAAATTTACTGGGATGCCAGCAATTTTTCACTTCCCATTTTAGCTGAGGCTCTCCTTGGATGCCGTTTCATTGGTTGCTGTTATTTCCATGGATGCTGTTTCCTTGGTTGTTGTTATTTCCATGGATGCTGTTTCATTGGTTGTGGTTGTTTCTTTGGATGCTTTTTCCTTGGCTGTTATTTTCTTGCTGCCCCTGCTGAGGGAAGGCCGGAGGGTGCTGCAGGCAAGCACAAGCTCTGGACACCCAGAGGAGGCATCTCAGGGTTTTCCTCTTCCCTTGTGGCAATGTTTCCCCCTGCATTCAGTAGAAATAAAGTTTCTTCTTCTTCCTCCTGGTGTTGCTGTTGTATTTGTAAAAGCAGTTTCTGATGCCCCTTATGGATTTGCCCAAATTCAGTTTGAGATTGTTGTGGGTTGACCCCAGCCAGATGCCGGTCACTCCCAAAGCTGCTCATTCACTCCTCTCTGCAGCTGGACAGAGGGGAGGAAATTTAACGAAGGATCATGAGTTAGGGACTAGGAGAAAACACTCATCAAATACCATCAAGTACAAAACCGGTTCGACTTAATGATATTAAATGAATTTATTACTAACACAATCAGAGCAGGATAATGAGAAATAAAAGAAGCCCTTAAAAACTCCTTCCCCTCACCCCACCCTCCTTCCCAGCACTATTGCCTACACCAGCAGCACAAGGAGACAGGGAATGGGAGTAATTCCCCTGCACTCAGAGAGCAGATCTATCACCCTGCTGCACCACAGGGTTCCTCCCATGGGAGACAGTTCTCCAGGAACTTCTCCAATGTGGCTCCATCCCACCAACAGCAGCTCACTGCAAACTTCTGCAGCATCAGTCCGTCCCACAGGCAACGTTCCTCCCAGAGCTGCTGCGGCATGGGTCACTCTCCCACAGGTGCAGTCCTGCAAGGACAGGCTGCTCCAGCCTGGGAGCAGGGCCCCTCTCTCCACAGGTCTCCCACAGGATCACAGCCTCCTGCAGGCATCCAACTGCTCTGGTGCAGGGCTCCTCCACAGCATGCAGGCGAATCTCTGCTTCCCCGTGCATCCCTGCAGGCTGCAGCCACACTGCTGCCCCACCATGGTCTCTCCACTGCCTGCAGAGGAATCTCGGCTCTGGAGCCTGGAGCATCTCCTCAGCCTCAGTCTGCACTGCCCGTGGAGCCTGCAGGTGGTTCTCCTCACATGTGCTCACTCCAGCTTTTGTCTAGTCCAAATTATAACTGTCACAACTTGATTTTGCTTTCTTCTCAAATCTGTTACCACAGAGGTGTAATTGCCATTTCTACTTGGGCCAGCCTTGAGAAGGTGCCAGAATCTTCCGTCATGTCTGGCAGAGCCAATGCCAGTGGGCTCCAGGGTAGACATCCACCTTTAGGAGCCATCAAGGATTGGTTCTGGCGGACATTTTGCGGAAGCTGGAAGCTTCCAGCAGCTTCTAACAGAAGGAATCTTCATGACTCCGGGCCCAGAACTGGAGGCCGCCTTGGCCCAAGCGCTGCCGCAGCCGCCCCGGCCCGAGCTGTTGTCCCGCGCGTTTCCCCTCAGGCCGGGGCGGCCCCTGCCGGTGCCGCTGCCCGGAGCCGGAGCTGCCCGTGCGGCGGAGCGGCCGCGCTTCCCGGCCGGGCCGGGCCGCCTCTCTGGCCGCTGCTTGCGGCGCCGTGCCGGCCTTGCCCGAGCTGCCCGCGGCTCCCTTTGCACGGCGCTCGCTGCCGGGGCCGGCGCGCTCAGGCGGAGCTGCCGCCCCTCAGGCTCCCGGCGCTTCCCGCCGTTGCCGCTGGGGCTCCCTCAGCCTCTGCCGGCGGCCGTGCCGACACTGCCCGCCTTTCGGCAAGCTCCCCGCGCCCTCCCAGCGCCAGGCGGCCTTTGGCCCTGCCTGCCTGCCGCCTGCCCGCCAAAGGCGCTCTCAGCGCTCCGCACAAGTGGAGAGGAGAAAAAGGACAGCGAAAGGCTCATGAGTTTACAGAAAGGGAGGGAGAGATCCCGCCCCGGTCACGGTCCCGGACACAACAGAGGGAGCTTGGAGATATTCATTACTTTTATTACCCATAAAATCAGAGCAGGATAATGACGGGGAAAGGAAATTTCAACAGCACCTGTGGCCCCAAAGCCATGCAAAGCCAGGCCACACCAACCCAATACAGATGGGAATGGCTTCACAGAGCCATTACACAGAGCAGGCTTAGATCTTGTCCTCAGGAGAAATCTATTCCCTGGGAGGGTGGGCAGGCCCTGGCACAGGGTGCCCAGAGCAGCTGGGGCAGCCCCTGGATCCCTGGCAGTGTCCAAGGCCGGGTTGGACGGGGCTTGGAGCAGCCTGGCATAGTGGAAGGTGTCCCTGCTGCCACGGCAGGGGTGAAACCGGACGGGCTTTAAGGCCCCTTCCTAGCCCATCCATTCCATGACTCTGCAGATTGATGGCTCTGAGACAGAGTCATTTGGTGACAGCATGGCCTGAACTGCGCTTTGCTGCAAGCTCTGATGCCAAGCACCATCCCGGTGACAAGAGCATTGCTAGAGTGTCATCAGAAGGACCACTGTGACATTGGCAGCAGCACTGTGACACAGGAGCTGCCACAGCTGCAGCTCAGGTCAGCGTCCCAGGTGACTGCAGCCAGTCCTGCCTCGCCATGGACATGGTGATGCGTCTGGTGCGCGCTCTGCTCCTGCTGGCCCTGCTGCTGGCAGTGGCCCCCTCGCCAGCAGTGGGCAAGGAGTTCTGCCCAGAGCCCTGCCACTGCCCAGGCCGTGGGCGGCTGAACTGCGGCCACGCCGGCCTGGCCACCGTGCCCCCGGGCAGCCGCCGCCGAGCCCTGACCTTCCTGTGAGTGCCGTGGCCCCTCAGAGCCCTGCAGCTGCCCCTCCCCGGCTCCCTGGCTCTGCAAACCCCACCTGGGACACCCGGGGCACTCCCTGGCCGGAGACAGGGGGGGTTTGGGGGCCTGAGCTCAGCATGAGCCAGGTGAAGCCAGGCTGGGCACACTGTGCCTTCTCCATGCAAAGCCCAATTCCAGCTTTCCTGAGGGGGGACCGGGGCTTTTGTTTCTTTGCAGAGATTTCACTGGCAACTCCATTGCGGATGTTGGAAAAGAAGCCTGGCAGGACTACCCATGGACTGAGACCTTGTAAGTGCCCTGCCGCATTTCAAATGTCAGCAGTGTGGGGAGTTTGCATCCTTTGGTTTGGGCTTGGAGCAGCAGCTCCCACACCACCCGCTTTCATTGGAATTCCAAGCTTGGCTGCTCTGCCAGGAGGGGTGTGAATCACCACAGCTTCCCAGCATGGCAAGAATTGCCTTGAATCTCTTGCAGCCAGGGCACCATCCCCATGTCTGTCTGCCCAGGGATCAAGCTGTGGTCAGCGTCAGCCGGCCAGGAGCAAGGGCCTGCTCTGGCCAGGAGTGGGGACGGTCCCTGCAGCGGTGCCCCAAAGAGATGCTTCAGTCAAGCTGCTGCAGGAGATTTTCCCATGAGAATCCCAATTGCTGCTGGGCTGTGGGCGCTGTCACAATGTCCCTGTGTCCCCTTGCAGAGCGCTCAGGGACAATGAGCTGCGGGCAGTGAAGAGGCATTCCCTGGAGGGGCTGTTCCTGCTGAAGCACCTGTAAGCACCTTGCCCTGCCCACGGCGGGGGGCTCCTGCCTGCCCCTGCCTGGGGCCCTGCTGCTCAGCCCAGGCACGGGCACGTGGCCTTTGTCCCTCCTGGGATCCAGGCTGTAGAGGCAGGTAAAAGCAACAGGGCAAATGGAAGTGACATTTGTTGTTGTACCTGGAACAGGGATTTGTCCTGCAATGAGATCCTGTCCATTGAGGAACGGGCATTTGAGCCACTGCCTTTCCTGAAGTCTCTGTGAGTGATCAAGTTTCTCTCTGGTGGTTTTAGCTCAGTCTTTGCATGGGCACCCTGCCTGTGTAGGCAAATGCTGCTGTTGTTTTCCCCTAAATCTGCCCTGCCCAGAGCCCAGCTGAGCTGCAGAGGTCAATGCCGATGGCTGGGCGGCCACGCCGGGGGACAGAGCCCAGCGGGGTTGTCCACACACAGCCATCAGAGCAGCCACTTCTTGCAGCCTTGGCTGCATCCTGGAACAGAAATAGAGTCAGCACGTGTGCCCTTCTCTTGCTCCCCTGGGCAGGCTACAAATGCTGGGAAAGCAGCAGTTTCCTCCCTCTTCCACCGTGGATTGGCACCATTCCTGCAAAGGGCTCCTTCTTTGCCCCCTCTCTCTGTAGGGCAGGCCTGATTGCTTTGTGTGACCTCCTCTTTCCCCAGAAATCTCTCCTGGAATGGCCTCACACAGATCCGCAGCGACACTTTCCAGGCCTGGCATGGGATGCAGTTCCTCCAGGAGCTGTAAGTGGCACCGGGGCTAAAGGCACGGCAGGGCGAGTCTCTGCAGGGTCTCTGCAGGGTCAGTGGGCAAGAGCAGATTTGCCCTTGGCAAAGTCCTGATTCCAACTGTGGATGTCAGCCAGGGAGCACCAGGAGTGTGCAGCTGCAAAGGCCCTTTCCCCTGCCCTGCTCCTCCTCAGAAAGGCTTCCTTCAATGGGGCCAGGCCTTGCCCATGTACCCGGCACAGCCAGCTCACATCCTTGCCATCAGCCCTGACAGAGCTCTGTTGTTTCTCAGGATCCTCAGCCACAACCCGCTGGCTGTCATTGATGATGCTGCCTTCTTCAAGCTGCCCTCAGTGAGCTCTCTGTAAGTATTGGCTCATTTGGAGCAGATGTACAGAGAGCTGTGTCTCTCTGGAGTGGCCTGTTCTCAGGAAAGCAGCACAAGTGGTGCAGGAGCAAATCTCCCTCTTGGCCAGCCTGAGTCTGCTGGAGACACAACTTGCCTGGCTTCTCTTGGAGCAGGCAGAAGTGGATGCCTCTGCCAACAGCACCGCCATCATCAGGGCCCTGGGCTTGCTCTGAGAGCAGAGTTGTGGCAATGTCACCACAGAGTTTCATGAGCTCTTTCCAATGTTTGCAGAGACCTGAGTGCCACCCAAGTGAACTCGCAGACGCTGCTGCAGCTGCTGCAGACCACAGTGAGCTTGGAAACCCTGTGAGTGTGTGGGACTGGGCCCCCGCCACCAGCAGGGCCAGAGTGCTGGGACAGGGGCTCTGCTTGGGAAACAAATCCGTGTGCCACAAAACCAGAACAAGCCCAGTAAGCTCAAGAGCTGCTGTTTCCTCCTGGGCAAAGTGCCAAAGCTCACCAGCTCAGAGGCAGAATCTCATCTTTGGGGTGACTTGCTGCAGGCTTCTGCAAGGGGAATTTGAACTCCAGGCAGGTGCATTTCTGTGTCACGTGGTATTTGGGGAGCAATTCTACTTTCCAGGATAAAACCCCCTTTTTAATGTTTTGCCTTGGGAGTCAGGGCCCTTTCCCAGAGCTGTGGCACACAATGAGGCACAAGCCCCAGGCGTGGTATGGGTGTGTTCCCTGAGTTGGGCTCTGAGCCATGCACTGGGTGGCCAGGTGTTCCTCTAAGAATCCCCTCTTGTCTGCAGCCAAGTGCCCAAGGAGGCGGCCTGCTGCCTGTGCCAGGAGCGTCCCCTGCCCGAGAGCCCCTGCAGGACCATCCAGTTCCTGTGCCAGAAGCTGTGCAGCACCAGCGCCCCGCAGTGCAGTGAGTGTGCGGAGCGGCTGGGGGAGCTCCAATCTGCCCCTTCTCCTGAGCCTGGGCAGATGCTGCAGCACTGCCCCGTGCTGGGGCGTGCTGACCTGCCCTTGCAGTACAGGCCTTGGACACAACACCTTGGGATGGAAAGTTCCTGGTGATTGTACATATCTTGTGTGTCACATACTGTCTGGAGAAGGAACAGCTCACTGGGCCCACCAAACCTACCCATTTCCTGCCCACCCCATGGCCCCAGGCAAGGAAAGCAGGAATGCCCCGTGCCCTTCCCTGGTGCTGGAAGGCAAGGTCTGCCCATAAAGGCCCCAAATTGCCCTAACAGCCTGGTTTCTGTGCCACCCCAGTGCCCACTGCAGGGCAAAGGGCAGGGCCCCTGATGTGCTCTGCAGGGTGAACACCAAGCACCGTCATGCCCCGGTTGGCCTGTGCGGGGGCAGCAAAGCCCCGTCCTGCTCTAGCTGGGCACAGGGCACAGCACATGCTGTGCACAGCAGGGCCAGGCCGCCCTTCTGCAAACAGAGACAGCCAGGTTTGCAAGGGCCCCAGGGAGCTCGCTTCTCTCACTGCCTCAGCCCCAGGTTTCCCACAGCACAGTCCCACAGCTCTGGTGCCCTTGAGGAAGTTTTTCATGCTCTGACAGCTTCAGCTGCTGCTCTTGGCAATGGCCCTGAAGCAAAGGAGTCCCTGGGCATTCCTCCCCTGCCAGTGTGTGCCCCCCTTGCAGTGCTGATCTTTCCTCTGGGGTCTCTGCCTCTTCACTGGCTCCTGCAGAGCAAGCCAAGCCTGCTCATCTGGAGCTGTGGGAACGTCTCTGACAGCAATCCCATTCCCCTGCGATGTTTCCGTCCCATCCAAAGAGAGCCCCAGGAGACACCAGGAAAGAGCCAGCTCTCTGCTCTGCCCCAAGGGGATAATGGCATGGACTGAAGGGCTCTTCTCCTCACAGCAGCACATCCTCCACCCTTCTCTTGTACTCCCTGGCCTTGAGATGAGCTCCTGCTGCTTGGGGTAACCTCTGAGCCTGTGTTTGTGCCCAGCTGCTGATATGCTCTCTTGCTGTTCTCCAGCTCACACAACTCTTCTACAGAGTCGAGGACAAATAATGGACATGGAACAAGGCAGAGAGCTGAACAGCATCCCAGTGCTGAGCGTCGAGCCCAAGGAGCCTTCAGTGGGAGATGGTGAAAGTGTAACACTTGTGGTTGCCCTGACCCTGAGCACTGAGGGTGATGTCAGCAGCCTGGACAGTTCCAGAACAAATTCACATCTCCCTCAGCATCTCTTGGGGCATGAAGGCAAAAGAAGCACTCATGACCTGAGGGCCAAGGTCAAGAAGAAGCTGCACAAGGCTGAAAGCATCAAGACTGCCAAAAGCAATGTGGTGAAAAAGACACCCTCAAGCTGGCAGCAGGAGAAAATGGAGCCACGTTTCTACCAACAAGGATCAAAGCATTCAGCGGTAGCTGGTCGATTAAAACGTGCTGACGATACCTCCATGTCTGCACAGCACAGAGATGAGGAGGAGGAAGATCCAGCTGCCAGCAAGTACTACATCAAGACACACAAATGGCACAAGAAGCAGGACAGCCAGTATGGGGTTGGATATAATCATCTTTTCTACCAGGTTTCACAACCTGTGAAAGTGGAGCAAAGGTCCAGATCTGACCAGGGTCTAAACAAGAATCTGGATTTCCTCTCTGACCTCTTGATTGGGAGCCGCCCCGCTGCGAGCAGGAGAGGAACAGCCACAGCTGAAGAGAAGCATTCCTCTATAGGCAGGCACCTCCTGATGATGCCTGACACCCCACAGGAGGAAGACTCCATGTTCCTCAACAAACCTCTGAGCCCCCAAAATCCACACCTTGCGCCAGTTCCAAAAGGACGGGAAACCAACGTTGATCATCACCGGCCGCTGCAGGAGGCACACAAAGGCCTGCGAGCATTCATGGCCCACATGGAGCGAGCCCTGAACAGGGACTGCAGCCTGCCCCAGCTCAAGCACGCCTGTGCCAGGATGGTCATGAAGACCAGGCTGCTTCTAAAGCTGCTCACTGAGAGGCAAGAGAACCAGGGAGCCTATGATCCCATGGCCCGGTGTCGTCTGCAAGAGAACATGATCATTCATATGGACTCGGGGAATGGCAAGGGACTCACACGGAAGGTAGGAGAGCTGCAGGCACTGCTGCACATGTCCTTGTGGGCAAAGGAGAATGGAAGGATCAATCCTCATACCCCCGTCATCTTCCTTTGCTCACAGCGCAAACTGGAAGTTGTGATGTACGTGGTCACGTTTGTGGTTTTGCTGATTTTCTTCATCTTCGTTTTCCTGATCCTGAAGTGCATCTTCCACGTAAGCCAATTTCTTGTTTGACACAGAGCTGTCTGCCTTGTGGCTGGAGTGCCCAGGTGACAAGCCCGACGTGCCACTGCAGATGGCCCTGCATGTGCTGGCTACCACAGGAGATGTTGTTCCAAGCCTGGAGCTTGTGGCAGCATCCCCAGCAGCCAGCTCAGCAGGGTCCAGCCTGCCTGAGGGAAGCTTGTCCTGCCTCCTGTCCCAGCTCTCCCCAGCTTTGCTTTGCTCTCCTGCCTTCAGCCACACAGCAATGAGAGCTTTTGCCCTCTCCTGTTTGGCGAATATGACAGGAAAACTGATGTTGCAAATCTCCCATTTTCCTTCCCCAGAAGCGCTCTCGACGTTGTGAACTTGACTCCCAACCCCGCGACACCAGGAATTTGTGTCTGACAAGGTAACTGCTCCCTGCCCCTGCCACTGCTGTGCCACCAAGAGTCTATGCCGTGCAGAGCAGCTCCTCCTGGAGCCCCACAGCCGTGCAGGAGCCGCTGCCCAGGACTCTCCCAGCTGCGTTTCCAACACGTCGCGTTTGGGGCAGCCCCGGGCGAGCGGCTCCTGAGCGGCAGCGCTGGGCACGACCGGGGGCTCCCAGCCCAACCAGCCCTTGCCACGCCGGCGCTGGGATGGATGTCCTGGGCCCTGGTGTGCTCCCGAGTTTCTGTGAGCACCAGCAATGCCTCTGTGTTCCCAGAACAGTCTCCTCTGCTGATGGCTCTGCCCTATTTCTCCCCGCTCCCTCCCCACGGTGGCTGCTGAAGAACTCACTCCCATCCTCTCCACTTGCCTTTTGCATGCAGGGCTCATTCTCTGCATTGCCAGCCATTGCCATCCCTGCTGGGGCTCCCCATCTTCCTTGGGCGCGGCTGGCACAGCCCCGAGCAGGGAGAGGTGCTGGCACCTGCTGCAGCCCTCCCTGGCCAGACCTCCCTCCCTGCTCACGGAGCGGGAGCTGGGAGCTCTGGGCATGGGATGGCCAGAAGCCTTTTTGTCCCCATTCACCTCGCTCACTCCATTGCTTTGCAGCGTTGGAAATGCCCCTTCCCAACTCCTCCAGCGGCTGCTGCCCACACAGGGCAGAGCACAGGCAGCCCGGTTGCCCACAGCCTCCATCACCAGCTGCCTTCTCTCTTTAACCCTAATTTCCTTCTCTGGCTTTTTCAGGTTCTGTGTAAAACTGCGACCGTGTGGGAGGAAGCATAACAAGGAGGCACAGCATGTAGAAGAGAAAAGGGCAGACAGCTCCCTTGTCACTTGCCCCTGTTCCCAGTACGGTCAAGATGCTTCCCCAAGCTGTTCCCCGTGCTATTCTCTGTTCAGGAAGTCGGAATTGCCATGGCTTCAGAGCCTCAGGGATTCCTATCGATCCCATAGATAAGCATCCCAGCAAGAGACATAGTGTGAAGAACTAAGGTGGAAGACTCCGAAAAATTTACTGGGATGCCAGCAATTTTTCACTTCCCATTTTAGCTGAGGCTCTCCTTGGATGCCGTTTCATTGGTTGCTGTTATTTCCATGGATGCTGTTTCCTTGGTTGTTGTTATTTCCATGGATGCTGTTTCATTGGTTGTGGTTGTTTCTTTGGATGCTTTTTCCTTGGCTGTTATTTTCTTGCTGCCCCTGCTGAGGGAAGGCCGGAGGGTGCTGCAGGCAAGCACAAGCTCTGGACACCCAGAGGAGGCATCTCAGGGTTTTCCTCTTCCCTTGTGGCAATGTTTCCCCCTGCATTCAGTAGAAATAAAGTTTCTTCTTCTTCCTCCTGGTGTTGCTGTTGTATTTGTAAAAGCAGTTTCTGATGCCCCTTATGGATTTGCCCAAATTCAGTTTGAGATTGTTGTGGGTTGACCCCAGCCAGATGCCGGTCACTCCCAAAGCTGCTCATTCACTCCTCTCTGCAGCTGGACAGAGGGGAGGAAATTTAACGAAGGATCATGAGTTAGGGACTAGGAGAAAACACTCATCAAATACCATCAAGTACAAAACCGGTTCGACTTAATGATATTAAATGAATTTATTACTAACACAATCAGAGCAGGATAATGAGAAATAAAAGAAGCCCTTAAAAACTCCTTCCCCTCACCCCACCCTCCTTCCCAGCACTATTGCCTACACCAGCAGCACAAGGAGACAGGGAATGGGAGTAATTCCCCTGCACTCAGAGAGCAGATCTATCACCCTGCTGCACCACAGGGTTCCTCCCATGGGAGACAGTTCTCCAGGAACTTCTCCAATGTGGCTCCATCCCACCAACAGCAGCTCACTGCAAACTTCTGCAGCATCAGTCCGTCCCACAGGCAACGTTCCTCCCAGAGCTGCTGCGGCATGGGTCACTCTCCCACAGGTGCAGTCCTGCAAGGACAGGCTGCTCCAGCCTGGGAGCAGGGCCCCTCTCTCCACAGGTCTCCCACAGGATCACAGCCTCCTGCAGGCATCCAACTGCTCTGGTGCAGGGCTCCTCCACAGCATGCAGGCGAATCTCTGCTTCCCCGTGCATCCCTGCAGGCTGCAGCCACACTGCTGCCCCACCATGGTCTCTCCACTGCCTGCAGAGGAATCTCGGCTCTGGAGCCTGGAGCATCTCCTCAGCCTCAGTCTGCACTGCCCGTGGAGCCTGCAGGTGGTTCTCCTCACATGTGCTCACTCCAGCTTTTGTCTAGTCCAAATTATAACTGTGTCACAACTTGATTTTGCTTTCTTCTCAAATCTGTTACCACAGAGGTGTAATTGCCATTTCTACTTGGGCCAGCCTTGAGAAGGTGCCAGAATCTTCCGTCATGTCTGGCAGAGCCAATGCCAGTGGGCTCCAGGGTAGACATCCACCTTTAGGAGCCATCAAGGATTGGTTCTGGCGGACATTTTGCGGAAGCTGGAAGCTTCCAGCAGCTTCTAACAGAAGGAATCTTCATGACTCCGGGCCCAGAACTGGAGGCCGCCTTGGCCCAAGCGCTGCCGCAGCCGCCCCGGCCCGAGCTGTTGTCCCGCGCGTTTCCCCTCAGGCCGGGGCGGCCCCTGCCGGTGCCGCTGCCCGGAGCCGGAGCTGCCCGTGCGGCGGAGCGGCCGCGCTTCCCGGCCGGGCCGGGCCGCCTCTCTGGCCGCTGCTTGCGGCGCCGTGCCGGCCTTGCCCGAGCTGCCCGCGGCTCCCTTTGCACGGCGCTCGCTGCCGGGGCCGGCGCGCTCAGGCGGAGCTGCCGCCCCTCAGGCTCCCGGCGCTTCCCGCCGTTGCCGCTGGGGCTCCCTCAGCCTCTGCCGGCGGCCGTGCCGACACTGCCCGCCTTTCGGCAAGCTCCCCGCGCCCTCCCAGCGCCAGGCGGCCTTTGGCCCTGCCTGCCTGCCGCCTGCCCGCCAAAGGCGCTCTCAGCGCTCCGCACAAGTGGAGAGGAGAAAAAGGACAGCGAAAGGCTCATGAGTTTACAGAAAGGGAGGGAGAGATCCCGCCCCGGTCACGGTCCCGGACACAACAGAGGGAGCTTGGAGATATTCATTACTTTTATTACCCATAAAATCAGAGCAGGATAATGACGGGGAAAGGAAATTTCAACAGCACCTGTGGCCCCAAAGCCATGCAAAGCCAGGCCACACCAACCCAATACAGATGGGAATGGCTTCACAGAGCCATTACACAGAGCAGGCTTAGATCTTGTCCTCAGGAGAAATCTATTCCCTGGGAGGGTGGGCAGGCCCTGGCACAGGGTGCCCAGAGCAGCTGGGGCAGCCCCTGGATCCCTGGCAGTGTCCAAGGCCGGGTTGGACGGGGCTTGGAGCAGCCTGGCATAGTGGAAGGTGTCCCTGCTGCCACGGCAGGGGTGAAACCGGACGGGCTTTAAGGCCCCTTCCTAGCCCATCCATTCCATGACTCTGCAGATTGATGGCTCTGAGACAGAGTCATTTGGTGACAGCATGGCCTGAACTGCGCTTTGCTGCAAGCTCTGATGCCAAGCACCATCCCGGTGACAAGAGCATTGCTAGAGTGTCATCAGAAGGACCACTGTGACATTGGCAGCAGCACTGTGACACAGGAGCTGCCACAGCTGCAGCTCAGGTCAGCGTCCCAGGTGACTGCAGCCAGTCCTGCCTCGCCATGGACATGGTGATGCGTCTGGTGCGCGCTCTGCTCCTGCTGGCCCTGCTGCTGGCAGTGGCCCCCTCGCCAGCAGTGGGCAAGGAGTTCTGCCCAGAGCCCTGCCACTGCCCAGGCCGTGGGCGGCTGAACTGCGGCCACGCCGGCCTGGCCACCGTGCCCCCGGGCAGCCGCCGCCGAGCCCTGACCTTCCTGTGAGTGCCGTGGCCCCTCAGAGCCCTGCAGCTGCCCCTCCCCGGCTCCCTGGCTCTGCAAACCCCACCTGGGACACCCGGGGCACTCCCTGGCCGGAGACAGGGGGGGTTTGGGGGCCTGAGCTCAGCATGAGCCAGGTGAAGCCAGGCTGGGCACACTGTGCCTTCTCCATGCAAAGCCCAATTCCAGCTTTCCTGAGGGGGGACCGGGGCTTTTGTTTCTTTGCAGAGATTTCACTGGCAACTCCATTGCGGATGTTGGAAAAGAAGCCTGGCAGGACTACCCATGGACTGAGACCTTGTAAGTGCCCTGCCGCATTTCAAATGTCAGCAGTGTGGGGAGTTTGCATCCTTTGGTTTGGGCTTGGAGCAGCAGCTCCCACACCACCCGCTTTCATTGGAATTCCAAGCTTGGCTGCTCTGCCAGGAGGGGTGTGAATCACCACAGCTTCCCAGCATGGCAAGAATTGCCTTGAATCTCTTGCAGCCAGGGCACCATCCCCATGTCTGTCTGCCCAGGGATCAAGCTGTGGTCAGCGTCAGCCGGCCAGGAGCAAGGGCCTGCTCTGGCCAGGAGTGGGGACGGTCCCTGCAGCGGTGCCCCAAAGAGATGCTTCAGTCAAGCTGCTGCAGGAGATTTTCCCATGAGAATCCCAATTGCTGCTGGGCTGTGGGCGCTGTCACAATGTCCCTGTGTCCCCTTGCAGAGCGCTCAGGGACAATGAGCTGCGGGCAGTGAAGAGGCATTCCCTGGAGGGGCTGTTCCTGCTGAAGCACCTGTAAGCACCTTGCCCTGCCCACGGCGGGGGGCTCCTGCCTGCCCCTGCCTGGGGCCCTGCTGCTCAGCCCAGGCACGGGCACGTGGCCTTTGTCCCTCCTGGGATCCAGGCTGTAGAGGCAGGTAAAAGCAACAGGGCAAATGGAAGTGACATTTGTTGTTGTACCTGGAACAGGGATTTGTCCTGCAATGAGATCCTGTCCATTGAGGAACGGGCATTTGAGCCACTGCCTTTCCTGAAGTCTCTGTGAGTGATCAAGTTTCTCTCTGGTGGTTTTAGCTCAGTCTTTGCATGGGCACCCTGCCTGTGTAGGCAAATGCTGCTGTTGTTTTCCCCTAAATCTGCCCTGCCCAGAGCCCAGCTGAGCTGCAGAGGTCAATGCCGATGGCTGGGCGGCCACGCCGGGGGACAGAGCCCAGCGGGGTTGTCCACACACAGCCATCAGAGCAGCCACTTCTTGCAGCCTTGGCTGCATCCTGGAACAGAAATAGAGTCAGCACGTGTGCCCTTCTCTTGCTCCCCTGGGCAGGCTACAAATGCTGGGAAAGCAGCAGTTTCCTCCCTCTTCCACCGTGGATTGGCACCATTCCTGCAAAGGGCTCCTTCTTTGCCCCCTCTCTCTGTAGGGCAGGCCTGATTGCTTTGTGTGACCTCCTCTTTCCCCAGAAATCTCTCCTGGAATGGCCTCACACAGATCCGCAGCGACACTTTCCAGGCCTGGCATGGGATGCAGTTCCTCCAGGAGCTGTAAGTGGCACCGGGGCTAAAGGCACGGCAGGGCGAGTCTCTGCAGGGTCTCTGCAGGGTCAGTGGGCAAGAGCAGATTTGCCCTTGGCAAAGTCCTGATTCCAACTGTGGATGTCAGCCAGGGAGCACCAGGAGTGTGCAGCTGCAAAGGCCCTTTCCCCTGCCCTGCTCCTCCTCAGAAAGGCTTCCTTCAATGGGGCCAGGCCTTGCCCATGTACCCGGCACAGCCAGCTCACATCCTTGCCATCAGCCCTGACAGAGCTCTGTTGTTTCTCAGGATCCTCAGCCACAACCCGCTGGCTGTCATTGATGATGCTGCCTTCTTCAAGCTGCCCTCAGTGAGCTCTCTGTAAGTATTGGCTCATTTGGAGCAGATGTACAGAGAGCTGTGTCTCTCTGGAGTGGCCTGTTCTCAGGAAAGCAGCACAAGTGGTGCAGGAGCAAATCTCCCTCTTGGCCAGCCTGAGTCTGCTGGAGACACAACTTGCCTGGCTTCTCTTGGAGCAGGCAGAAGTGGATGCCTCTGCCAACAGCACCGCCATCATCAGGGCCCTGGGCTTGCTCTGAGAGCAGAGTTGTGGCAATGTCACCACAGAGTTTCATGAGCTCTTTCCAATGTTTGCAGAGACCTGAGTGCCACCCAAGTGAACTCGCAGACGCTGCTGCAGCTGCTGCAGACCACAGTGAGCTTGGAAACCCTGTGAGTGTGTGGGACTGGGCCCCCGCCACCAGCAGGGCCAGAGTGCTGGGACAGGGGCTCTGCTTGGGAAACAAATCCGTGTGCCACAAAACCAGAACAAGCCCAGTAAGCTCAAGAGCTGCTGTTTCCTCCTGGGCAAAGTGCCAAAGCTCACCAGCTCAGAGGCAGAATCTCATCTTTGGGGTGACTTGCTGCAGGCTTCTGCAAGGGGAATTTGAACTCCAGGCAGGTGCATTTCTGTGTCACGTGGTATTTGGGGAGCAATTCTACTTTCCAGGATAAAACCCCCTTTTTAATGTTTTGCCTTGGGAGTCAGGGCCCTTTCCCAGAGCTGTGGCACACAATGAGGCACAAGCCCCAGGCGTGGTATGGGTGTGTTCCCTGAGTTGGGCTCTGAGCCATGCACTGGGTGGCCAGGTGTTCCTCTAAGAATCCCCTCTTGTCTGCAGCCAAGTGCCCAAGGAGGCGGCCTGCTGCCTGTGCCAGGAGCGTCCCCTGCCCGAGAGCCCCTGCAGGACCATCCAGTTCCTGTGCCAGAAGCTGTGCAGCACCAGCGCCCCGCAGTGCGGTGAGTGTGCGGAGCGGCTGGGGGAGCTCCAATCTGCCCCTTCTCCTGAGCCTGGGCAGATGCTGCAGCACTGCCCCGTGCTGGGGCGTGCTGACCTGCCCTTGCAGTACAGGCCTTGGACACAACACCTTGGGATGGAAAGTTCCTGGTGATTGTACATATCTTGTGTGTCACATACTGTCTGGAGAAGGAACAGCTCACTGGGCCCACCAAACCTACCCATTTCCTGCCCACCCCATGGCCCCAGGCAAGG
Organism: Ammospiza caudacuta; assembly: GCF_027887145.1. Lineage (NCBI taxonomy): Eukaryota > Metazoa > Chordata > Aves > Passeriformes > Passerellidae > Ammospiza > Ammospiza caudacuta. Next base: position 2,477,758 of record NC_080619.1, read on the forward strand.
AAAGCAGGAATGCCCCGTGCCCTTCCCTGGTGCTGGAAGGCAAGGTCTGCCCATAAAGGCCCCAAATTGCCCTAACAGCCTGGTTTCTGTGCCACCCCAGTGCCCACTGCAGGGCAAAGGGCAGGGCCCCTGATGTGCTCTGCAGGGTGAACACCAAGCACCGTCATGCCCCGGTTGGCCTGTGCGGGGGCAGCAAAGCCCCGTCCTGCTCTAGCTGGGCACAGGGCACAGCACATGCTGTGCACAGCAGGGCCAGGCCGCCCTTCTGCAAACAGAGACAGCCAGGTTTGCAAGGGCCCCAGGGAGCTCGCTTCTCTCACTGCCTCAGCCCCAGGTTTCCCACAGCACAGTCCCACAGCTCTGGTGCCCTTGAGGAAGTTTTTCATGCTCTGACAGCTTCAGCTGCTGCTCTTGGCAATGGCCCTGAAGCAAAGGAGTCCCTGGGCATTCCTCCCCTGCCAGTGTGTGCCCCCCTTGCAGTGCTGATCTTTCCTCTGGGGTCTCTGCCTCTTCACTGGCTCCTGCAGAGCAAGCCAAGCCTGCTCATCTGGAGCTGTGGGAACGTCTCTGACAGCAATCCCATTCCCCTGCGATGTTTCCGTCCCATCCAAAGAGAGCCCCAGGAGACACCAGGAAAGAGCCAGCTCTCTGCTCTGCCCCAAGGGGATAATGGCATGGACTGAAGGGCTCTTCTCCTCACAGCAGCACATCCTCCACCCTTCTCTTGTACTCCCTGGCCTTGAGATGAGCTCCTGCTGCTTGGGGTAACCTCTGAGCCTGTGTTTGTGCCCAGCTGCTGATATGCTCTCTTGCTGTTCTCCAGCTCACACAACTCTTCTACAGAGTCGAGGACAAATAATGGACATGGAACAAGGCAGAGAGCTGAACAGCATCCCAGTGCTGAGCGTCGAGCCCAAGGAGCCTTCAGTGGGAGATGGTGAAAGTGTAACACTTGTGGTTGCCCTGACCCTGAGCACTGAGGGTGATGTCAGCAGCCTGGACAGTTCCAGAACAAATTCACATCTCCCTCAGCATCTCTTGGGGCATGAAGGCAAAAGAAGCACTCATGACCTGAGGGCCAAGGTCAAGAAGAAGCTGCACAAGGCTGAAAGCATCAAGACTGCCAAAAGCAATGTGGTGAAAAAGACACCCTCAAGCTGGCAGCAGGAGAAAATGGAGCCACGTTTCTACCAACAAGGATCAAAGCATTCAGCGGTAGCTGGTCGATTAAAACGTGCTGACGATACCTCCATGTCTGCACAGCACAGAGATGAGGAGGAGGAAGATCCAGCTGCCAGCAAGTACTACATCAAGACACACAAATGGCACAAGAAGCAGGACAGCCAGTATGGGGTTGGATATAATCATCTTTTCTACCAGGTTTCACAACCTGTGAAAGTGGAGCAAAGGTCCAGATCTGACCAGGGTCTAAACAAGAATCTGGATTTCCTCTCTGACCTCTTGATTGGGAGCCGCCCCGCTGCGAGCAGGAGAGGAACAGCCACAGCTGAAGAGAAGCATTCCTCTATAGGCAGGCACCTCCTGATGATGCCTGACACCCCACAGGAGGAAGACTCCATGTTCCTCAACAAACCTCTGAGCCCCCAAAATCCACACCTTGCGCCAGTTCCAAAAGGACGGGAAACCAACGTTGATCATCACCGGCCGCTGCAGGAGGCACACAAAGGCCTGCGAGCATTCATGGCCCACATGGAGCGAGCCCTGAACAGGGACTGCAGCCTGCCCCAGCTCAAGCACGCCTGTGCCAGGATGGTCATGAAGACCAGGCTGCTTCTAAAGCTGCTCACTGAGAGGCAAGAGAACCAGGGAGCCTATGATCCCATGGCCCGGTGTCGTCTGCAAGAGAACATGATCATTCATATGGACTCGGGGAATGGCAAGGGACTCACACGGAAGGTAGGAGAGCTGCAGGCACTGCTGCACATGTCCTTGTGGGCAAAGGAGAATGGAAGGATCAATCCTCATACCCCCGTCATCTTCCTTTGCTCACAGCGCAAACTGGAAGTTGTGATGTACGTGGTCACGTTTGTGGTTTTGCTGATTTTCTTCATCTTCGTTTTCCTGATCCTGAAGTGCATCTTCCACGTAAGCCAATTTCTTGTTTGACACAGAGCTGTCTGCCTTGTGGCTGGAGTGCCCAGGTGACAAGCCCGACGTGCCACTGCAGATGGCCCTGCATGTGCTGGCTACCACAGGAGATGTTGTTCCAAGCCTGGAGCTTGTGGCAGCATCCCCAGCAGCCAGCTCAGCAGGGTCCAGCCTGCCTGAGGGAAGCTTGTCCTGCCTCCTGTCCCAGCTCTCCCCAGCTTTGCTTTGCTCTCCTGCCTTCAGCCACACAGCAATGAGAGCTTTTGCCCTCTCCTGTTTGGCGAATATGACAGGAAAACTGATGTTGCAAATCTCCCATTTTCCTTCCCCAGAAGCGCTCTCGACGTTGTGAACTTGACTCCCAACCCCGCGACACCAGGAATTTGTGTCTGACAAGGTAACTGCTCCCTGCCCCTGCCACTGCTGTGCCACCAAGAGTCTATGCCGTGCAGAGCAGCTCCTCCTGGAGCCCCACAGCCGTGCAGGAGCCGCTGCCCAGGACTCTCCCAGCTGCGTTTCCAACACGTCGCGTTTGGGGCAGCCCCGGGCGAGCGGCTCCTGAGCGGCAGCGCTGGGCACGACCGGGGGCTCCCAGCCCAACCAGCCCTTGCCACGCCGGCGCTGGGATGGATGTCCTGGGCCCTGGTGTGCTCCCGAGTTTCTGTGAGCACCAGCAATGCCTCTGTGTTCCCAGAACAGTCTCCTCTGCTGATGGCTCTGCCCTATTTCTCCCCGCTCCCTCCCCACGGTGGCTGCTGAAGAACTCACTCCCATCCTCTCCACTTGCCTTTTGCATGCAGGGCTCATTCTCTGCATTGCCAGCCATTGCCATCCCTGCTGGGGCTCCCCATCTTCCTTGGGCCCGGCTGGCACAGCCCCGAGCAGGGAGAGGTGCTGGCACCTGTTGCAGCCCTCCCTGGCCAGACCTCCCTCCCTGCTCACGGAGCGGGAGCTGGGAGCTCTGGGCATGGGATGGCCAGAAGCCTTTTTGTCCCCATTCACCTCGCTCACTCCATTGCTTTGCAGCGTTGGAAATGCCCCTTCCCAACTCCTCCAGCGGCTGCTGCCCACACAGGGCAGAGCACAGGCAGCCCGGTTGCCCACAGCCTCCATCACCAGCTGCCTTCTCTCTTTAACCCTAATTTCCTTCTCTGGCTTTTTCAGGTTCTGTGTAAAACTGCGACCGTGTGGGAGGAAGCATAACAAGGAGGCACAGCATGTAGAAGAGAAAAGGGCAGACAGCTCCCTTGTCACTTGCCCCTGTTCCCAGTACGGTCAAGATGCTTCCCCAAGCTGTTCCCCGTGCTATTCTCTGTTCAGGAAGTCGGAATTGCCATGGCTTCAGAGCCTCAGGGATTCCTATCGATCCCATAGATAAGCATCCCAGCAAGAGACATAGTGTGAAGAACTAAGGTGGAAGACTCCGAAAAATTTACTGGGATGCCAGCAATTTTTCACTTCCCATTTTAGCTGAGGCTCTCCTTGGATGCCGTTTCATTGGTTGCTGTTATTTCCATGGATGCTGTTTCCTTGGTTGTTGTTATTTCCATGGATGCTGTTTCATTGGTTGTGGTTGTTTCTTTGGATGCTTTTTCCTTGGCTGTTATTTTCTTGCTGCCCCTGCTGAGGGAAGGCCGGAGGGTGCTGCAGGCAAGCACAAGCTCTGGACACCCAGAGGAGGCATCTCAGGGTTTTCCTCTTCCCTTGTGGCAATGTTTCCCCCTGCATTCAGTAGAAATAAAGTTTCTTCTTCTTCCTCCTGGTGTTGCTGTTGTATTTGTAAAAGCAGTTTCTGATGCCCCTTATGGATTTGCCCAAATTCAGTTTGAGATTGTTGTGGGTTGACCCCAGCCAGATGCCGGTCACTCCCAAAGCTGCTCATTCACTCCTCTCTGCAGCTGGACAGAGGGGAGGAAATTTAACGAAGGATCATGAGTTAGGGACTAGGAGAAAACACTCATCAAATACCATCAAGTACAAAACCGGTTCGACTTAATGATATTAAATGAATTTATTACTAACACAATCAGAGCAGGATAATGAGAAATAAAAGAAGCCCTTAAAAACTCCTTCCCCTCACCCCACCCTCCTTCCCAGCACTATTGCCTACACCAGCAGCACAAGGAGACAGGGAATGGGAGTAATTCCCCTGCACTCAGAGAGCAGATCTATCACCCTGCTGCACCACAGGGTTCCTCCCATGGGAGACAGTTCTCCAGGAACTTCTCCAATGTGGCTCCATCCCACCAACAGCAGCTCACTGCAAACTTCTGCAGCATCAGTCCGTCCCACAGGCAACGTTCCTCCCAGAGCTGCTGCGGCATGGGTCACTCTCCCACAGGTGCAGTCCTGCAAGGACAGGCTGCTCCAGCCTGGGAGCAGGGCCCCTCTCTCCACAGGTCTCCCACAGGATCACAGCCTCCTGCAGGCATCCAACTGCTCTGGTGCAGGGCTCCTCCACAGCATGCAGGCGAATCTCTGCTTCCCCGTGCATCCCTGCAGGCTGCAGCCACACTGCTGCCCCACCATGGTCTCTCCACTGCCTGCAGAGGAATCTCGGCTCTGGAGCCTGGAGCATCTCCTCAGCCTCAGTCTGCACTGCCCGTGGAGCCTGCAGGTGGTTCTCCTCACATGTGCTCACTCCAGCTTTTGTCTAGTCCAAATTATAACTGTGTCACAACTTGATTTTGCTTTCTTCTCAAATCTGTTACCACAGAGGTGTAATTGCCATTTCTACTTGGGCCAGCCTTGAGAAGGTGCCAGAATCTTCCGTCATGTCTGGCAGAGCCAATGCCAGTGGGCTCCAGGGTAGACATCCACCTTTAGGAGCCATCAAGGATTGGTTCTGGCGGACATTTTGCGGAAGCTGGAAGCTTCCAGCAGCTTCTAACAGAAGGAATCTTCATGACTCCGGGCCCAGAACTGGAGGCCGCCTTGGCCCAAGCGCTGCCGCAGCCGCCCCGGCCCGAGCTGTTGTCCCGCGCGTTTCCCCTCAGGCCGGGGCGGCCCCTGCCGGTGCCGCTGCCCGGAGCCGGAGCTGCCCGTGCGGCGGAGCGGCCGCGCTTCCCGGCCGGGCCGGGCCGCCTCTCTGGCCGCTGCTTGCGGCGCCGTGCCGGCCTTGCCCGAGCTGCCCGCGGCTCCCTTTGCACGGCGCTCGCTGCCGGGGCCGGCGCGCTCAGGCGGAGCTGCCGCCCCTCAGGCTCCCGGCGCTTCCCGCCGTTGCCGCTGGGGCTCCCTCAGCCTCTGCCGGCGGCCGTGCCGACACTGCCCGCCTTTCGGCAAGCTCCCCGCGCCCTCCCAGCGCCAGGCGGCCTTTGGCCCTGCCTGCCTGCCGCCTGCCCGCCAAAGGCGCTCTCAGCGCTCCGCACAAGTGGAGAGGAGAAAAAGGACAGCGAAAGGCTCATGAGTTTACAGAAAGGGAGGGAGAGATCCCGCCCCGGTCACGGTCCCGGACACAACAGAGGGAGCTTGGAGATATTCATTACTTTTATTACCCATAAAATCAGAGCAGGATAATGACGGGGAAAGGAAATTTCAACAGCACCTGTGGCCCCAAAGCCATGCAAAGCCAGGCCACACCAACCCAATACAGATGGGAATGGCTTCACAGAGCCATTACACAGAGCAGGCTTAGATCTTGTCCTCAGGAGAAATCTATTCCCTGGGAGGGTGGGCAGGCCCTGGCACAGGGTGCCCAGAGCAGCTGGGGCAGCCCCTGGATCCCTGGCAGTGTCCAAGGCCGGGTTGGACGGGGCTTGGAGCAGCCTGGCATAGTGGAAGGTGTCCCTGCTGCCACGGCAGGGGTGAAACCGGACGGGCTTTAAGGCCCCTTCCTAGCCCATCCATTCCATGACTCTGCAGATTGATGGCTCTGAGACAGAGTCATTTGGTGACAGCATGGCCTGAACTGCGCTTTGCTGCAAGCTCTGATGCCAAGCACCATCCCGGTGACAAGAGCATTGCTAGAGTGTCATCAGAAGGACCACTGTGACATTGGCAGCAGCACTGTGACACAGGAGCTGCCACAGCTGCAGCTCAGGTCAGCGTCCCAGGTGACTGCAGCCAGTCCTGCCTCGCCATGGACATGGTGATGCGTCTGGTGCGCGCTCTGCTCCTGCTGGCCCTGCTGCTGGCAGTGGCCCCCTCGCCAGCAGTGGGCAAGGAGTTCTGCCCAGAGCCCTGCCACTGCCCAGGCCGTGGGCGGCTGAACTGCGGCCACGCCGGCCTGGCCACCGTGCCCCCGGGCAGCCGCCGCCGAGCCCTGACCTTCCTGTGAGTGCCGTGGCCCCTCAGAGCCCTGCAGCTGCCCCTCCCCGGCTCCCTGGCTCTGCAAACCCCACCTGGGACACCCGGGGCACTCCCTGGCCGGAGACAGGGGGGGTTTGGGGGCCTGAGCTCAGCATGAGCCAGGTGAAGCCAGGCTGGGCACACTGTGCCTTCTCCATGCAAAGCCCAATTCCAGCTTTCCTGAGGGGGGACCGGGGCTTTTGTTTCTTTGCAGAGATTTCACTGGCAACTCCATTGCGGATGTTGGAAAAGAAGCCTGGCAGGACTACCCATGGACTGAGACCTTGTAAGTGCCCTGCCGCATTTCAAATGTCAGCAGTGTGGGGAGTTTGCATCCTTTGGTTTGGGCTTGGAGCAGCAGCTCCCACACCACCCGCTTTCATTGGAATTCCAAGCTTGGCTGCTCTGCCAGGAGGGGTGTGAATCACCACAGCTTCCCAGCATGGCAAGAATTGCCTTGAATCTCTTGCAGCCAGGGCACCATCCCCATGTCTGTCTGCCCAGGGATCAAGCTGTGGTCAGCGTCAGCCGGCCAGGAGCAAGGGCCTGCTCTGGCCAGGAGTGGGGACGGTCCCTGCAGCGGTGCCCCACAGAGATGCTTCAGTCAAGCTGCTGCAGGAGATTTTCCCATGAGAATCCCAATTGCTGCTGGGCTGTGGGCGCTGTCACAATGTCCCTGTGTCCCCTTGCAGAGCGCTCAGGGACAATGAGCTGCGGGCAGTGAAGAGGCATTCCCTGGAGGGGCTGTTCCTGCTGAAGCACCTGTAAGCACCGTGCCCTGCCCACGGCGGGGGGCTCCTGCCTGCCCCTGCCTGAGGCCCTGCTGCTCAGCCCAGGCACGGGCACGTGGCCTTTGTCCCTCCTGGGATCCAGGCTGTAGAGGCAGGTAAAAGCAACAGGGCAAATGGAAGTGACATTTGTTGTTGTACCTGGAACAGGGATTTGTCCTGCAATGAGATCCTGTCCATTGAGGAACGGGCATTTGAGCCACTGCCTTTCCTGAAGTCTCTGTGAGTGATCAAGTTTCTCTCTGGTGGTTTTAGCTCAGTCTTTGCATGGGCACCCTGCCTGTGTAGGCAAATGCTGCTGTTGTTTTCCCCTAAATCTGCCCTGCCCAGAGCCCAGCTGAGCTGCAGAGGTCAATGCCGATGGCTGGGCGGCCACGCCAGGGGACAGAGCCCAGCGGGGTTGTCCACACACAGCCATCAGAGCAGCCACTTCTTGCAGCCTTGGCTGCATCCTAGAACAGAAATAGAGTCAGCACGTGTGCCCTTCTCTTGCTCCCCTGGGCAGGCTACAAATGCTGGGAAAGCAGCAGTTTCCTCCCTCTTCCACCGTGGATTGGCACCATTCCTGCAAAGGGCTCCTTCTTTGCCCCCTCTCTCTGTAGGGCAGGCCTGATTGCTTTGTGTGACCTCCTCTTTCCCCAGAAATCTCTCCTGGAATGGCCTCACACAGATCCGCAGCGACACTTTCCAGGCCTGGCATGGGATGCAGTTCCTCCAGGAGCTGTAAGTGGCACCAGGGCTAAAGGCACGGCAGGGCGAGTCTCTGCAGGGTCTCTGCAGGGTCAGTGGGCAAGAGCAGATTTGCCCTTGGCAAAGTCCTGATTCCAACTGTGGATGTCAGCCAGGGAGCACCAGGAGTGTGCAGCTGCAAAGGCCCTTTCCCCTGCCCTGCTCCTCCCCAGAAAGGCTTCCTTCAATGGGGCCAGGCCTTGCCCATGTACCCGGCACAGCCAGCTCACATCCTTGCCATCAGCCCTGACAGAGCTCTGTTGTTTCTCAGGATCCTCAGCCACAACCCGCTGGCTGTCATTGATGATGCTGCCTTCTTCAAGCTGCCCTCAGTGAGCTCTCTGTAAGTATTGGCTCATTTGGAGCAGATGCACAGAGAGCTGTGTCTCTCTGGAGTGCCCTGTTCTCAGGAAAGCAGCACAAGTGGTGCAGGAGCAAATCTCCCTCTTGGCCAGCCTGAGTCTGCTGGAGACACAACTTGCCTGGCTTCTCTTGGAGCAGGCAGAAGTGGATGCCTCTGCCAACAGCACCACCATCATCAGGGCCCTGGGCTTGCTCTGAGAGCAGAGTTGTGGCAATGTCACCACAGAGTTTCATGAGCTCTTTCCAATGTTTGCAGAGACCTGAGTGCCACCCAAGTGAACTCGCAGACGCTGCTGCAGCTGCTGCAGACCACAGTGAGCTTGGAAACCCTGTGAGTGTGTGGGACTGGGCCCCCGCCACCAGCAGGGCCAGAGTGCTGGGACAGGGGCTCTGCTTGGGAAACAAATCCGTGTGCCACAAAACCAGAACAAGCCCAGTAAGCTCAAGAGCTGCTGTTTCCTCCTGGGCAAAGTGCCAAAGCTCACCAGCTCAGAGGCAGAATCTCATCTTTGGGGTGACTTGCTGCAGGCTTCTGCAAGGGGAATTTGAACTCCAGGCAGGTGCATTTCTGTGTCACGTGGTATTTGGGGAGCAATTCTACTTTCCAGGATAAAACCCCCTTTTTAATGTTTTGCCTTGGGAGTCAGGGCCCTTTCCCAGAGCTGTGGCACACAATGAGGCACAAGCCCCAGGCGTGGTATGGGTGTGTTCCCTGAGTTGGGCTCTGAGCCATGCACTGGGTGGCCAGGTGTTCCTCCAAGAATCCCCTCTTGTCTGCAGCCAAGTGCCCAAGGAGGCGGCCTGCTGCCTGTGCCAGGAGCGTCCCCTGCCCGAGAGCCCCTGCAGGACCATCCAGTTCCTGTGCCAGAAGCTGTGCAGCACCAGCGCCCCGCAGTGCGGTGAGTGTGCGGAGCGGCTGGGGGAGCTCCAATCTGCCCCTTCTCCTGAGCCTGGGCAGATGCTGCAGCACTGCCCCGTGCTGGGGCGTGCTGACCTGCCCTTGCAGTACAGGCCTTGGACACAACACCTTGGGATGGAAAGTTCCTGGTGATTGTACATATCTTGTGTGTCACATACTGTCTGGAGAAGGAACAGCTCACTGGGCCCACCAAACCTACCCATTTCCTGCCCACCCCATGGCCCCAGGCAAGGAAAGCAGGAATGCCCCGTGCCCTTCCCTGGTGCTGGAAGGCAAGGTCTGCCCATAAAGGCCCCAAATTGCCCTAACAGCCTGGTTTCTGTGCCACCCCAGTGCCCACTGCAGGGCAAAGGGCAGGGCCCCTGATGTGCTCTGCAGGGTGAACACCAAGCACCGTCATGCCCCGGTTGGCCTGTGCGGGGGCAGCAAAGCCCCGTCCTGCTCTAGCTGGGCACAGGGCACAGCACATGCTGTGCACAGCAGGGCCAGGCTGCCCTTCTGCAAACAGAGACAGCCAGGTTTGCAAGGGCCCCAGGGAGCTCGCTTCTCTCACTGCCTCAGCCCCAGGTTTCCCACAGCACAGTCCCACAGCTCTGGTGCCCTTGAGGAAGTTTTTCATGCTCTGACAGCTTCAGCTGCTGCTCTTGGCAATGGCCCTGAAGCAAAGGAGTCCCTGGGCATTCCTCCCCTGCCAGTGTGTGCCCCCCTTGCAGTGCTGATCTTTCCTCTGGGGTCTCTGCCTCTTCACTGGCTCCTGCAGAGCAAGCCAAGCCTGCTCATCTGGAGCTGTGGGAACGTCTCTGACAGCAATCCCATTCCCCTGCGATGTTTCCGTCCCATCCAAAGAGAGCCCCAGGAGACACCAGGAAAGAGCCAGCTCTCTGCTCTGCCCCAAGGGGATAATGGCATGGACTGAAGGGCTCTTCTCCTCACAGCAGCACATCCTCCACCCTTCTCTTGTACTCCCTGGCCTTGAGATGAGCTCCTGCTGCTTGGGGTAACCTCTGAGCCTGTGTTTGTGCCCAGCTGCTGATATGCTCTCTTGCTGTTCTCCAGCTCACACAACTCTTCTACAGAGTCGAGGACAAATAATGGACATGGAACAAGGCAGAGAGCTGAACAGCATCCCAGTGCTGAGCGTCGAGCCCAAGGAGCCTTCAGTGGGAGATGGTGAAAGTGTAACACTTGTGGTTGCCCTGACCCTGAGCACTGAGGGTGATGTCAGCAGCCTGGACAGTTCCAGAACAAATTCACATCTCCCTCAGCATCTCTTGGGGCATGAAGGCAAAAGAAGCACTCATGACCTGAGGGCCAAGGTCAAGAAGAAGCTGCACAAGGCTGAAAGCATCAAGACTGCCAAAAGCAATGTGGTGAAAAAGACACCCTCAAGCTGGCAGCAGGAGAAAATGGAGCCACGTTTCTACCAACAAGGATCAAAGCATTCAGCGGTAGCTGGTCGATTAAAACGTGCTGACGATACCTCCATGTCTGCACAGCACAGAGATGAGGAGGAGGAAGATCCAGCTGCCAGCAAGTACTACATCAAGACACACAAATGGCACAAGAAGCAGGACAGCCAGTATGGGGTTGGATATAATCATCTTTTCTACCAGGTTTCACAACCTGTGAAAGTGGAGCAAAGGTCCAGATCTGACCAGGGTCTAAACAAGAATCTGGATTTCCTCTCTGACCTCTTGACTGGGAGCCGCCCCGCTGCGAGCAGGAGAGGAAGAGCCACAGCTGAAGAGAAGCATTCCTCTATAGGCAGGCACCTCCTGATGATGCCTGACACCCCACAGGAGGAAGACTCCATGTTCCTCAACAAACCTCTGAGCCCCCAAAATCCACACCTTGCGCCAGTTCCAAAAGGACGGGAAACCAACGTTGATCATCACCGGCCGCTGCAGGAGGCACACAAAGGCCTGCGAGCATTCATGGCCCACATGGAGCGAGCCCTGAACAGGGACTGCAGCCTGCCCCAGCTCAAGCACGCCTGTGCCAGGATGGTCATGAAGACCAGGCTGCTTCTAAAGCTGCTCACTGAGAGGCAAGAGAACCAGGGAGCCTATGATCCCATGGCCCGGTGTCGTCTGCAAGAGAACATGATCATTCATATGGACTCGGGGAATGGCAAGGGACTCACACGGAAGGTAGGAGAGCTGCAGGCACTGCTGCACATGTCCTTGTGGGCAAAGGAGAATGGAAGGATCAATCCTCATACCCCCGTCATCTTCCTTTGCTCACAGCGCAAACTGGAAGTTGTGATGTACGTGGTCACGTTTGTGGTTTTGCTGATTTTCTTCATCTTCGTTTTCCTGATCCTGAAGTGCATCTTCCACGTAAGCCAATTTCTTGTTTGACACAGAGCTGTCTGCCTTGTGGCTGGAGTGCCCAGGTGACAAGCCCGACGTGCCACTGCAGATGGCCCTGCATGTGCTGGCTACCACAGGAGATGTTGTTCCAAGCCTGGAGCTTGTGGCAGCATCCCCAGCAGCCAGCTCAGCAGGGTCCAGCCTGCCTGAGGGAAGCTTGTCCTGCCTCCTGTCCCAGCTCTCCCCAGCTTTGCTTTGCTCTCCTGCCTTCAGCCACACAGCAATGAGAGCTTTTGCCCTCTCCTGTTTGGCGAATATGACAGGAAAACTGATGTTGCAAATCTCCCATTTTCCTTCCCCAGAAGCGCTCTCGACGTTGTGAACTTGACTCCCAACCCCGCGACACCAGGAATTTGTGTCTGACAAGGTAACTGCTCCCTGCCCCTGCCACTGCTGTGCCACCAAGAGTCTTTGCCGTGCAGAGCAGCTCCTCCTGGGGCCCCGCAGCCGTGCAGGAGCCGCTGCCCAGGACTCTCCCAGCTGCGTTTCCAACACGTCGCGTTTGGGGCAGCCGCGGGCGAGCGGCTCCTGAGCGGCAGCGCTGGGCACGACCGGGGGCTCCCAGCCCAACCAGCCCTTGCCACGCCGGCGCTGGGATGGATGTCCTGGGCCCTGGTGTGCTCCCGAGTTTCTGTGAGCACCAGCAATGCCTCTGTGTTCCCAGAACAGTCTCCTCTGCTGATGGCTCTGCCCTATTTCTCCCCGCTCCCTCCCCACAGTGGCTGCTGAAGAACTCACTCCCATCCTCTCCACTTGCCTTTTGCATGCAGGGCTCATTCTCTGCATTGCCAGCCATTGCCATCCCTGCTGGGGCTCCCCATCTTCCTTGGGCCCGGCTGGCACAGCCCCGAGCAGGGAGAGGTGCTGGCACCTGCTGCAGCCCTCCCTGGCCAGACCTCCCTCCCTGCTCACGGAGCGGGAGCTGGGAGCTCTGGGCATGGGATGGCCAGAAGCCTTTTTGTCCCCATTCACCTCGCTCACTCCATTGCTTTGCAGCGTTGGAAATGCCCCTTCCCAACTCCTCCAGCGGCTGCTGCCCACACAGGGCAGAGCACAGGCAGCCCGGTTGCCCACAGCCTCCATCACCAGCTGCCTTCTCTCTTTAACCCTAATTTCCTTCTCTGGCTTTTTCAGGTTCTGTGTAAAACTGCGACCGTGTGGGAGGAAGCATAACAAGGAGGCACAGCATGTAGAAGAGAAAAGGGCAGACAGCTCCCTTGTCACTTGCCCCTGTTCCCAGTACGGTCAAGATGCTTCCCCAAGCTGTTCCCCGTGCTATTCTCTGTTCAGGAAGTCGGAATTGCCATGGCTTCAGAGCCTCAGGGATTCCTATCGATCCCATAGATAAGCATCCCAGCAAGAGACATAGTGTGAAGAACTAAGGTGGAAGACTCCGAAAAATTTACTGGGATGCCAGCAATTTTTCACTTCCCATTTTAGCTGAGGCTCTCCTTGGATGCCGTTTCATTGGTTGCTGTTATTTCCATGGATGCTGTTTCCTTGGTTGTTGTTATTTCCATGGATGCTGTTTCATTGGTTGTGGTTGTTTCTTTGGATGCTTTTTCCTTGGCTGTTATTTTCTTGCTGCCCCTGCTGAGGGAAGGCCGGAGGGTGCTGCAGGCAAGCACAAGCTCTGGACACCCAGAGGAGGCATCTCAGGGTTTTCCTCTTCCCTTGAGGCAATGTTTCCCCCTGCATTCAGTAGAAATAAAGTTTCTTCTTCTTCCTCCTGGTGTTGCTGTTGTATTTGTAAAAGCAGTTTCTGATGCCCCTTATGGATTTGCCCAAATTCAGTTTGAGATTGTTGTGGGTTGACCCCAGCCAGATGCCGGTCACTCCCAAAGCTGCTCATTCACTCCTCTCTGCAGCTGGACAGAGGGGAGGAAATTTAACGAAGGATCATGAGTTAGGGACTAGGAGAAAACACTCATCAAATACCATCAAGTACAAAACCGGTTCGACTTAATGATATTAAATGAATTTATTACTAACACAATCAGAGCAGGATAATGAGAAATAAAAGAAGCCCTTAAAAACTCCTTCCCCTCACCCCACCCTCCTTCCCAGCACTATTGCCTACACCAGCAGCACAAGGAGACAGGGAATGGGAGTAATTCCCCTGCACTCAGAGAGCAGATCTATCACCCTGCTGCACCACAGGGTTCCTCCCATGGGAGACAGTTCTCCAGGAACTTCTCCAATGTGGCTCCATCCCACCAACAGCAGCTCACTGCAAACTTCTGCAGCATCAGTCCGTCCCACAGGCAACGTTCCTCCCAGAGCTGCTGCGGCATGGGTCACTCTCCCACAGGTGCAGTCCTGCAAGGACAGGCTGATCCAGCCTGGGAGCAGGGCCCCTCTCTCCACAGGTCTCCCACAGGATCACAGCCTCCTGCAGGCATCCAACTGCTCTGGTGCAGGGCTCCTCCACAGCATGCAGGCGAATCTCTGCTTCCCCGTGCATCCCTGCAGGCTGCAGCCACACTGCTGCCCCACCATGGTCTCTCCACTGCCTGCAAAGGAATCTCGGCTCTGGAGCCTGGAGCATCTCCTCAGCCTCAGTCTGCACTGCCCGTGGAGCCTGCAGGTGGTTCTCCTCACATGTGCTCACTCCAGCTTTTGTCTAGTCCAAATTATAACTGTGTCACAACTTGATTTTGCTTTCTTCTCAAATCTGTTACCACAGAGGTGTAATTGCCATTTCTACTTGGGCCAGCCTTGAGAAGGTGCCAGAATCTTCCGTCATGTCTGGCAGAGCCAATGCCAGTGGGCTCCAGGGTAGACATCCACCTTTAGGAGCCATCAAGGATTGGTTCTGGCGGACATTTTGCGGAAGCTGGAAGCTTCCAGCAGCTTCTAACAGAAGGAATCTTCATGACTCCGGGCCCAGAACTGGAGGCCGCCTTGGCCCAAGCGCTGCCGCAGCCGCCCCGGCCCGAGCTGTTGTCCCGCGCGTTTCCCCTCAGGCCGGGGCGGCCCCTGCCGGTGCCGCTGCCCGGAGCCGGAGCTGCCCGTGCGGCGGAGCGGCCGCGCTTCCCGGCCGGGCCGGGCCGCCTCTCTGGCCGCTGCTTGCGGCGCCGTGCCGGCCTTGCCCGAGCTGCCCGCGGCTCCCTTTGCACGGCGCTCGCTGCCGGGGCCGGCGCGCTCAGGCGGAGCTGCCGCCCCTCAGGCTCCCGGCGCTTCCCGCCGTTGCCGCTGGGGCTCCCTCAGCCTCTGCCGGCGGCCGTGCCGACACTGCCCGCCTTTCGGCAAGCTCCCCGCGCCCTCCCAGCGCCAGGCGGCCTTTGGCCCTGCCTGCCTGCCGCCTGCCCGCCAAAGGCGCTCTCAGCGCTCCGCACAAGTGGAGAGGAGAAAAAGGACAGCGAAAGGCTCATGAGTTTACAGAAAGGGAGGGAGAGATCCCGCCCCGGTCACGGTCCCGGACACAACAGAGGGAGCTTGGAGATATTCATTACTTTTATTACCCATAAAATCAGAGCAGGATAATGACGGGGAAAGGAAATTTCAACAGCACCTGTGGCCCCAAAGCCATGCAAAGCCAGGCCACACCAACCCAATACAGATGGGAATGGCTTCACAGAGCCATTACACAGAGCAGGCTTAGATCTTGTCCTCAGGAGAAATCTATTCCCTGGGAGGGTGGGCAGGCCCTGGCACAGGGTGCCCAGAGCAGCTGGGGCAGCCCCTGGATCCCTGGCAGTGTCCAAGGCCGGGTTGGACGGAGCTTGGAGCAGCCTGGCATAGTGGAAGGTGTCCCTGCTGCCATGACAGGGGTGAAACTGGACGGGCTTTAAGGCTCCTTCCTGGCCCATCCATTCCATGACTCTGCAGATTGATGGCTCTGAGACAGTCATTTGGTGACAGCATGGCCTGAACTGCGCTTTGCTGCAAGCTCTGATGCCAAGCACCATCCCGGTGACAAGAGCATTGCTAGAGTGTCATCAGAAGGACCACTGTGACATTGGCAGCAGCACTGTGACACAGGAGCTGCCACAGCTGCAGCTCAGGTCAGCGTCCCAGGTGACTGCAGCCAGTCCTGCCTCGCCATGGACATGGTGATGCGTCTGGTGCGCGCTCTGCTCCTGCTGGCCCTGCTGCTGGCAGTGGCCCCCTCGCCAGCTGTGGGCAAGGAGTTCTGCCCAGAGCCCTGCCACTGCCCAGGCCGTGGGCGGCTGAACTGCGGCCACGCCGGCCTGGCCACCGTGCCCCCGGGCAGCCGCCGCCGAGCCCTGACCTTCCTGTGAGTGCCGCGGCCCCTCAGAGCCCTGCAGCTGCCCCTCCCCGGCTCCCTGGCTCTGCAAACCCCACCTGGGACACCCGGGGCACTCCCTGGCTGGAGACAGGGGGGGTTTGGGGGCCTGAGCTCAGCATGAGCCAGGTGAAGCCAGGCTGGGCACACTGTGCCTTCTCCATGCAAAGCCCAATTCCAGCTTTCCTGAGGGGGGACCGGGGCTTTTGTTTCTTTGCAGAGATTTCACTGGCAACTCCATTGCGGATGTTGGAAAAGAAGCCTGGCAGGACTACCCATGGACTGAGACCTTGTAAGTGCCCTGCCGCATTTCAAATGTCAGCAGTGTGGGGAGTTTGCATCCTTTGGTTTGGGCTTGGAGCAGCAGCTCCCACACCACCCGCTTTCATTGGAATTCCAAGCTTGGCTGCTCTGCCAGGAGGGGTGTGAATCACCACAGCTTCCCAGCATGGCAAGAATTGCCTTGAATCTCTTGCAGCCAGGGCACCATCCCCATGTCTGTCTGCCCAGGGATCAAGCTGTGGTCAGCGTCAGCCGGCCAGGAGCAAGGGCCTGCTCTGGCCAGGAGTGGGGACGGTCCCTGCAGCGGTGCCCCAAAGAGATGCTTCAGTCAAGCTGCTGCAGGAGATTTTCCCATGAGAATCCCAATTGCTGCTGGGCTGTGGGCGCTGTCACAATGTCCCTGTGTCCCCTTGCAGAGCGCTCAGGGACAATGAGCTGCGGGCAGTGAAGAGGCATTCCCTGGAGGGGCTGTTCCTGCTGAAGCACCTGTAAGCACCGTGCCCTGCCCACGGCGGGGGGGCTCCTGCCTGCCCCTGCCTGGGGCCCTGCTGCTCAGCCCAGGCACGGGCACGTGGCCTTTGTCCCTCCTGGGATCCAGGCTGTAGAGGCAGGTAAAAGCAACAGGGCAAATGGAAGTGACATTTGTTGTTGTACCTGGAACAGGGATTTGTCCTGCAATGAGATCCTGTCCATTGAGGAACGGGCATTTGAGCCACTGCCTTTCCTGAAGTCTCTGTGAGTGATCAGGTTTCTCTCTGGTGGTTTTAGCTCAGTCTTTGCATGGGCACCCTGCCTGTGTAGGCAAATGCTGCTGTTGTTTTCCCCTAAATCTGCCCTGCCCAGAGCCCAGCTGAGCTGCAGAGGTCAATGCCGATGGCTGGGCGGCCACGCCAGGGGACAGAGCCCAGCGGGGTTGTCCACACACAGCCATCAGAGCAGCCACTTCTTGCAGCCTTGGCTGCATCCTAGAACAGAAATAGAGTCAGCACGTGTGCCCTTCTCTTGCTCCCCTGGGCAGGCTACAAATGCTGGGAAAGCAGCAGTTTCCTCCCTCTTCCACCGTGGATTGGCACCATTCCTGCAAAGGGCTCCTTCTTTGCCCCCTCTCTCTGTAGGGCAGGCCTGATTGCTTTGTGTGACCTCCTCTTTCCCCAGAAATCTCTCCTGGAATGGCCTCACACAGATCCGCAGCGACACTTTCCAGGCCTGGCATGGGATGCAGTTCCTCCAGGAGCTGTAAGTGGCACCAGGGCTAAAGGCACGGCAGGGCGAGTCTCTGAGGGGTCTCTGCAGGGTCAGTGGGCAAGAGCAGATTTGCCCTTGGCAAAGTCCTGATTCCAACTGTGGATGTCAGCCAGGGAGCACCAGGAGTGTGCAGCTGCAAAGGCCCTTTCCCCTGCCCTGCTCCTCCCCAGAAAGGCTTCCTTCAATGGGGCCAGGCCTTGCCCATGTACCCGGCACAGCCAGCTCACATCCTTGCCATCAGCCCTGACAGAGCTCTGTTGTTTCTCAGGATCCTCAGCCACAACCCGCTGGCTGTCATTGATGATGCTGCCTTCTTCAAGCTGCCCTCAGTGAGCTCTCTGTAAGTATTGGCTCATTTGGAGCAGATGTACAGAGAGCTGTGTCTCTCTGGAGTGCCCTGTTCTCAGGAAAGCAGCACAAGTGGTGCAGGAGCAAATCTCCCTCTTGGCCAGCCTGAGTCTGCTGGAGACACAACTTGCCTGGCTTCTCTTGGAGCAGGCAGAAGTGGATGCCTCTGCCAAGAGCACCGCCATCATCAGGGCCCTGGGCTTGCTCTGAGAGCAGAGTTGTGGCAATGTCCCCACAGAGTTTCATCAGCTCTTTCCAATGTTTGCAGAGACCTGAGTGCCACCCAAGTGAACTCGCAGACGCTGCTGCAGCTGCTGCAGACCACAGTGAGCTTGGAAACCCTGTGAGTGTGTGGGACTGGGCCCCCGCCACCAGCAGGGCCAGAGTGGTGGGACAGGGGCTCTGCTTGGGAAACAAATCCGTGTGCCACAAAACCAGAACAAGCCCAGTAAGCTCAAGAGCTGCTGTTTCCTCCTGGGCAAAGTGCCAAAGCTCACCAGCTCAGAGGCAGAATCTCATCTTTGGGGTGACTTGCTGCAGGCTTCTGCAAGGGGAATTTGAACTCCAGGCAGGTGCATTTCTGTGTCACGTGGTATTTGGGGAGCAATTCTACTTTCCAGGATAAAACCCCCTTTTTAATGTTTTGCCTTGGGAGTCAGGGCCCTTTCCCAGAGCTGTGGCACACAATGAGGCACAAGCCCCAGGCGTGGTATGGGTGTGTTCCCTGAGTTGGGCTCTGAGCCATGCACTGGGTGGCCAGGTGTTCCTCCAAGAATCCCCTCTTGTCTGCAGCCAAGTGCCCAAGGAGGCGGCCTGCTGCCTGTGCCAGGAGCGTCCCCTGCCCGAGAGCCCCTGCAGGACCATCCAGTTCCTGTGCCAGAAGCTGTGCAGCACCAGCGCCCCGCAGTGCGGTGAGTGTGCGGAGCGGCTGGGGGAGCTCCAATCTGCCCCTTCTCCTGAGCCTGGGCAGATGCTGCAGCACTGCCCCGTGCTGGGGCGTGCTGACCTGCCCTTGCAGTACAGGCCTTGGACACAACACCTTGGGAAGGAAAGTTCCTGGTGATTGTACATATCTTGTGTGTCACATACTGTCTGGAGAAGGAACAGCACACTCGACCCACCAAACCTACCCATTTCCTGCCCACACCATGGCCCCAGGCAAGGAAAGCAGGAATGCCCCGTGCCCTTCCCTGGTGCTGGAAGGCAAGGTCTGCCCATAAAGGCCCCAAATTGCCCTAACAGCCTGGTTTCTGTGCCACCCCAGTGCCCACTGCAGGGCAAAGGGCAGGGCCCCTGATGTGCTCTGCAGGGTGAACACCAAGCACCGTCATGCCCCGGTTGGCCTGTGCGGGGGCAGCAAAGCCCCGTCCTGCTCTAGCTGGGCACAGGGCACAGCACATGCTGTGCACAGCAGGGCCAGGCCGCCCTTCTGCAAACAGAGACAGCCAGGTTTGCAAGGGCCCCAGGGAGCTTGCTTCTCTCACTGCCTCAGCCCCAGGTTTCCCACAGCACAGTCCCACAGCTCTGGTGCCCTTGAGGAAGTTTTTCATGCTCTGACAGCTTCAGCTGCTGCTCTTGGCAATGGCCCTGAAGCAAAGGAGTCCCTGGGCATTCCTCCCCTGCCAGTGTGTGCCCCCCTTGCAGTGCTGATCTTTCCTCTGGGGTCTCTGCCTCTTCACTGGCTCCTGCAGAGCAAGCCAAGCCTGCTCATCTGGAGCTGTGGGAACGTCTCTGACAGCAATCCCATTCCCCTGCGATGTTTCCGTCCCATCCAAAGAGAGCCCCAGGAGACACCAGGAAAGAGCCAGCTCTCTGCTCTGCCCCAAGGGGATAATGGCATGGACTGAAGGGCTCTTCTCCTCACAGCAGCACATCCTCCACCCTTCTCTTGTACTCCCTGGCCTTGAGATGAGCTCCTGCTGCTTGGGGTAACCTCTGAGCCTGTGTTTGTGCCCAGCTGCTGATATGCTCTCTTGCTGTTCTCCAGCTCACACAACTCTTCTACAGAGTCGAGGACAAATAATGGACATGGAACAAGGCAGAGAGCTGAACAGCATCCCAGTGCTGAGCGTCAAGCCCAAGGAGCCTTCAGTGGGAGATGGTGAAAGTGTAACGCTTGTGGTTGCCCTGACCCTGAGCACTGAGGGTGATGTCAGCAGCCTGGACAGTTCCAGAACAAACTCACATCCCCCTCAGCATCTCTTGGGGCGTGAAGGCAAAACAAGTGCTCATGACCTGAGGGCCAAGGTCAAGAAGAAGCTGCACAAGGCTAAAAGGATCAAGACTGCAAAAAGCATTTTCCCACACCACACGCAGCCGGTCAGGCTCAGGAATCTGGTGAAAAAGACACACTCAAGCTGGGATCACAGGCAGATGGAACCATTTTTGAATTGGCAAGCACTGAACCCCTGGGATGTAGCTGGCGGGTTAAACCCCATTCATGACAAGTTGGTTGGCAGAAACCTCATAGATGACTTGGAAGATCCAACTGAAAGGCAGAACTATGTCGATTCTGAGAAACAGCGAAAGAAGGAGGACACCCGTTACTGGGTTGGACGTAATCAGCTCTTCTACCAGGGTTTGAGCCCTGTGAAAGCAGAGGGAGAGCCCAGAGTCACCGTCACCAAAGATGAGCAGCGTCTAAACAGGAACCTGGATTTTCTCTCTGACCCCTTGGTTCAGAGAGGCCCCGCTGGGAGCAGCAGGAGAGGAGCCACGGCTTAGGAGGAGCAATCCTCTCTAGGTGGACACCTCCTGATCATGCCCGACACCACAGGCAAACACTGGAAGCAGCAGGAAGAAGACTCCACGTTTCTCAATAAACCTTGGAGCCCCCAAGGTCCAGACCTTGATCCAGTTCCAGGAGAGCTCTTGGAATCCGTGGTTGATCATCACCTGCGCTTGCTGGCGCCGGACGAAAGCCTGCAGATGTTCATGGCCCACGTGGAGCGAGCCCTGAGGATGGACTGCAGCCTGCCCCAGCTCAAGGTGGTGTGTGCCATGATGGTCTCACAGACGGGGCTGCTTCTAAAGGTGCTCAGTGAGAGGAAGGAGAACAAGGGCGCCTACGATCGCATGGGCTGGTGTCCTCTGCAACAGAACATCTCCAGGCGCACAGCTTTGGAGGAGGATCAGGAGCCCACAGAGGAGGTAGGAGAGCTGCAGGCACTGCTGCGTGTGTCCTTCTGGGCAAGGGAGAATGGAACGAGTAATTCTCATACCCCCGTGATCTTCTTTCCTATTCTCCCAGCCAAAGCCGGAGACAATGGATGATACAATCTCGTTTGTTGTATTGCTCTCTGTCATCGCAGTTGTTTTGGTGATACTGCGGGGTGTCTTCCACGTAAGCCAATTTCTTGTTTGACACAGAGCTGTCTGTCTGGTAGCTGGAGTGCTCAGGTGACAAGCCCCATGTGCCACTGCAGATGGCCTTGCATGTGCTGGCTACCACAGGAGATGTTGTTGCAAGCCTGGAGCTTGTGGCTGCATCCACAGCAGCCAGCTCAGCAGGGTCCAGCCTGCCTGAGGGAAGCTTGTCCTGCCTCCTGTCCCAGCTCTCCCCAGCTTTGCTCTGCTCCCCACGGCCTCAAATCCAAGTATAATCATTATTTGTATGTTGTAGTGTGTTTTTAAGTTTCTTGGTTTGTTCCCCCATGTCATGTATATTCCCCCTATTATTCTTTGTAAATGGTTCCCTCCTCTCCAGTTTTCCCGCCCTGGAGTTTGTTACAGTTATGTTACCATGGTTACCCCTTCTCCCTCAGTTGCCAATCCTCTAAGTTATGTAACTTCCCCTCCCCTGTCTCTCCTTATAAGTAAGTTTTTCCTCCTCCCTGGGCCCAGTCAATCACCCCCCACTCCTCCCAAGCTTCTGGAACCTTCGGGTAGCTGGGGGCTGTGGTTGGCTGTGGTCCCGGGGCCCCTCCTATTGTTTGCATTCACTGGTTATTTCTGTATGTCAGTTATGTTCAGTACTTCCCCTAATGATTTCTCATTGGATAGCTGGGCTTCCCTCCCTTCTCCACCCCCCTGCTTTAAAATACTGTGTATCCCCTTATTCAGTGCCATTTGCTGCTGGTTTTCCCTCCCTCTGTTGGTTCCCGTGGACCATCAATAAACCAACTGTTAACCCCAGCAAGTGGTCGCCTCTTCTCCTCGTCTCTCTTGCGCTATATCCAGCTCCGTCATCCAGCCCAGCCCAAGGCCAGGACGCCAAGGGGGGCTGGCACTCCTATGCGTGGGGGGTGTCGGCCATCTCTCCCCTTCACTGCTAGCCGGATCTAGGGCCACTGACGCCCTCGCGCAGCTGGCGCCCAACGTGGGGCCTGAAGAGGTGGACTTTTTGACCATCGAGCGGACCCCACGGAGTTGGATTTCATTTTCCTGCTGGTCGTCAGCTACCCCAGGTAGTAGCAGGCCCCGTTTTAGGGGCAGCGCTCCCTGTGGGATTGGAGTCGGCACTCTTCGCGCCCGTGGAAGACGACTCCAGAGACGAAGACCACCGCCTGTCCTTTTGATTTCGCCGCCGCTGGTTTTTGGTAAGCTCAGGCCCCGACCAGGGGACTCTCCGGGTTTCCCCCCCACCCTTTTTAAAGCTCCCTAGGGGTACATGCCCTGCGTTAGGGACCTACCCCCGGCCCTTGTTCCTTGAGGACTTTCCTCACCCCCAGCGTTTGTTGTTTTCTTGTTCCTGTGGGTGCCGGCTTTCCGGACCCACCTCCCTAGTTTCATCCTTCCCTCCAGCTTTGTCCCAGACTTTGGGGCGGTTGGGGGAGTGGGGGCCGGCGGAGTGCGGCTCAGTGTTTAAGTTTTCGTTGTTTAGCAGGCGCGTGGCAGTAACATCAGAGGATTTTCCCCCTTTCTAGTGACGGAAATTTCTGTCCTAGAAAGGAGCCATGGGTGCTGGCCTGGGAAAATCCCAGAAAGAGGTATATTATGTTGTTAAGGGTTTGCTGCTTGGGGGTGGTCATCGGGCCCCCAAGCAAGAGTTGAAAAGTTTGGTTAAGTGGGTCTTTTCTAAGTTCCCCAACGTCTCACCGGAACTTGCTAGACAGCCACGATTTTGGGCAGCCGTTGTGGTCAAATTGGAAGAGGCCGTTATCTCCGGTGAGACGCAAATGGCCACCGTGGCTTATTGGGCGGGTAGAGTGTACGCAACACTCCGCCCGTCTGGGGAGCCTAAGAAAAGTCCTGCATGTTCTAGTTTGTCCCCGCGTTCCCCTCGTTCTGTTGTCCTTGCCCCCAAACCTGTTCCCTCTTTCCGTCGGCCAGAGCCTTCGAGGGGGATCCTAAAGGCCGACCAGAGGCAGGGGGTCCATCCTGCCCCTGCTCCCCCTCGACCCGCTCGGCCTCCCCCTTCGAGGAGCCCTGGCCAGGCTTCTTCTTTTCCCCCTCCTTCTGCCCCAGTCCCCAAGTCCCCAGTTGCTAACCCCAAGTTGGTCCGGTTTGCTGATGGTTCCCAAGATGGCTTCCTAGGAGCCCGAAATGGCGGCAACCACGCGGTCGTTCCCGCCACGGCTCCTTGTCCTTCTCCCAACCCTTTCCTCCCCTGTGCCAACCCCTTCCTCCCCCCAGACTCTGCCTCTCTTTCCGAAGCCCCCCCTTCGTATCCCCCTTCCGTTCCTCCCATTTCCCCGCCTCCCGCTCCTCCGTCAGCTCCTCCTCTAACTCCTCCCTCGGTTCCACCCCCAGTTCACCCCTCCCCTGTTCCGCCCTCCTATGTTGCTCCGCCTCCGATCTCCATCAAGGAGGCGGAGAATGTGGGTGTGCCGCGCCCACTCCCTCGCCCCGCCTCACTGCCGGACCCCGCCTCTACCTCCTCCAGTTCCGGTTCCCACGCTCCTCCTTCCGGTTCCCACGCTTTGTGTTCCGGGGGGGGGAGTGTGGATGACCGGAAGCCGGGGCAGGCGCCTTTATTGGAAGCCGCCCCGGTGACGTACCACCTCACTGGGGAGGGGAGTTCTCAGGCCTCGTGGGTGCCGCTTGCACAGGCCCAGATCAAGGAACTGTGCAAGGCGCAGAAGGACTACTCCCGGGAGTCAGAGTACTTCCGGGGGCTGCTCCGTAATGCCCTTGCGCGGGGAGATTTGGTGCCAGCGGACTTGAGAGCTCTCTTCTCCAGCCTTACAGGGCCCATGGAGTTCCGGGTCTGGGTGGCAGAATGGAGGAGGGAGATCTTGGAGGCTCTCCCAAGTCTTTGGGGGAGCCCTTCAACATCTCATGATGCGGACGGTCTGGTAGTGACTGTGGAACACCTTTTGGGCGAGGGACAATGGGCTGAGGGGGCAGCACAGGCAAAAGCACTATTCACAACGCAGCTTGTGGAGACATCCAAGGCGGCTGAGCGAGCCTTCCACAAGCTGCGGGGAGTGACTTCCCAATGGGAAGACGACGAGATCCGGCAGGGGGCACAAGAGCCCTACATGGCCTTCATCGAGCGCCTCTACCGGTATGTGGAGGCGCATGCGACTGGGGACGATGATAGGGAGAGCACACTCCGCCGAATGGCATACAGCAATGCCAATGCGGAGTGCTGTAGAGCCATCCGAGCTCTCCCTAGAAGTCCCCGGCCAACGGTGGAGGCCATGATCGAAGCAGTAGTAGGGCAAGTTGTGCTACCCTTGCGCCCCAAGAGATCCTCTGTGTCTTTTGTGGAGTGCCCTGAACCGGATTTCGACGACCTAGAAGCTGCCCCCGTCGCCGGACCAGGAACACCAGGGTCCGGCCGAAGATCCGCGGCCACCCACCCTTGCCATCTCTGTGGCAGAATTGGGCACTGGATGCCTCAGTGCCCAATGCGCCAAGACTACCTCGAATATAGGAGGAAGCGA
The DNA here is from genome assembly GCF_027887145.1 of Ammospiza caudacuta. Classification (NCBI taxonomy): domain Eukaryota; kingdom Metazoa; phylum Chordata; class Aves; order Passeriformes; family Passerellidae; genus Ammospiza; species Ammospiza caudacuta. The sequence goes on from NC_080619.1 coordinate 2,502,279, forward strand.
GAGAAGGAGGAGGCAAAGGGCTCAAAAAACTGAGCCCAGAGCGCAGCCCCTCCCTGCGTGAGGACACAAATGTGGCGGGAATAACAACAAAATGCGGGGAGGGAGGAGTGGAGAGAGAGCCGCCCGCCTTCACTTTGCCGGACTTGACATATCTCACGGATGTGACAAAACCTACCTGTGGTACTGTGCCTGCACTTAACACCTTGTCCTCTGTTTCTCCATACAGGCTGCAGCTAACTAGGGACTTTTATTTCCCTAGCAGTGATATCCAGCTGGTGTCTGTCGACCTTCAACACCCGGGTCGCTGGAGGAAACTGGGACGTTGCAGGTGGACCGTCGTCGGAGACACCAAGCACACACCGCGAGACATTCACATCGTCCCGGGTTTGGTAACCACCGACCGGGACCGTTTCGCGGTAGGGCTGTACTGTGTCCGACCCCCACTCTTCCTCCCCAAGGGACAGATAATTGCCCAGGCTATCCCAGTTCCGGATAGAGATCACTGGAAGAATCCTGCGGAAAAGTCATCACCGCCAGCGGTAGCCTGGGCACAGTTAGTGGGGAGGGAGAAACCCCGCCTGACCTGTCAACTTTCGTTGGGCGGGGACAAAAAGATCGTCAGGGGTCTATTGGACACGGGTGCAGATGTGACGATCATTCCCTCTCGGGAGTGGCCGTCACATTGGGACTTGCAAAGTGCAGTGGGCACAATTTCAGGTGTCGGGGGTTTACAATTGGCTAACCAATCTAAGAGCATTGTCCAAATTAAGGGGCCTGACGGGCAATTGGCTTCCATACGCCCGTTCGTTTTGGATTACACGGAGCCTCTCTGGGGGAGAGACCTTTTAGCCCAGTGGGGAGCCAGAATTGACGTGCCTAAGGCTCCCCAGGTTTTTCGGGCAGTGGCCACTGAAGAGCGCCAGACCTGGAAACTAAATTGGCTATCAGATAAACCAGTACAGGTCTTGCAGTGGCCACTTAACAAACAAAAATTGAAGGCGCTCAATGAGCTCGTTCAGGAGCAGCTACTTAAGGGCAACATTGTGGAGACTATGTCTCCCTGGAATTCTCCAGTTTTTGTTATCAAGAAACCCAATAAGGATAAGTGGCGGCTCCTGACCGACCTCCGCCAAATTAATGATTTAATAATTGATATGGGTCCTCTCCAGCCAGGGATGCCCTCCCCAGCAATGCTCCCCCAAAATTGGAATTTGGCAGTGATTGATATCAAGGATTGCTTTTTTCAAATTCCCCTTCACCCGGACGATGCCCCGCGCTTTGCTTTCACGGTTCCGTCCATCAACCGTGAGTCCCCAGCCAAGCGCTACCATTGGCGAGTGCTTCCGCAGGGCATGAAGAACAGCCCTGTGATTTGCCAATGGTACGTTACTTCGCTGCTGTCACCTGTACGTACAGCCCTCGGGGATGCCGTCATTGTTCATCATTACATGGATGACATCCTCGTGTGTGCGCCCGACCACAGTCTGCTTGCCCATGCGCTTGACCTGACAACCAATGCGTTGGTTGCTGCAGGGTTCGAGCTCTAGCAGGACAAAATTCAGAGGATGCCACCTTGGAAATACCTGGGCCTGGAAATTACAAAGCGGACCATTGTTCCGCAGAAATTGGCTATTCGGACTAAGGTCCAGACCCTGGCAGATGTCCATCAGCTGTGTGGGTCCTTAAATTGGGTGAGACCCTGGCTAGGCATTTCGACCGAGGACCTAGCCCCCCTTTTCAATTTGTTGAAAGGGGGAGAGGGGCTTAGTTCCCCTAGGGCTCTCACCCCAGAGGCACAGGTAGCTCTGGAGAAGATCCAAAAAGTTATTTCGGCCAGGCAGGCCCATCGCTACCATCCGGGCCTGCCATTCAAATTCATTATACTGGGGAAGTTGCCACACCTTCACGGCATGATCCACCAGTGGGACGAAAGCCTGAAGGATCAGGGCTCAGGAGATAAGCTCTTAATCATAGAGTGGGTCTTCCTGAGTCATCAGAGGTCCAAAAGAATGACACGGCCACAAGAGTTGGTAGCCGAACTGATCCTCAAGGCTAGATCGAGGATCAGGGAGCTGGCAGGTTGTGATTTTGCGTGCATACATATCCCACTCAAATTAGAATCGGGCCAACTTAAATTGAAGACCTTTGAAGAACTGCTGCAAACCAATGAATACCTTCAGTTTGCACTCGACAGCTACACTGGGCGCATCGCAGTAGATCGGCCGGCCCACAAATTGTTCAATTCGGACTTTAAATTGTCGCTGAAGAAGGTTCAGAGCAGAGAACCGCTGGATGCTATGACAGTTTTTACCGACGCGTCTGGAGCATCCCACAAGTCAGTAATGACTTGGAAGGATCCTCAGACTCAGCAGTGGGAGACTGATGTGGCTATTGTGGAGGGCTCTCCACAAATTGCTGAGTTAGACGCAGTCGTCAGGGCATTCCAGAGATTCCCTGGACCTTTCAATTTGGTTACAGATTCTGCGTATGTCGCAGGGGTAGTGTCGAGAGCTGAATTTGCAGTTCTTCAGGAGGTCACCAACCAAAAATTGTTTGAATTACTTAATAGGCTCGTCGAAATAGTCTCCCACCGCGAGCACCCTTTCTATGTCATGCACGTAAGATCACACACAGACCTGCCTGGGTTTATTGCGGAGGGCAACCGTCGTGCCGATTCTTTGGCCGCGGCTGCCGTTACGCAGGCCCCTCTCCCAGATGTGTTCGGCCAGGCTAAGATCAGCCACCAACTATTCCACCAGAATGCGCCTGGTCTGGTCCGGCAATTCAATCTGACGCAGGATCAGGCCAAGGCGATTGTGGCCACATGTCCCCAATGCCAGCATGACCAGATGCCCACCGTGGCATCGGGGGCTAATCCCCGAGGTCTGGCAAGCTGTGAGGTGTGGCAGATGGACGTAACACACATTCCATCTTTTGGCCGATTGTGTTGCGTCCACGTCTCAGTGGATACCTTCTCCGGGGCTATCTATGCTTCTGTCCACGCAGGAGAGAAGGCAGCGGATGTCCAGAAGCATCTGCTTCAGGCATTCGCTGTCTTGGGCATCCCTAGGGCCTTAAAAACAGACAATGGCCCTGCGTATACATCCAAGGAGCTGCGGAGCTTCCTGCAGCAATGGGGAATAGTCCATAAGACCGGCATCCCCTATTCCCCAACAGGCCAAGCCATGGTGGAGAGGGCCCACCAGAGCCTCAAGAAGATTCTGTCCCGACAACAACCGGCAATGAAGGTGGAGACCCCCCACGTCCGGCTGTCGAGAGCGTTGTACACACTCAACTTTCTGAATTGCTCTTTCGACAGCCAGAATCCTCCAGTGGTCCGGCATTTCGGCAGTCACCAGCAGCTGCAGCCTAAGGCCAGGCCCCCGGTTCTTGTAAAAGATCCGGAGACCTGGCGGACGGAGGGCCCCTTTGACCTGGTAACCTGGGGGAGGGGATATGCCTGCGTGTCCACTCCCTCAGGCCCCAGGTGGATACCATCTAAGTGGGTTAGGCCCTTCGTCCCGAAACAGAGGACCAAGCAGGAGACAGCGCCACAGGTCCGGCAAGCATGTTGGCGGCGGCGGAGGAAGCAACACCATCCAGCTCCTTCCCTTTCTCCAGCTCTTCCCCAAGTTCCCGAGGAGCCCTCTCCTCCGGCCTCTCCTCCTCCGCTTGATCTCATCCATCACATCTCCTCCTATTCCCCCCCAGCTCCTGAGATCTCTCCCCGTATGTTTTATTTGAACTGGCTGTTTGGAGAGGAACCATTTTTATGATTTCGTTATACTTTCACTATTTCCTTTCGTTTCAGTTGCATCTCCCCGATGGCCTCAACCACATCATCGCTGGTCCCAAACCCTTGCCTGCCGCTGATAGTCGTAATGACCTTCGGACTCCTTCTGACACCATCGGAGCCATGGGTCATCCCCCAGCCAAAAGTTAACGTCTGGCGTGCCTTAGCTCAATCTTTAGGTCAGGACAGCATCTGCCTCGACACCGGCGCAGCAGAGGACCCGATGTCGTCTTGCCTTGTGGGGATCCCTTTCTCTCCAGGCGAGTTCCCCATTACGTTCCAACATGCCTTTTCCCCGATCCTATCCCAGAGTCTTACCATTCTCCCCAATTTTGATTCTTCCAATGCCTGGAGAGACGGAGTGGTCAGGCTGGATCCTGCACCCTCCGAGCCCACCGAATTGCATCTCCTCGGGTCAGCCAACACCTCAATTTGTTTTCAGTTTGACTACGGAATAACCCCGATAGAGAAGGGTAGTGAGGTGGTCCGTCAGTCCAAAGAAGAGTACCAAGCCAAGCAGTGGTGCCGAGCCGTTCTAAAAATCCTCGGCCCCACCACTACTGGACAGACCCCTTACTCCCTTCCAAGAGGCGTGTTCCTAATTTGTGGCGACCGAGCGTGGGCAGGTATCCCCTCTGGCCTGGTCGGAGGGCCGTGTACTTTTGGCCGGCTGACGCTGTTTACTCCTAACATCACCCAAATTGTTAATTGGAAGAGAACAAACATCACAGCAGAATTGGGCAGAGCCAAAAGAGATTTGAAAGGTCTCACAGAAGACTGTGATGATGAAATTACCCATTGGTCGCATTCAAAATCTGTTGCCTTTACCATTCTGTTGCCTTGGGTATCGGTAGCGAAGGCTCTAGGTGAATTGGGCCGCCTAGAGTGTTGGGTAGCTAAGCAAGCGAATCTTACATCAGCCGCGCTTTACGACCTCCTCACAGACGAGGAAATAACAAGGAAGGCGACACTCCAAAATAGAGCAGCAATAGATTTTCTATTGCTGCTTCACCACCACCATTGCGAGGAGTTTGAGGGCCTCTGCTGTTTGAACCTGTCCTCCCGGGCTGAGGACGCCAGACACTCGATCAAGCGACTTCAAGACCTAGTACACCAGGTCAAGTTAGAAACATCTGACTGGCTGGGGGACGTGTTCAAGGGTTGGGGCCTTAGCGGGTGGGCCAGCTCGATTATAGAACCTATTTGTAAAGTTGTTTTGAGTTTGATTATTTTTTCAGTTCTGATTATGGTGATCCGCGGACTGGTCAAAAGACTGCTAACAAAGGCCTCCTCGCCCGCTGTGAACCACACTGCAATTCCTTTGGAAGAGCACTTCGAGCTGGACGACCTCTCTTCGGAGGCCAAAGATGCTGCAGAAGAAGAGGGGTCCATCGCGCCGCCCCACGAACATCTATGGGCAGGCGACATCCAGCTCGAAGGAGGCGAGGACGGGCCAGACCAGTCGCGGGTCCCCGAATTTTGAGTTTTTATGGACATTCCTGTTTTCCTTCTTTATTTGTTAAGAAATGGGGAGATGTTGTAGTGTGTTTTTAAGTTTCTTGGTTTGTTCCCCCATGTCATGTATATTCCCCCTATTATTCTTTGTAAATGGTTCCCTCCTCTCCAGTTTTCCCGCCCTGGAGTTTGTTACAGTTATGTTACCATGGTTACCCCTTCTCCCTCAGTTGCCAATCCTCTAAGTTATGTAACTTCCCCTCCCCTGTCTCTCCTTATAAGTAAGTTTTTCCTCCTCCCTGGGCCCAGTCAATCACCCCCCACTCCTCCCAAGCTTCTGGAACCTTCGGGTAGCTGGGGGCTGTGGTTGGCTGTGGTCCCGGGGCCCCTCCTATTGTTTGCATTCACTGGTTATTTCTGTATGTCAGTTATGTTCAGTACTTCCCCTAATGATTTCTCATTGGATAGCTGGGCTTCCCTCCCTTCTCCACCCCCCTGCTTTAAAATACCGTGTATCCCCTTATTCAGTGCCATTTGCTGCTGGTTTTCCCTCCCTCTGTTGGTTCCCGTGGACCATCAATAAACCAACTGTTAACCCCAGCAAGTGGTCGCCTCTTCTCCTCGTCTCTCTTGCGCTATATCCAGCTCCGTCAACCAGCCCAGCCCAAGGCCAAGACGCCAAGGGGGGCTGGTACTCCTATGCGTGGGGGGTGTCGGCCATCTCTCCCCTTCACTGCTAGCCGGATCTAGGGCCACTGACGTCCTCGCGCATCTTACCCCCGTGATCTTCTTTCCTATTCTCCCAGCCAAAGCCGGAGACAATGGATGATACAATCTCATTTGTTGTATTGCTCTCTGTCATCGCAGTTGTTTTGGTGATACTGCGGGGTGTCTTCCACGTAAGCCAATTTCTTGTTTGACACAGAGCTGTCTGTCTGGTAGCTGGAGTGCTCAGGTGACAAGCCCCATGTGCCACTGCAGATGGCCTTGCATGTGCTGGCTACCACAGGAGATGTTGTTGCAAGCCTGGAGCTTGTGGCTGCATCCACAGCAGCCAGCTCAGCAGGGTCCAGCCTGCCTGAGGGAAGCTTGTCCTGCCTCCTGTCCCAGCTCTCCCCAGCTTTGCTCTGCTCTCCTCCCTTCAGCCACACAGCCATGAGATTGGGAGCTGTGGGAATTCAGAACAGCTCTTGGAGTTCCTGCAGACAGGGACAGGAAACTGGGAAGGGAGGATAGATTCTTTTTAAAGTTGTTGTTGCTGGCACAGACTGACACGTGTGCAGAACGGGCTGGGTTGGATGAAGGATCTTTGGTTTCCCATGTTCTGTAGAGCATGACAAGAAAACTTTGGTATTAAACATCTGCCTCCTTTCCCAGGTGTGTTGCCAATGTTCTGCAGCTGTTTGCCAGCTACTCAGAAGGAATGTGTGGCTGAGAAGGTAACTGCTCCCTGCCCCTGCCACTGCTGTGCCACCAAGAGTCTTTGCCGTGCAGAGCAGCTCCTGCTGGGGCCCCGCAGCCGCGCAGGAGCCGCTGCCCAGGACTCTCCCGGCTGTGTTTCCAACACGTCGCGTTTGGGGCAGCCCCGGGCGAGCGGCTCCTGAGCGGCAGCGCTGGGCACGGCTGGGGGCTCCCAGCCCAACCAGCCCTTGCCACGCCGGCGCTGGGATGGATGTCCTGGGCCCTGGTGTGCTCCCGAGTTTCTGTGAGCACCAGCAATGCCTCTGTGTTCCCAGAACAGTCTCCTCTGCTGATGGCTCTGCCCTATTTCTCCCCGCTCCCTCCCCACAATGGCTGCTGAAGAACTCACTCCCGTCCTCTCCACTTGCCTTTTGCATGCAGGGCTCATTCTCTGCATTGCCAGCCATTGCCATCCCTGCTGGGGCTCCCCATCTTCCTTGGGCCCGGCTGGCACAGCCCCGAGCAGGGAGAGGTGCTGGCACCTGCTGCAGCCCTCCCTGGCCAGACCTCCCTCCCTGCTCACGGAGCGGGAGCTGGGAGCTCTGGGCATGGGATGGCCAGAAGCCTTTTTGTCCCCATTCACCTCGCTCACTCCATTGCTTTGCAGCGTTGGAAATGCCCCTTCCCAACTCCTCCAGCGGCTGCTGCCCACACAGGGCAGAGCACAGGCAGCCCGGTTGCCCACAGCCTCCATCACCAGCTGCCTTCTCTCTTTAACCCTAATTTCCTTCTCTGGCTTTTTCAGGTTCTGTGTAAAACTGCGACCGTGTGGGAGGAAGCATAACAAGGAGGCACAGCATGTAGAAGAGAAAAGGGCAGACAGCTCCCTTGTCACTTGCCCCTGTTCCCAGTACGGTCAAGATGCTTCCCCAAGCTGTTCCCCGTGCTATTCTCTGTTCAGGAAGTCGGAATTGTCATGGCTTCAGAGCCTCAGGGATTCCTATCGATCCCATAGATAAGCATCCCAGCAAGAGACATAGTGTGAAGAACTAAGGTGGAAGACTCCGAAAAATTTACTGGGATGCCAGCAATTTTTCACTTCCCATTTTAGCTGAGGCTCTCCTTGGATGCCGTTTCATTGGTTGCTGTTATTTCCATGGATGCTGTTTCCTTGGTTGTTGTTATTTCCATGGATGCTGTTTCATTGGTTGTGGTTGTTTCCTTGGATGCTTTTTCCTTGGCTGTTATTTTCTTGCTGCCCCTGCTGAGGGAAGGCCGGAGGGTGCTGCAGGCAAGCACAAGCTCTGGACACCCAGAGGAGGCATCTCAGGGTTTTCCTCTTCCCTTGTGGCAATGTTTCCCCCTGCATTCAGTAGAAATAAAGTTTCTTCTTCTTCCTCCTGGTGTTGCTGTTGTATTTGTAAAAGCAGTTTCTGATGCCCCTTATGGATTTGCCCAAATTCAGTTTGAGATTGTTGTGGGTTGACCCCAGCCAGATGCCGGTCACTCCCAAAGCTGCTCATTCACTCCTCTCTGCAGCTGGACAGAGGGGAGGAAATTTAACGAAGGATCATGAGTTAGGGACTAGGAGAAAACACTCATCAAATACCATCAAGTACAAAACCGGTTCGACTTAATGATATTAAATGAATTTATTACTAAGCCAATCAGAGCAGGATAATGAGAAATAAAAGAAGCCCTTAAAAACTCCTTCCCCTCACCCCACCCTCCTTCCCAGCACTATTGCCTACACCAGCAGCACAAGGAGACAGGGAATGGGAGTAATTCCCCTGCACTCAGAGAGCAGATCTATCACCCTGCTGCACCACAGGGTTCCTCCCATGGGAGACAGTTCTCCAGGAACTTCTCCAATGTGGCTCCATCCCACCAACAGCAGCTCACTGCAAACTTCTGCAGCATCAGTCCGTCCCACAGGCAACGTTCCTCCCAGAGCTGCTGCGGCATGGGTCACTCTCCCACAGGTGCAGTCCTGCAAGGACAGGCTGCTCCAGCCTGGGAGCAGGGCCCCTCTCTCCACAGGTCTCCCACAGGATCACAGCCTCCTGCAGGCATCCAACTGCTCTGGTGCAGGGCTCCTCCACAGCATGCAGGCGAATCTCTGCTTCCCCGTGCATCCCTGCAGGCTGCAGCCACACTGCTGCCCCACCATGGTCTCTCCACTGCCTGCAGAGGAATCTCGGCTCTGGAGCCTGGAGCATCTCCTCAGCCTCAGTCTGCACTGCCCGTGGAGCCTGCAGGTGGTTCTCCTCACATGTGCTCACTCCAGCTTTTGTCTAGTCCAAATTATAACTGTGTCACAACTTGATTTTGCTTTCTTCTCAAATCTGTTACCACAGAGGTGTAATTGCCATTTCTACTTGGGCCAGCCTTGAGAAGGTGCCAGAATCTTCCGTCATGTCTGGCAGAGCCAATGCCAGTGGGCTCCAGGGTAGACATCCACCTTTAGGAGCCATCAAGGATTGGTTCTGGCGGACATTTTGCGGAAGCTGGAAGCTTCCAGCAGCTTCTAACAGAAGGAATCTTCATGACTCCGGGCCCAGAACTGGAGGCCGCCTTGGCCCAAGCGCTGCCGCAGCCGCCCCGGCCCGAGCTGTTGTCCCGCGCGTTTCCCCTCAGGCCGGGGCGGCCCCTGCCGGTGCCGCTGCCCGGAGCCGGAGCTGCCCGTGCGGCGGAGCGGCCGCGCTTCCCGGCCGGGCCGGGCCGCCTCTCTGGCCGCTGCTTGCGGCGCCGTGCCGGCCTTGCCCGAGCTGCCCGCGGCTCCCTTTGCACGGCGCTCGCTGCCGGGGCCGGCGCGCTCAGGCGGAGCTGCCGCCCCTCAGGCTCCCGGCGCTTCCCGCCGTTGCCGCTGGGGCTCCCTCAGCCTCTGCCGGCGGCCGTGCCGACACTGCCCGCCTTTCGGCAAGCTCCCCGCGCCCTCCCAGCGCCAGGCGGCCTTTGGCCCTGCCTGCCTGCCGCCTGCCCGCCAAAGGCGCTCTCAGCGCTCCGCACAAGTGGAGAGGAGAAAAAGGACAGCGAAAGGCTCATGAGTTTACAGAAAGGGAGGGAGAGATCCCGCCCCGGTCACGGTCCCGGACACAACAGAGGGAGCTTGGAGATATTCATTACTTTTATTACCCATAAAATCAGAGCAGGATAATGATAGGGAAAGGAAATTTCAACAGCACCTGTGGCCCCAAAGCCATGCAAAGCCAGGCCACACCAACCCAATACAGATGGGAATGGCTTCACAGTGACACCGAGCAGGCTTAGATCTTGTCCTCAGGAGAAATCTATTCCCTGGGAGGGTGGGCAGGCCCTGGCACAGGGTGCCCAGAGCAGCTGGGGCAGCCCCTGGATCCCTGGCAGTGTCCAAGGCCGGGTTGGACGGAGCTTGGAGCAGCCTGGCATAGTGGAAGGTGTCCCTGCTGCCACGGCAGGGGTGAAACCGGACGGGCTTTAAGGCCCCTTCCTAGCCCATCCATTCCATGACTCTGCAGATTGATGGCTCTGAGACAGAGTCATTTGGTGACAGCATGGCCTGAACTGCGCTTTGCTGCAAGCTCTGATGCCAAGCACCATCCCGGTGACAAGAGCATTGCTAGAGTGTCATCAGAAGGACCACTGTGACATTGGCAGCAGCACTGTGACACAGGAGCTGCCACAGCTGCAGCTCAGGTCAGCGTCCCAGGTGACTGCAGCCAGTCCTGCCTCGCCATGGACATGGTGATGCGTCTGGTGCGCGCTCTGCTCCTGCTGGCCCTGCTGCTGGCAGTGGCCCCCTCACCAGCAGTGGGCAAGGAGTTCTGCCCAGAGCCCTGCCACTGCCCAGGCCGTGGGCGGCTGAACTGCGGCCACGCCGGCCTGGCCACCGTGCCCCCGGGCAGCCGCCGCCGAGCCCTGACCTTCCTGTGAGTGCCGCGGCCCCTCAGAGCCCTGCAGCTGCCCCTCCCCGGCTCCCTGGCTCTGCAAACCCCACCTGGGACACCCGGGGCACTCCCTGGCCGGAGACAGGGGGGGTTTGGGGGCCTGAGCTCAGCATGAGCCAGGTGAAGCCAGGCTGGGCACACTGTGCCTTCTCCATGCAAAGCCCAATTCCAGCTTTCCTGAGGGGGGACCGGGGCTTTTGTTTCTTTGCAGAGATTTCACTGGCAACTCCATTGCGGATGTTGGAAAAGAAGCCTGGCAGGACTACCCATGGACTGAGACCTTGTAAGTGCCCTGCCGCATTTCAAATGTCAGCAGTGTGGGGAGTTTGCATCCTTTGGTTTGGGCTTGGAGCAGCAGCTCCCACACCACCCGCTTTCATTGGAATTCCAAGCTTGGCTGCTCTGCCAGGAGGGGTGTGAATCACCACAGCTTCCCAGCATGGCAAGAATTGCCTTGAATCTCTTGCAGCCAGGGCACCATCCCCATGTCTGTCTGCCCAGGGATCAAGCTGTGGTCAGCGTCAGCCGGCCAGGAGCAAGGGCCTGCTCTGGCCAGGAGTGGGGACGGTCCCTGCAGCGGTGCCCCAAAGAGATGCTTCAGTCAAGCTGCTGCAGGAGATTTTCCCATGAGAATCCCAATTGCTGCTGGGCTGTGGGTGCTGTCACAATGTCCCTGTGTCCCCTTGCAGAGCGCTCAGGGACAATGAGCTGCGGGCAGTGAAGAGGCATTCCCTGGAGGGGCTGTTCCTGCTGAAGCACCTGTAAGCACCGTGCCCTGCCCACGGCGGGGGGCTCCTGCCTGCCCCTGCCTGGGGCCCTGCTGCTCAGCCCAGGCACGGGCACGTGGCCTTTGTCCCTCCTGGGATCCAGGCTGCAGAGGCAGGTAAAAGCAACAGGGCAAATGGAAGTGACATTTGTTGTTGTACCTGGAACAGGGATTTGTCCTGCAATGAGATCCTGTCCATTGAGGAACGGGCATTTGAGCCACTGCCTTTCCTGAAGTCTCTGTGAGTGATCAAGTTTCTCTCTGGTGGTTTTAGCTCAGTCTTTGCATGGGCACCCTGCCTGTGTAGGCAAATGCTGCTGTTGTTTTCCCCTAAATCTGCCCTGCCCAGAGCCCAGCTGAGCTGCAGAGGTCAATGCCGATGGCTGGGCGGCCACGCCAGGGGACAGAGCCCAGCGGGGTTGTCCACACACAGCCATCAGAGCAGCCACTTCTTGCAGCCTTGGCTGCATCCTAGAACAGAAATAGAGTCAGCACGTGTGCCCTTCTCTTGCTCCCCTGGGCAGGCTACAAATGCTGGGAAAGCAGCAGTTTCCTCCCTCTTCCACCGTGGATTGTCAGCCTTCCTGCAAAGGGCTCCTTCTTTGCCCCCTCTCTCTGTAGGGCAGGCCTGATTGCTTTGTGTGACCTCCTCTTTCCCCAGAAATCTCTCCTGGAATGGCCTCACACAGATCCGCAGCGACACTTTCCAGGCCTGGCATGGGATGCAGTTCCTCCAGGAGCTGTAAGTGGCACCAGGGCTAAAGGCACGGCAGGGCGAGTCTCTGAGGGGTCTCTGCAGGGTCAGTGGGCAAGAGCAGATTTGCCCTTGGCAAAGTCCTGATTCCAACTGTGGATGTCAGCCAGGGAGCACCAGGAGTGTGCAGCTGCAAAGGCCCTTTCCCCTGCCCTGCTCCTCCCCAGAAAGGCTTCCTTCAATGGGGCCAGGCCTTGCCCATGTACCCGGCACAGCCAGCTCACATCCTTGCCATCAGCCCTGACAGAGCTCTGTTGTTTCTCAGGATCCTCAGCCACAACCCGCTGGCTGTCATTGATGATGCTGCCTTCTTCAAGCTGCCCTCAGTGAGCTCTCTGTAAGTATTGGCTCATTTGGAGCAGATGCACAGAGAGCTGTGTCTCTCTGGAGTGCCCTGTTCTCAGGAAAGCAGCACAAGTGGTGCAGGAGCAAATCTCCCTCTTGGCCAGCCTGAGTCTGCTGGAGACACAACTTGCCTGGCTTCTCTTGGAGCAGGCAGAAGTGGATGCCTCTGCCAACAGCACCGCCATCATCAGGGCCCTGGGCTTGCTCTGAGAGCAGAGTTGTGGCAATGTCACCACAGAGTTTCATGAGCTCTTTCCAATGTTTGCAGAGACCTGAGTGCCACCCAAGTGAACTCGCAGACGCTGCTGCAGCTGCTGCAGACCACAGTGAGCTTGGAAACCCTGTGAGTGTGTGGGACTGGGCCCCCACCACCAGCAGGGCCAGAGTGGTGGGACAGGGGCTCTGCTTGGGAAACAAATCCGTGTGCCACAAAACCAGAACAAGCCCAGTAAGCTCAAGAGCTGCTGTTTCCTCCTGGGCAAAGTGCCAAAGCTCACCAGCTCAGAGGCAGAATCTCATCTTTGGGGTGACTTGCTGCAGGCTTCTGCAAGGGGAATTTGAACTCCAGGCAGGTGCATTTCTGTGTCACGTGGTATTTGGGGAGCAATTCTACTTTCCAGGATAAAACCCCCTTTTTAATGTTTTGCCTTGGGAGTCAGGGCCCTTTCCCAGAGCTGTGGCACACAATGAGGCACAAGCCCCAGGCGTGGTATGGGTGTGTTCCCTGAGTTGGGCTCTGAGCCATGCACTGGGTGGCCAGGTGTTCCTCCAAGAATCCCCTCTTGTCTGCAGCCAAGTGCCCAAGGAGGCGGCCTGCTGCCTGTGCCAGGAGCGTCCCCTGCCCGAGAGCCCCTGCAGGACCATCCAGTTCCTGTGCCAGAAGCTGTGCAGCACCAGCGCCCCGCAGTGCGGTGAGTGTGCGGAGCGGCTGGGGGAGCTCCAATCTGCCCCTTCTCCTGAGCCTGGGCAGATGCTGCAGCACTGCCCCGTGCTGGGGCGTGCTGACCTGCCCTTGCAGTACAGGCCTTGGACACAACACCTTGGGATGGAAAGTTCCTGGTGATTGTACATATCTTGTGTGTCACATACTGTCTGGAGAAGGAACAGCTCACTGGGCCCACCAAACCTACCCATTTCCTGCCCACCCCATGGCCCCAGGCAAGGAAAGCAGGAATGCCCCGTGCCCTTCCCTGGTGCTGGAAGGCAAGGTCTGCCCATAAAGGCCCCAAATTGCCCTAACAGCCTGGTTTCTGTGCCACCCCAGTGCCCACTGCAGGGCAAAGGGCAGGGCCCCTGATGTGCTCTGCAGGGTGAACACCAAGCACCGTCATGCCCCGGTTGGCCTGTGCGGGGGCAGCAAAGCCCCGTCCTGCTCTAGCTGGGCACAGGGCACAGCACATGCTGTGCACAGCAGGGCCAGGCCGCCCTTCTGCAAACAGAGACAGCCAGGTTTGCAAGGGCCCCAGGGAGCTCGCTTCTCTCACTGCCTCAGCCCCAGGTTTCCCACAGCACAGTCCCACAGCTCTGGTGCCCTTGAGGAAGTTTTTCATGCTCTGACAGCTTCAGCTGCTGCTCTTGGCAATGGCCCTGAAGCAAAGGAGTCCCTGGGCATTCCTCCCCTGCCAGTGTGTGCCCCCCTTGCAGTGCTGATCTTTCCTCTGGGGTCTCTGCCTCTTCACTGGCTCCTGCAGAGCAAGCCAAGCCTGCTCATCTGGAGCTGTGGGAACGTCTCTGACAGCAATCCCATTCCCCTGCGATGTTTCCGTCCCATCCAAAGAGAGCCCCAGGAGACACCAGGAAAGAGCCAGCTCTCTGCTCTGCCCCAAGGGGATAATGGCATGGACTGAAGGGCTCTTCTCCTCACAGCAGCACATCCTCCACCCTTCTCTTGTACTCCCTGGCCTTGAGATGAGCTCCTGCTGCTTGGGGTAACCTCTGAGCCTGTGTTTGTGCCCAGCTGCTGATATGCTCTCTTGCTGTTCTCCAGCTCACACAACTCTTCTACAGAGTCGAGGAGAAATAATGGACATGGAACAAGGCAGAGAGCTGAACAGCATCCCAGTGCTGAGCGTCGAGCCCAAGGAGCCTTCAGTGGGAGATGGTGAAAGTGTAACGCTTGTGGTTGCCCTGACCCTGAGCACTGAGGGTGATGTCAGCAGCCTGGACAGTTCCAGAACAAATTCACATCTCCCTCAGCATCTCTTGGGGCATGAAGGCAAAAGAAGCACTCATGACCTGAGGGCCAAGGTCAAGAAGGAGCTGCACAAGGCTGAAAGCATCAAGACTGCCAAAAGCAATGTGGTGAAAAAGACACCCTCAAGCTGGCAGCAGGAGAAAATGGAGCCACGTTTCTACCAACAAGGATCAAAGCATTCAGCGGTAGCTGGTCGATTAAAACGTGCTGACGATACCTCCATGTCTGCACAGCACAGAGATGAGGAGGAGGAAGATCCAGCTGCCAGCAAGTACTACATCAAGACACACAAATGGCACAAGAAGCAGGACAGCCAGTATGGGGTTGGATATAATCATCTTTTCTACCAGGTTTCACAACCTGTGAAAGTGGAGCAAAGGTCCAGATCTGACCAGGGTCTAAACAAGAATCTGGATTTCCTCTCTGACCTCTTGATTGGGAGCCGCCCCGCTGCGAGCAGGAGAGGAACAGCCACAGCTGAAGAGAAGCATTCCTCTATAGGCAGGCACCTCCTGATGATGCCTGACACCCCACAGGAGGAAGACTCCATGTTCCTCAACAAACCTCTGAGCCCCCAAAATCCACACCTTGCGCCAGTTCCAAAAGGACAGGAAACCAACGTTGATCATCACCGGCCGCTGCAGGAGGCACACAAAGGCCTGCGAGCATTCATGGCCCACATGGAGCGAGCCCTGAACAGGGACTGCAGCCTGCCCCAGCTCAAGCACGCCTGTGCCAGGATGGTCATGAAGACCAGGCTGCTTCTAAAGCTGCTCACTGAGAGGCAAGAGAACCAGGGAGCCTATGATCCCATGGCCCGGTGTCGTCTGCAAGAGAACATGATCATTCATATGGACTCGGGGAATGGCAAGGGACTCACACGGAAGGTAGGAGAGCTGCAGGCACTGCTGCACATGTCCTTGTGGGCAAAGGAGAATGGAAGGATCAATCCTCATACCCCCGTCATCTTCCTTTGCTCACAGCGCAAACTGGAAGTTGTGATGTACGTGGTCACGTTTGTGGTTTTGCTGATTTTCTTCATCTTCGTTTTCCTGATCCTGAAGTGCATCTTCCACGTAAGCCAATTTCTTGTTTGACACAGAGCTGTCTGCCTTGTGGCTGGAGTGCCCAGGTGACAAGCCCCACGTGCCACTGCAGATGGCCCTGCATGTGCTGGCTACCACAGGAGATGTTGTTCCAAGCCTGGAGCTTGTGGCAGCATCCCCAGCAGCCAGCTCAGCAGGGTCCAGCCTGCCTGAGGGAAGCTTGTCCTGCCTCCTGTCCCAGCTCTCCCCAGCTTTGCTTTGCTCTCCTCCCTTCAGCCACACAGCAATGAGAGCTTTTGCCCTCTCCTGTTTGGCGAATATGACAGGAAAACTGATGTTGCAAATCTCCCATTTTCCTTCCCCAGAAGCGCTCTCGACGTTGTGAACTTGACTCCCAACCCCGCGACACCAGGAATTTGTGTCCGACAAGGTAACTGCTCCCTGTCCCTGCCACTGCTGTGCCACCAAGAGTCTATGCCGTGCAGAGCAGCTCCTCCTGGAGCCCCGCAGCCGTGCAGGAGCCGCTGCCCAGGACTCTCCCAGCTGCGTTTCCAACACGTCGCGTTTGGGGCAGCCCCGGGCGAGCGGCTCCTGAGCGGCAGCGCTGGGCACGACCGGGGACTCCCAGCCCAACCAGCCCTTGCCACGCCGGCGCTGGGATGGATGTCCTGGGCCCTGGTGTGCTCCCGAGTTTCTGTGAGCACCAGCAATGCCTCTGTGTTCCCAGAACAGTCTCCTCTGCTGATGGCTCTGCCCTATTTCTCCCCGCTCCCTCCCCACGGTGGCTGCTGAAGAACTCACTCCCGTCCTCTCCACTTGCCTTTTGCATGCAGGGCTCATTCTCTGCATTGCCAGCCATTGCCATCCCTGCTGGGGCTCCCCATCTTCCTTGGGCCCGGCTGGCACAGCCCCGAGCAGGGAGAGGTGCTGGCACCTGCTGCAGCCCTCCCTGGCCAGACCTCCCTCCCTGCTCACGGAGCGGGAGCTGGGAGCTCTGGGCATGGGATGGCCAGAAGCCTTTTTGTCCCCATTCACCTCGCTCACTCCATTGCTTTGCAGCGTTGGAAATGCCCCTTCCCAACTCCTCCAGTGGCTGCTGCCCACACAGGGCAGAGCACAGGCAGCCCGGTTGCCCACAGCCTCCATCACCAGCTGCCTTCTCTCTTTAACCCGAATTTCCTTCTCTGGCTTTTTCAGGTTCTGTGTAAAACTGCGACCGTGTGGGAGGAAGCATAACAAGGAGGCACAGCATGTAGAAGAGAAAAGGGCAGACAGCTCCCTTGTCACTTGCCCCTGTTCCCAGTACGGTCAAGATGCTTCCCCAAGCTGTTCCCCGTGCTATTCTCTGTTCAGGAAGTCGGAATTGCCATGGCTTCAGAGCCTCAGGGATTCCTATCGATCCCATAGATAAGCATCCCAGCAAGAGACATAGTGTGAAGAACTAAGGTGGAAGACTCCGAAAAATTTACTGGGATGCCAGCAATTTTTCACTTCCCATTTTAGCTGAGGCTCTCCTTGGATGCCGTTTCATTGGTTGCTGTTATTTCCATGGATGCTGTTTCCTTGGTTGTTGTTATTTCCATGGATGCTGTTTCATTGGTTGTGGTTGTTTCCTTGGATGCTTTTTCCTTGGCTGTTATTTTCTTGCTGCCCCTGCTGAGGGAAGGCCGGAGGGTGCTGCAGGCAAGCACAAGCTCTGGACACCCAGAGGAGGCATCTCAGGGTTTTCCTCTTCCCTTGTGGCAATGTTTCCCCCTGCATTCAGTAGAAATAAAGTTTCTTCTTCTTCCTCCTGGTGTTGCTGTTGTATTTGTAAAAGCAGTTTCTGATGCCCCTTATGGATTTGCCCAAATTCAGTTTGAGATTGTTGTGGGTTGACCCCAGCCAGATGCCGGTCACTCCCAAAGCTGCTCATTCACTCCTCTCTGCAGCTGGACAGAGGGGATGAAATTTAACGAAGGATCATGAGTTAGGGACTAGGAGAAAACACTCATCAAATACCATCAAGTACAAAACCGGTTCGACTTAATGATATTAAATGAATTTATTACTAAGCCAATCAGAGCAGGATAATGAGAAATAAAAGAAGCCCTTAAAAACTCCTTCCCCTCACCCCACCCTCCTTCCCAGCACTATTGCCTACACCAGCAGCACAAGGAGACAGGGAATGGGAGTAATTCCCCTGCACTCAGAGAGCAGATCTATCACCCTGCTGCACCACAGGGTTCCTCCCATGGGAGACAGTTCTCCAGGAACTTCTCCAATGTGGCTCCATCCCACCAACAGCAGCTCACTGCAAACTTCTGCAGCATCAGTCCGTCCCACAGGCAACGTTCCTCCCAGAGCTGCTGCGGCATGGGTCACTCTCCCACAGGTGCAGTCCTGCAAGGACAGGCTGCTCCAGCCTGGGAGCAGGGCTGTAAATTTCCGGCGTTCTTCTTTTCGCTGCTGATTTATGTCCGGCTGATTTATTACCGGAGATAGCTCCGGGAGGCCGCTTGTTGGGTTTCTCGGCTGTTTTGGCTTGTAAGGTTTTCTGTGAGCTGTTTAGGTGGCCTGGAAAGGCCCAGAGATGGCCTTGAAGAGCCCGGCGCTTCAAAGGACGAGGAGAGACTTCTGATCTTGTCTTGGTCTTGGTGTTTATTAATTGTTTATCTAAAAGATTTTCTTTCAGCCCGACAGAGGTCTGCACAGCAAGTCAGCCATGGGCACACTGCGAGCCCCCGGGCGGTCACTTATCTTTATACCCTAAGTTACGTGTACAATATTTATCATTTCTCCCCAATACCTTCTACCCTTATTAACCGGTGCACTTTTAGTAATGACCAATCCCAAAGTGCCACCACCACCACAGAAGATGGAGGCCAAGAAGAAGAAGAAGAAGGACAGGACACGCCCCAATTCCTCCATCTTACTTCTTTAGACCCCCCTGTACCAAAATCCTAAACCCTGTGTTTTACACTTTAACTAACTTATCCCTTCACCATTCACCCAGTGAATTCCTCCCAGTCCTCATACAGGTCTCATCTCCTGTGTAGGATCAAAATCCTGCCACCAGACGCTTCTGGCAACATTCCAGGATTCCCGAGCCCCCCAAGGGTGGTCTCGGCCTCTCTGCACCTCCATCCTGAGGTGCTGAGATCCCACATCTCCCCCTTCTGTTTGCACCAGGAAGACCTCTTTTACTATCCGATTCATAGTGTGTTTTAAACATGCAAATATGCATGGGACGACAAGTATGAGGAATAGGAGAATTATTAAAACATAGAATCCTACTCTTAAAATTCCTCTCCAAATGGGAGAGATGTCAAAGAAGTCTACCAGCTGATCGATCCATGATCCTGTGATCTCGCCAAGTTTATTTATGCTGTCCTTTATATTTTTGATACTTTCATGAATTGACCTTGAATGATCTGAGAGATTCATGCAGCACATCCCTTCAAACTCTTCACACCCATGTCCATGAGCGAGCAATAGATAATCGATCGCCGCTCTGTTTTGAAGAGTCGCCTGCCTTGTACCACTGATGTCTTTTAACATGTCATCCAATGCGACAGACACAGACCGTGCATGTTTGCTCAGCCAACAACCCATGCGGTCGATTTGAGTCAAGGCTACCCCTGATGCTGTTTGAGGTGAGAAAATTGCGGTAGCAATACTCGCTTTCTTGTCCCAAGAAAACATTTTATCATTGCAATCTGCCGCATATTGTTCTATTGATCTTTTTTCTCTGCGTTTTTTCTCCCTTAACATGTTCAAATCAGGCGATAGTATTGAAATTTCCCCAATGCTGCATGGACCTCCCGTGGCATTAGCAGGAATGCCGTGCCAAATTCTGTCTCCGCAAATTAAGAACAAACCCCGTGGCAATTGCACTGGGACTTGGACCGATCCTTTGGTAGTTTTCTCTATATATTTACACCATGCTGACACATTCTTATAGAATTCATGAATGGGAGTCAAATCGACAGTTTTCACCTTTGTGACATTCGGAGTCTCAAACTGCATGCAGAGTTCCATTGTCATGGACCCAAAAATCTCCAATTCCTGAGGTTCTGTAGAAGCCACAGGAAGTAGACGTGTCCAAGCACACCACTCTTTCACAGGATCTTTAATGATCTGCGAAATGTTAACTGCGGAGTGCCCTGGAACTGGCCATTCGTCCACTGGCAATCCAACCATGCATGCTGAAAATGGTTTTCCTGGCCTCGAATGTGTCAGGCAAATACTATCTAAATTTGCTGCCTGAGCTAAAGTCTCCCATACATTTTGCCTTGGTTGAGTAATAGGTAAATTACCCCCATTGTTTACTGTAGCGAATGAAAGAATGATGCACATAAGCATCATAAAGCTCATGGCTTCACTTCTGTGTGACATCATTGCTTTGCTTTTCATTCAGGACCTTAACAGAGAATTCCCCCAAAGTCCTTAGTTTCTTCTTATTTCTCTTCCGAGTCGTCTTGGCAATCTAAATCTCGACCCCTGTCTGAGTACTCGTCTCTTTGTTTTTCTTGGATCTTTGTTTCTGGGATCCGCGTTTTCATGTTCTCGCACTCGAAATGGTTTCACGTGTCGTGCCGACACCCACGTCTCGATCTGTGGAGATACAAGCGAAAGCCTTGCCCCCCACTAGGTGGCGCTGTCACCGGCCTCCCCAGCTCGGATGACAGCATGAGCTCGACTGCCCCTTGTCCTGTCGATTGCCGTGTTCGTG
The DNA here is from genome assembly GCF_027887145.1 of Ammospiza caudacuta. Taxonomy (NCBI): domain Eukaryota; kingdom Metazoa; phylum Chordata; class Aves; order Passeriformes; family Passerellidae; genus Ammospiza; species Ammospiza caudacuta. The sequence continues at coordinate 2,522,673 of NC_080619.1, forward strand.
ATCTCATTTGAGACCGTGTCTGCTTGGCTTTTAATTCAGCTGAAAATGGAGCTTGAACACCAGAACGTCTCCCTTGAAGGGAAGGGACTGGGACTCCGAGGGTTACAACCGAAGGTGCCAATTCCGAAGAGGGTGTGGAGCCGCTGGGACATAGGATCCCAAGCACGGCCCCTCCTCGCCCGAGGCGTCACTCTCTCCCCCTTGCTCCACCTCCGAATCTCCTCCCCTCGGTCTGTCCCGACTCTGTCTCCTCTCCCTCTGACGTTGTGTCCCTGGCTCCTCCCGCCGGTGTGTACAGCCCGCCCCCCGCCGGCACCTGGGCCCGCCCCGCAATTCGAGCCGACTTCGCTCCCGGGTTTTTGCGAGTTTTGCCCGCCGCGCGTGTTTCCGCTACTCTGCCGGCCGGCCGGAGCGGCCGCCACCCCCCGGCGCCGCGCTGATAAAAGCCGCGTCTGCACTCATGTCTCCCTTTATCTCTTCACCCGCGCTCCCCGCCGGCTCCGCCGCTGCCGCGCCGTGCCCCCCGCGAGGAAGCGCCTCCCCCCCCCGATCCCTTCTCTTCCCCCTGCACCCCCCCCTCCGATCCTGACTCCCTTGTACTCTCCGGAGTTTCAGGACGCTTTAGGAGCTTCCTGGGGTTTCTGGGTTTTGGGACCGGGGCTTTAATAGTATTTCCTGCTCTCTTTTCTCGAGAGCCCTTTCCCCTGGCTTCTTGAGGCCAGAGCTAATTAAAATTTTTTCTTTTTTTTTTTTCTCCTGGAGCTTTGCTCCCCACCCTTCTTCTGAGGGTTCCGGCAACTTTTCGTTGCTCTCCCAGTCTTTTCGACTGTACCGAAATGCCTTTCAAGCATTTTCCTTGCCGGCGAGAGCAGCTTTAACGCTGTCTCGTCCTTTTTTTTTTTTTTTTTTGTTAAGAAATATAAGCGTCTATTAATTTCCTGCCAAAACCCCACTTTGAATAGCAGGCATGTTTCGGCCAGTGGGTAATTAAGCCTTGCCCACAACAACAGCTGTTTTAATTCTTTCTTTTGAGATCCTTTCTGTATATGTTTGAGCCACGCCTTGTAAGGCGGACAAAATTTCCCGTTGTTTTTTGGGAGAGTGTGCAATTATGTTCTTATTTTTTGACCTTCTCACCGAATCTGTCGTCAGAGCTGTCCAAAGGCTCCCGTCTCTGTCCAGCAGGTCACAGGAGAAGGAATCCAGAGGCGCCTTCTGGTTCCAATCCGGACTGCTCTGCTACGAACTGTCTTCGGTAGAAGCTGAGAGATGGAATTCTCAGTGACTGCTGTTTTTTTGCAGACTCTTCTGGCCGTTTTTTTTTTTTTTTTCTTCTTTCTTCTTTTCCTTTTTTTTTTCTCAGGCTTCTCTCCTCAGGAGCTGCCCTCTCGGCTCTTCAGCTCTTCAGCTCTTCAGCTCTTCAGCTCTTCAGGGCTGATCCCCCCCCGAAAGGGTTGGTGGGGGGTGCCCACGCAGGGAACGCCACTTGTAAATTTCCCGGCGTTCTTCTGGCTGATTTATGTCCAGGGACGCCACTTGTAAATTTCCGGCGTTCTTCTTTTCGCTGCTGATTTATGTCCGGCTGATTTATTACCGGAGATAGCTCCGGGAGGCCGCTTGTTGGGTTTCTCGGCTGTTTTGGCTTGTAAGGTTTTCTGTGAGCTGTTTAGGTGGCCTGGAAAGGCCCAGAGATGGCCTTGAAGAGCCCGGCGCTTCAAAGGACGAGGAGAGACTTCTGATCTTGTCTCGGTCTTGGTGTTTATTAATTGTTTATCTAAAAGATTTTCTTTCAGCCCGACAGAGGTCTGCACAGCAAGTCAGCCATGGGCACACTGCGAGCCCCCGGGCGGTCACTTATCTTTATACCCTAAGTTACGTGTACAATATTTATCATTTCTCCCCAATACCTTCTACCCTTATTAACCGGTGCACTTTTAGTAATGACCAATCCCAAAGTGCCACCACCACCACAGAAGATGGAGGCCAAGAAGAAGAAGAAGAAGGACAGGACACGCCCCAATTCCTCCATCTTACTTCTTTAGACCCCCCTGTACCAAAATCCTAAACCCTGTGTTTTACACTTTAACTAACTTATCCCTTCACCATTCACCCAGTGAATTCCTCCCAGTCCTCATACAGGTCTCATCTCCTGTGTAGGATCAAAATCCTGCCACCAGACGCTTCTGGCAACATTCCAGGATTCCCGAGCCCCCCAAGGGTGGTCTCGGCCTCTCTGCACCTCCATCCTGAGGTGCTGAGATCCCACATAGGGCCCCTCTCTCCACAGGTCTCCCACAGGATCACAGCCTCCTGCAGGCATCCAACTGCTCTGGTGCAGGGCTCCTCCACAGCATGCAGGCGAATCTCTGCTTCCCCGTGCATCCCTGCAGGCTGCAGCCACACTGCTGCCCCACCATGGTCTCTCCACTGCCTGCAGAGGAATCTCGGCTCTGGAGCCTGGAGCATCTCCTCAGCCTCAGTCTGCACTGCCCGTGGAGCCTGCAGGTGGTTCTCCTCACATGTGCTCACTCCAGCTTTTGTCTAGTCCAAATTATAACTGTGTCACAACTTGATTTTGCTTTCTTCTCAAATCTGTTACCACAGAGGTGTAATTGCCATTTCTACTTGGGCCAGCCTTGAGAAGGTGCCAGAATCTTCCGTCATGTCTGGCAGAGCCAATGCCAGTGGGCTCCAGGGTAGACATCCACCTTTAGGAGCCATCAAGGATTGGTTCTGGCGGACATTTTGCGGAAGCTGGAAGCTTCCAGCAGCTTCTAACAGAAGGAATCTTCATGACTCCGGGCCCAGAACTGGAGGCCGCCTTGGCCCAAGCGCTGCCGCAGCCGCCCCGGCCCGAGCTGTTGTCCCGCGCGTTTCCCCTCAGGCCGGGGCGGCCCCTGCCGGTGCCGCTGCCCGGAGCCGGAGCTGCCCGTGCGGCGGAGCGGCCGCGCTTCCCGGCCGGGCCGGGCCGCCTCTCTGGCCGCTGCTTGCGGCGCCGTGCCGGCCTTGCCCGAGCTGCCCGCGGCTCCCTTTGCACGGCGCTCGCTGCCGGGGCCGGCGCGCTCAGGCGGAGCTGCCGCCCCTCAGGCTCCTGGCGCTTCCCGCCGTTGCTGCTGGGGCTCCCTCAGCCTCTGCCGGCGGCCGTGCTGACACTGCCCGCCTTTCGGCAAGCTCCCCGCGCCCTCCCAGCGCCAGGCGGCCTTTGGCCCTGCCTGCCTGCCGCCTGCCCGCCAAAGGCGCTCTCAGCGCTCCGCACAAGTGGAGAGGAGAAAAAGGACAGCGAAAGGCTCATGAGTTTACAGAAAGGGAGGGAGAGATCCCGCCCCGGTCACGGTCCCGGACACAACAGAGGAAACTTGGAGATATTCATTACTTTTATTACCCATAAAATCAGAGCAGGATAATGATAGGGAAAGGAAATTTCAACAGCACCTGTGGCCCCAAAGCCATGCAAAGCCAGGCCACACCAACCCAATACAGATGGGAATGGCTTCACAGTGACACCGAGCAGGCTTAGATCTTGTCCTCAGGAGAAATCTATTCCCTGGGAGGGTGGGCAGGCCCTGGCACAGGGTGCCCAGAGCAGCTGGGGCAGCCCCTGGATCCCTGGCAGTGTCCAAGGCCGGGTTGGACGGAGCTTGGAGCAGCCTGGCATAGTGGAAGGTGTCCCTGCTGCCACGGCAGGGGTGAAACCGGACGGGCTTTAAGACCCCTTCCTAGCCCATCCATTCCATGACTCTGCAGATTGATGGCTCTGAGACAGAGTCATTTGGTGACAGCATGGCCTGAACTGCGCTTTGCTGCAAGCTCTGATGCCAAGCACCATCCCGGTGACAAGAGCATTGCTAGAGTGTCATCAGAAGGACCACTGTGACATTGGCAGCAGCACTGTGACACAGGAGCTGCCACAGCTGCAGCTCAGGTCAGCGTCCCAGGTGACTGCAGCCAGTCCTGCCTCGCCATGGACATGGTGATGCGTCTGGTGCGCGCTCTGCTCCTGCTGGCCCTGCGGCTGGCAGTGGCCCCCTCGCCAGCAGTGGGCAAGGAGTTCTGCCCAGAGCCCTGCCACTGCCCAGGCCGTGGGCGGCTGAACTGCGGCCACGCCGGCCTGGCCACCGTGCCCCCGGGCAGCCGCCGCCGAGCCCTGACCTTCCTGTGAGTGCCGCGGCCCCTCAGAGCCCTGCAGCTGCCCCTCCCCGGCTCCCTGGCTCTGCAAACCCCACCTGGGACACCCGGGGCACTCCCTGGCTGGAGACAGGGGGGGTTTGGGGGCCTGAGCTCAGCATGAGCCAGGTGAAGCCAGGCTGGGCACACTGTGCCTTCTCCATGCAAAGCCCAATTCCAGCTTTCCTGAGGGGGGACCGGGGCTTTTGTTTCTTTGCAGAGATTTCACTGGCAACTCCATTGCGGATGTTGGAAAAGAAGCCTGGCAGGACTACCCATGGACTGAGACCTTGTAAGTGCCCTGCCGCATTTCAAATGTCAGCAGTGTGGGGAGTTTGCATCCTTTGGTTTGGGCTTGGAGCAGCAGCTCCCACACCACCCGCTTTCATTGGAATTCCAAGCTTGGCTGCTCTGCCAGGAGGGGTGTGAATCACCACAGCTTCCCAGCATGGCAAGAATTGCCTTGAATCTCTCGCAGCCAGGGCACCATCCCCATGTCTGTCTGCCCAGGGATCAAGCTGTGGTCAGCGTCAGCCGGCCAGGAGCAAGGGCCTGCTCTGGCCAGGAGTGGGGACGGTCCCTGCAGCGGTGCCCCAAAGAGATGCTTCAGTCAAGCTGCTGCAGGAGATTTTCCCATGAGAATCCCAATTGCTGCTGGGCTGTGGGCGCTGTCACAATGTCCCTGTGTCCCCTTGCAGAGCGCTCAGGGACAATGAGTTTCGGGCAGTGAAGAGGCATTCCCTGGAGGGGCTGTTCCTGCTGAAGCACCTGTAAGCACCGTGCCCTGCCCACGGCGGGGGGCTCTTGCCTGCCCCTGCCTGGGGCCCTGCTGCTCAGCCCAGGCACGGGCACGTGGCCTTTGTCCCTCCTGGGATCCAGGCTGCAGAGGCAGGTAAAAGCAACAGGGCAAATGGAAGTGACATTTGTTGTTGTACCTGGAACAGGGATTTGTCCTGCAATGAGATCCTGTCCATTGAGGAACGGGCATTTGAGCCACTGCCTTTCCTGAAGTCTCTGTGAGTGATCAAGTTTCTCTCTGGTGGTTTTAGCTCAGTCTTTGCATGGGCACCCTGCCTGTGTAGGCAAATGCTGCTGTTGTTTTCCCCTAAATCTGCCCTGCCCAGAGCCCAGCTGAGCTGCAGAGGTCAATGCCGATGGCTGGGCGGCCACGCCAGGGGACAGAGCCCAGCGGGGTTGTCCACACACAGCCATCAGAGCAGCCACTTCTTGCAGCCTTGGCTGCATCCTAGAACAGAAATAGAGTCAGCACGTGTGCCCTTCTCTTGCTCCCCTGGGCAGGCTACAAATGCTGGGAAAGCAGCAGTTTCCTCCCTCTTCCACCGTGGATTGTCAGCCTTCCTGCAAAGGGCTCCTTCTTTGCCCCCTCTCTCTGTAGGGCAGGCCTGATTGCTTTGTGTGACCTCCTCTTTCCCCAGAAATCTCTCCTGGAATGGCCTCACACAGATCCGCAGCGACACTTTCCAGGCCTGGCATGGGATGCAGTTCCTCCAGGAGCTGTAAGTGGCACCAGGGCTAAAGGCACGGCAGGGCGAGTCTCTGAGGGGTCTCTGCAGGGTCAGTGGGCAAGAGCAGATTTGCCCTTGGCAAAGTCCTGATTCCAACTGTGGATGTCAGCCAGGGAGCACCAGGAGTGTGCAGCTGCAAAGGCCCTTTCCCCTGCCCTGCTCCTCCCCAGAAAGGCTTCCTTCAATGGGGCCAGGCCTTGCCCATGTACCCGGCACAGCCAGCTCACATCCTTGCCATCAGCCCTGACAGAGCTCTGTTGTTTCTCAGGATCCTCAGCCACAACCCGCTGGCTGTCATTGATGATGCTGCCTTCTTCAAGCTGCCCTCAGTGAGCTCTCTGTAAGTATTGGCTCATTTGGAGCAGATGCACAGAGAGCTGTGTCTCTCTGGAGTGCCCTGTTCTCAGGAAAGCAGCACAAGTGGTGCAGGAGCAAATCTCCCTCTTGGCCAGCCTGAGTCTGCTGGAGACACAACTTGCCTGGCTTCTCTTGGAGCAGGCAGAAGTGGATGCCTCTGCCAACAGCACCGCCATCATCAGGGCCCTGGGCTTGCTCTGAGAGCAGAGTTGTGGCAATGTCACCACAGAGTTTCATGAGCTCTTTCCAATGTTTGCAGAGACCTGAGTGCCACCCAAGTGAACTCGCAGACGCTGCTGCAGCTGCTGCAGACCACAGTGAGCTTGGAAACCCTGTGAGTGTGTGGGACTGGGCCCCCACCACCAGCAGGGCCAGAGTGGTGGGACAGGGGCTCTGCTTGGGAAACAAATCCGTGTGCCACAAAACCAGAACAAGCCCAGTAAGCTCAAGAGCTGCTGTTTCCTCCTGGGCAAAGTGCCAAAGCTCACCAGCTCAGAGGCAGAATCTCATCTTTGGGGTGACTTGCTGCAGGCTTCTGCAAGGGGAATTTGAACTCCAGGCAGGTGCATTTCTGTGTCACGTGGTATTTGGGGAGCAATTCTACTTTCCAGGATAAAACCCCCTTTTTAATGTTTTGCCTTGGGAGTCAGGGCCCTTTCCCAGAGCTGTGGCACACAATGAGGCACAAGCCCCAGGCGTGGTATGGGTGTGTTCCCTGAGTTGGGCTCTGAGCCATGCACTGGGTGGCCAGGTGTTCCTCCAAGAATCCCCTCTTGTCTGCAGCCAAGTGCCCAAGGAGGCGGCCTGCTGCCTGTGCCAGGAGCGTCCCCTGCCCGAGAGCCCCTGCAGGACCATCCAGTTCCTGTGCCAGAAGCTGTGCAGCACCAGCGCCCCGCAGTGCGGTGAGTGTGCGGAGCGGCTGGGGGAGCTCCAATCTGCCCCTTCCCCTGAGCCTGGGCAGATGCTGCAGCACTGCCCCGTGCTGGGGCGTGCTGACCTGCCCTTGCAGTACAGGCCTTGGACACAACACCTTGGGATGGAAAGTTCCTGGTGATTGTACATATCTTGTGTGTCACATACTGTCTGGAGAAGGAACAGCTCACTGGGCCCACCAAACCTACCCATTTCCTGCCCACACCATGGCCCCAGGCAAGGAAAGCAGGAATGCCCCGTGCCCTTCCCTGGTGCTGGAAGGCAAGGTCTGCCCATAAAGGCCCCAAATTGCCCTAACAGCCTGGTTTCTGTGCCACCCCAGTGCCCACTGCAGGGCAAAGGGCAGGGCCCCTGATGTGCTCTGCAGGGTGAACACCAAGCACCGTCATGCCCCGGTTGGCCTGTGCGGGGGCAGCAAAGCCCCGTCCTGCTCTAGCTGGGCACAGGGCACAGCACATGCTGTGCACAGCAGGGCCAGGCCGCCCTTCTGCAAACAGAGACAGCCAGGTTTGCAAGGGCCCCAGGGAGCTCGCTTCTCTCACTGCCTCAGCCCCAGGTTTCCCACAGCACAGTCCCACAGCTCTGGTGCCCTTGAGGAAGTTTTTCATGCTCTGACAGCTTCCGCTGCTGCTCTTGGCAATGGCCCTGAAGCAAAGGAGTCCCTGGGCATTCCTCCCCTGCCAGTGTGTGCCCCCCTTGCAGTGCTGATCTTTCCTCTGGGGTCTCTGCCTCTTCACTGGCTCCTGCAGAGCAAGCCAGGCCTGCTCATCTGGAGCTGTGGGAACCTCTCTGACAGCAATCCCATTCCCCTGCGATGTTTCCGTCCCATCCAAAGAGAGCCCCAGGAGACACCAGGAAAGAGCCAGCTCTCTGCTCTGCCCCAAGGGGATAATGGCATGGACTGAAGGGCTCTTCTCCTCACAGCAGCACATCCTCCACCCTTCTCTTGTACTCCCTGGCCTTGAGATGAGCTCCTGCTGCTTGGGGTAACCTCTGAGCCTGTGTTTGTGCCCAGCTGCTGATATGCTCTCTTGCTGTTCTCCAGCTCACACAACTCTTCTACAGAGTCGAGGACAAATAATGGAAATGGAACAAGGCAGAGAGCTGAACAGCATCCCAGTGCTGAGCGTCGAGCCCAAGGAGCCTTCAGTGGGAGATGGTGAAAGTGTAACGCTTGTGGTTGCCCTGACCCTGAGCACTGAGGGTGATGTCAGCAGCCTGGACAGTTCCAGAACAAATTCACATCTCCCTCAGCATCTCTTGGGGCATGAAGGCAAAAGAAGCACTCATGACCTGAGGGCCAAGGTCAAGAAGGAGCTGCACAAGGCTGAAAGCATCAAGACTGCCAAAAGCAATGTGGTGAAAAAGACACCCTCAAGCTGGCAGCAGGAGAAAATGGAGCCACGTTTCTACCAACAAGGATCAAAGCATTCAGCGGTAGCTGGTCGATTAAAACGTGCTGACGATACCTCCATGTCTGCACAGCACAGAGATGAGGAGGAGGAAGATCCAGCTGCCAGCAAGTACTACATCAAGACACACAAATGGCACAAGAAGCAGGACAGCCAGTATGGGGTTGGATATAATCATCTTTTCTACCAGGTTTCACAACCTGTGAAAGTGGAGCAAAGGTCCAGATCTGACCAGGGTCTAAACAAGAATCTGGATTTCCTCTCTGACCTCTTGATTGGGAGCCGCCCCGCTGCGAGCAGGAGAGGAACAGCCACAGCTGAAGAGAAGCATTCCTCTATAGGCAGGCACCTCCTGATGATGCCTGACACCCCACAGGAGGAAGACTCCATGTTCCTCAACAAACCTCTGAGCCCCCAAAATCCACACCTTGCGCCAGTTCCAAAAGGACGGGAAACCAACGTTGATCATCACCGGCCGCTGCAGGAGGCACACAAAGGCCTGCGAGCATTCATGGCCCACATGGAGCGAGCCCTGAACAGGGACTGCAGCCTGCCCCAGCTCAAGCACGCCTGTGCCAGGATGGTCATGAAGACCAGGCTGCTTCTAAAGCTGCTCACTGAGAGGCAAGAGAACCAGGGAGCCTATGATCCCATGGCCCGGTGTCGTCTGCAAGAGAACATGATCATTCATATGGACTCGGGGAATGGCAAGGGACTCACACGGAAGGTAGGAGAGCTGCAGGCACTGCTGCACATGTCCTTGTGGGCAAAGGAGAATGGAAGGATCAATCCTCATACCCCCGTCATCTTCCTTTGCTCACAGCGCAAACTGGAAGTTGTGATGTACGTGGTCACGTTTGTGGTTTTGCTGATTTTCTTCATCTTCGTTTTCCTGATCCTGAAGTGCATCTTCCACGTAAGCCAATTTCTTGTTTGACACAGAGCTGTCTGCCTTGTGGCTGGAGTGCCCAGGTGACAAGCCCCACGTGCCACTGCAGATGGCCCTGCATGTGCTGGCTACCACAGGAGATGTTGTTCCAAGCCTGGAGCTTGTGGCAGCATCCCCAGCAGCCAGCTCAGCAGGGTCCAGCCTGCCTGAGGGAAGCTTGTCCTGCCTCCTGTCCCAGCTCTCCCCAGCTTTGCTTTGCTCTCTTCCCTTCAGCCACACAGCAATGAGATCTTTTGCCCTCTCCTGTTTGGCGAATATGACAGGAAAACTGATGTTGCAAATCTCCCATTTTCCTTCCCCAGAAGCGCTCTCGACGTTGTGAACTTGACTCCCAACCCCGCGACACCAGGAATTTGTGTCCGACAAGGTAACTGCTCCCTGTCCCTGCCACTGCTGTGCCACCAAGAGTCTATGCCGTGCAGAGCAGCTCCTCCTGGAGCCCCGCAGCCGTGCAGGAGCCGCTGCCCAGGACTCTCCCAGCTGCGTTTCCAACACGTCGCGTTTGGGGCAGCCCCGGGCGAGCGGCTCCTGAGCGGCAGCGCTGGGCACGACCGGGGGCTCCCAGCCCAACCAGCCCTTGCCACGCCGGCGCTGGGATGGATGTCCTGGGCCCTGGTGTGCTCCCGAGTTTCTGTGAGCACCAGCAATGCCTCTGTGTTCCCAGAACAGTCTCCTCTGCTGATGGCTCTGCCCTATTTCTCCCCGCTCCCTCCCCACGGTGGCTGCTGAAGAACTCACTCCCATCCTCTCCACTTGCCTTTTGCATGCAGGGCTCATTCTCTGCATTGCCAGCCATTGCCATCCCTGCTGGGGCTCCCCATCTTCCTTGGGCCCGGCTGGCACAGCCCCGAGCAGGGAGAGGTGCTGGCACCTGCTGCAGCCCTCCCTGGCCAGACCTCCCTCCCTGCTCACGGAGCTGGAGCTGGGAGCTCTGGGCATGGGATGGCCAGAAGCCTTTTTGTCCCCATTCACCTCGCTCACTCCATTGCTTTGCAGCGTTGGAAATGCCCCTTCCCAACTCCTCCAGTGGCTGCTGCCCACACAGGGCAGAGCACAGGCAGCCCGGTTGCCCACAGCCTCCATCACCAGCTGCCTTCTCTCTTTAACCCTAATTTCCTTCTCTGGCTTTTTCAGGTTCTGTGTAAAACTGCGACCGTGTGGGAGGAAGCATAACAAGGAGGCTCAGCATGTAGAAGAGAAAAGGGCAGACAGCTCCCTTGTCACTTGCCCCTGTTCCCAGTACGGTCAAGATGCTTCCCCAAGCTGTTCCCCGTGCTATTCTCTGTTCAGGAAGTCGGAATTGCCATGGCTTCAGAGCCTCAGGGATTCCTATCGATCCCATAGATAAGCATCCCAGCAAGAGACATAGTGTGAAGAACTAAGGTGGAAGACTCCGAAAAATTTACTGGGATGCCAGCAATTTTTCACTTCCCATTTTAGCTGAGGCTCTCCTTGGATGCCGTTTCATTGGTTGCTGTTATTTCCATGGATGCTGTTTCCTTGGTTGTTGTTATTTCCATGGATGCTGTTTCATTGGTTGTGGTTGTTTCCTTGGATGCTTTTTCCTTGGCTGTTATTTTCTTGCTGCCCCTGCTGAGGGAAGGCCGGAGGGTGCTGCAGGCAAGCACAAGCTCTGGACACCCAGAGGAGGCATCTCAGGGTTTTCCTCTTCCCTTGTGGCAATGTTTCCCCCTGCATTCAGTAGAAATAAAGTTTCTTCTTCTTCCTCCTGGTGTTGCTGTTGTATTTGTAAAAGCAGTTTCTGATGCCCCTTATGGATTTGCCCAAATTCAGTTTGAGATTGTTGTGGGTTGACCCCAGCCAGATGCCGGTCACTCCCAAAGCTGCTCATTCACTCCTCTCTGCAGCTGGACAGAGGGGATGAAATTTAACGAAGGATCATGAGTTAGGGACTAGGAGAAAACACTCATCAAATACCATCAAGTACAAAACCGGTTCGACTTAATGATATTAAATGAATTTATTACTAAGCCAATCAGAGCAGGATAATGAGAAATAAAAGAAGCCCTTAAAAACTCCTTCCCCTCACCCCACCCTCCTTCCCAGCACTATTGCCTACACCAGCAGCACAAGGAGACAGGGAATGGGAGTAATTCCCCTGCACTCAGAGAGCAGATCTATCACCCTGCTGCACCACAGGGTTCCTCCCATGGGAGACAGTTCTCCAGGAACTTCTCCAATGTGGCTCCATCCCACCAACAGCAGCTCACTGCAAACTTCTGCAGCATCAGTCCGTCCCACAGGCAACATTCCTCCCAGAGCTGCTGCGGCATGGGTCACTCTCCCACAGGTGCAGTCCTGCAAGGACAGGCTGCTCCAGCCTGGGAGCAGGGCTGTAAATTTCCGGCGTTCTTCTTTTCGCTGCTGATTTATGTCCGGCTGATTTATTACCGGAGATAGCTCCGGGAGGCCGCTTGTTGGGTTTCTCGGCTGTTTTGGCTTGTAAGGTTTTCTGTGAGCTGTTTAGGTGGCCTGGAAAGGCCCAGAGATGGCCTTGAAGAGCCCGGCACTTCAAAGGACGAGGAGAGACTTCTGATCTTGTCTCGGTCTTGGTGTTTATTAATTGTTTATCTAAAAGATTTTCTTTCAGCCCGACAGAGGTCTGCACAGCAAGTCAGCCATGGGCACACTGCGAGCCCCCGGGCGGTCACTTATCTTTATACCCTAAGTTACGTGTACAATATTTATCATTTCTCCCCAATACCTTCTACCCTTATTAACCGGTGCACTTTTAGTAATGACCAATCCCAAAGTGCCACCACCACCACAGAAGATGGAGGCCAAGAAGAAGAAGAAGAAGGACAGGACACGCCCCAATTCCTCCATCTTACTTCTTTAGACCCCCCTGTACCAAAATCCTAAACCCTGTGTTTTACACTTTAACTAACTTATCCCTTCACCATTCACCCAGTGAATTCCTCCCAGTCCTCATACAGGTCTCATCTCCTGTGTAGGATCAAAATCCTGCCACCAGACGCTTCTGGCAACATTCCAGGATTCCCGAGCCCCCCAAGGGTGGTCTCGGCCTCTCTGCACCTCCATCCTGAGGTGCTGAGATCCCACATCTCCCCCTTCTGTTTGCACCAGGAAGACCTCTTTTACTATCCGATTCATAGTGTGTTTTAAACATGCAAATATGCATGGGACGACAAGTATGAGGAATACGAGAATTATTAAAACATAGAATCCTACTCTTAAAATTCCTCTCCAAATGGGAGAGATGTCAAAGAAGTCTACCAGCTGATCGATCCATGATCCTGTGATCTCGCCAAGTTTATTTATGCTGTCCTTTATATTTTTGATACTTTCATGAATTGACCTTGAATGATCTGAGAGATTCATGCAGCACATCCCTTCAAACTCTTCACACCCATGTCCATGAGCGAGCAATAGATAATCGATCGCCGCTCTGTTTTGAAGAGTCGCCTGCCTTGTACCACTGATGTCTTTTAACATGTCATCCAATGCGACAGACACAGACCGTGCATGTTTGCTCAGCCAACAACCCATGCGGTCGATTTGAGTCAAGGCTACCCCTGATGCTGTTTGAGGTGAGAAAATTGCGGTAGCAATACTCGCTTTCTTGTCCCAAGAAAACATTTTATCATTGCAATCTGCCGCATATTGTTCTATTGATCTTTTTTCTCTGCGTTTTTTCTCCCTTAACATGTTCAAATCAGGCGATAGTATTGAAATTTCCCCAATGCTGCATGGACCTCCCGTGGCATTAGCAGGAATGCCGTGCCAAATTCTGTCTCCGCAAATTAAGAACAAACCCCGTGGCAATTGCACTGGGACTTGGACCGATCCTTTGGTAGTTTTCTCTATATATTTACACCATGCTGACACATTCTTATAGAATTCATGAATGGGAGTCAAATCGACAGTTTTCACCTTTGTGACATTCGGAGTCTCAAACTGCATGCAGAGTTCCATTGTCATGGACCCAAAAATCTCCAATTCCTGAGGTTCTGTAGAAGCCACAGGAAGTAGACGTGTCCAAGCACACCACTCTTTCACAGGATCTTTAATGATCTGCGAAATGTTAACTGCGGAGTGCCCTGGAACTGGCCATTCGTCCACTGGCAATCCAACCATGCATGCTGAAAATGGTTTTCCTGGCCTCGAATGTGTCAGGCAAATACTATCTAAATTTGCTGCCTGAGCTAAAGTCTCCCATACATTTTGCCTTGGTTGAGTAATAGGTAAATTACCCCCATTGTTTACTGTAGCGAATGAAAGAATGATGCACATAAGCATCATAAAGCTCATGGCTTCACTTCTGTGTGACATCATTGCTTTGCTTTTCATTCAGGACCTTAACAGAGAATTCCCCCAAAGTCCTTAGTTTCTTCTTATTTCTCTTCCGAGTCGTCTTGGCAATCTAAATCTCGACCCCTGTCTGAGTACTCGTCTCTTTGTTTTTCTTGGATCTTTGTTTCTGGGACCCGCGTTTTCATGTTCTCGCACTCGAAATGGTTTCACGTGTCGTGCCGACACCCACGTCTCGATCTGTGGAGATACAAGCGAAAGCCTTGCCCCCCACTAGGTGGCGCTGTCACCGGCCTCCCCAGCTCGGATGACAGCATGAGCTCGACTGCCCCTTGTCCTGTCGATTGCCGTGTTCGTGATCTCATTTGAGACCGTGTCTGCTTGGCTTTTAATTCAGCTGAAAATGGAGCTTGAACACCAGAACGTCTCCCTTGAAGGGAAGGGACTGGGACTCCGAGGGTTACAACCGAAGGTGCCAATTCCGAAGAGGGTGTGGAGCCGCTGGGACATAGGATCCCAAGCACGGCCCCTCCTCGCCCGAGGCGTCACTCTCTCCCCCTTGCTCCACCTCCGAATCTCCTCCCCTCGGTCTGTCCCGACTCTGTCTCCTCTCCCTCTGACGTTGTGTCCCTGGCTCCTCCCGCTGGTGTGTACAGCCCGCCCCCCGCCGGCACCCGGGCCCGCCCCGCAATTCGAGCCGACTTCGCTCCCGGGTTTTTGCGAGTTTTGCCCGCCGCGCGTGTTTCCGCTACTCTGCCGGCCGGCCGGAGCGGCCGCCACCCCCCGGTGCCGCGCTGATAAAAGCCGCGTCTGCACTCATGTCTCCCTTTATCTCTTCACCCGCGCTCCCCGCCGGCTCCGCCGCTGCCGCGCCGTGCCCCCCGCGAGGAAGCGCCTCCCCCCCGATCCCTTCTCTTCCCCCTGCACCCCCCCCTCCGATCCTGACTCCCTTGTACTCTCCGGAGTTTCAGGACGCTTTAGGAGCTTCCTGGGGTTTCTGGGTTTTGGGACCGGGGCTTTAATAGTATTTCCTGCTCTCTTTTCTCGAGAGCCCTTTCCCCTGGCTTCTTGAGGCCAGAGCTAATTAAAATTTTTTCTTTTTTTTTTTTCTCCTGGAGCTTTGCTCCCCACCCTTCTTCTGAGGGTTCCGGCAACTTTTCGTTGCTCTCCCAGTCTTTTCGACTGTACCGAAATGCCTTTCAAGCATTTTCCTTGCCGGCGAGAGCAGCTTTAACGCTGTCTCGTCCTTTTTTTTTTTTTTTTTTGTTAAGAAATATAAGTGTCTATTAATTTCCTGCCAAAACCCCACTTCGAATAGCAGGCATGTTTCGGCCAGTGGGTAATTAAGCCTTGCCCACAACAACAGCTGTTTTAATTCTTTCTTTTGAGATCCTTTCTGTATATGTTTGAGCCACGCCTTGTAAGGCGGACAAAATTTCCCGTTGTTTTTTGGGAGAGTGTGCAATTATGTTCTTATTTTTTGACCTTCTCACCGAATCTGTCGTCAGAGCTGTCCAAAGGCTCCCGTCTCTGTCCAGCAGGTCACAGGAGAAGGAATCCAGAGGCGCCTTCTGGTTCCAATCCGGACTGCTCTGCTACGAACTGTCTTCGGTAGAAGCTGAGAGATGGAATTCTCAGTGACTGCTGTTTTTTTGCAGACTCTTCTGGCCGTTTTTTTTTTTTTTTTCTTCTTTCTTCTTTTCCTTTTTTTTTTCTCAGGCTTCTCTCCTCAGGAGCTGCCCTCTCGGCTCTTCAGCTCTTCAGCTCTTCAGCTCTTCAGCTCTTCAGGGCTGATCCCCCCCCGAAAGGGTTGGTGGGGGGTGCCCACGCAGGGAACGCCACTTGTAAATTTCCCGGCGTTCTTCTGGCTGATTTATGTCCAGGGACGCCACTTGTAAATTTCCGGCGTTCTTCTTTTCGCTGCTGATTTATGTCCGGCTGATTTATTACCGGAGATAGCTCCGGGAGGCCGCTTGTTGGGTTTCTCGGCTGTTTTGGCTTGTAAGGTTTTCTGTGAGCTGTTTAGGTGGCCTGGAAAGGCCCAGAGATGGCCTTGAAGAGCCCGGCGCTTCAAAGGACGAGGAGAGACTTCTGATCTTGTCTCGGTCTTGGTGTTTATTAATTGTTTATCTAAAAGATTTTCTTTCAGCCCGACAGAGGTCTGCACAGCAAGTCAGCCATGGGCACACTGCGAGCCCCCGGGCGGTCACTTATCTTTATACCCTAAGTTACGTGTACAATATTTATCATTTCTCCCCAATACCTTCTACCCTTATTAACCGGTGCACTTTTAGTAATGACCAATCCCAAAGTGCCACCACCACCACAGAAGATGGAGGCCAAGAAGAAGAAGAAGAAGGACAGGACACGCCCCAATTCCTCCATCTTACTTCTTTAGACCCCCCTGTACCAAAATCCTAAACCCTGTGTTTTACACTTTAACTAACTTATCCCTTCACCATTCACCCAGTGAATTCCTCCCAGTCCTCATACAGGTCTCATCTCCTGTGTAGGATCAAAATCCTGCCACCAGACGCTTCTGGCAACATTCCAGGATTCCCGAGCCCCCCAAGGGTGGTCTCGGCCTCTCTGCACCTCCATCCTGAGGTGCTGAGATCCCACACAGGGCCCCTCTCTCCACAGGTCTCCCACAGGATCACAGCCTCCTGCAGGCATCCAACTGCTCTGGTGCAGGGCTCCTCCACAGCATGCAGGCGAATCTCTGCTTCCCCGTGCATCCCTGCAGGCTGCAGCCACACTGCTGCCCCACCATGGTCTCTCCACTGCCTGCAGAGGAATCTCGGCTCTGGAGCCTGGAGCATCTCCTCAGCCTCAGTCTGCACTGCCCGTGGAGCCTGCAGGTGGTTCTCCTCACATGTGCTCACTCCAGCTTTTGTCTAGTCCAAATTATAACTGTGTCACAACTTGATTTTGCTTTCTTCTCAAATCTGTTACCACAGAGGTGTAATTGCCATTTCTACTTGGGCCAGCCTTGAGAAGGTGCCAGAATCTTCCGTCATGTCTGGCAGAGCCAATGCCAGTGGGCTCCAGGGTAGACATCCACCTTTAGGAGCCATCAAGGATTGGTTCTGGCGGACATTTTGCAGAAGCTGGAAGCTTCCAGCAGCTTCTAACAGAAGGAATCTTCATGACTCCGGGCCCAGAACTGGAGGCCGCCTTGGCCCAAGCGCTGCCGCAGCCGCCCCGGCCCGAGCTGTTGTCCCGCGCGTTTCCCCTCAGGCCGGGGCGGCCCCTGCCGGTGCCGCTGCCAAAAGCCGGAGCTGCCCGTGCGGCGGAGCGGCCGCGCTTCCCGGCCGGGCCGGGCCGCCTCTCTGGCCGCTGCTTGCGGCGCCGTGCCGGCCTTGCCCGAGCTGCCCGCGGCTCCCTTTGCACGGCGCTCGCTGCCGGGGCCGGCGCGCTCAGGCGGAGCTGCCGCCCCTCAGGCTCCCGGCGCTTCCCGCCGTTGCTGCTGGGGCTCCCTCAGCCTCTGCCGGCGGCCGTGCCGACACTGCCCGCCTTTCGGCAAGCTCCCCGCGCCCTCCCAGCGCCAGGCGGCCTTTGGCCCTGCCTGCCTGCCGCCTGCCCGCCAAAGGCGCTCTCAGCGCTCCGCACAAGTGGAGAGGAGAAAAAGGACAGCGAAAGGCTCATGAGTTTACAGAAAGGGAGGGAGAGATCCCGCCCCGGTCACGGTCCCGGACACAACAGAGGAAACTTGGAGATATTCATTACTTTTATTACCCATAAAATCAGAGCAGGATAATGATAGGGAAAGGAAATTTCAACAGCACCTGTGGCCCCAAAGCCATGCAAAGCCAGGCCACACCAACCCAATACAGATGGGAATGGCTTCACAGTGACACAGAGCAGGCTTAGATCTTGTCCTCAGGAGAAATCTATTCCCTGGGAGGGTGGGCAGGCCCTGGCACAGGGTGCCCAGAGCAGCTGGGGCAGCTCCTGGATCCCTGGCAGTGTCCAAGGCCGGGTTGGACGGAGCTTGGAGCAGCCTGGCATAGTGGAAGGTGTCCCTGCTGCCACGGCAGGGGTGAAACCGGACGGGCTTTAAGACCCCTTCCTAGCCCATCCATTCCATGACTCTGCAGATTGATGGCTCTGAGACAGAGTCATTTGGTGACAGCATGGCCTGAACTGCGCTTTGCTGCAAGCTCTGATGCCAAGCACCATCCCGGTGACAAGAGCATTGCTAGAGTGTCATCAGAAGGACCACTGTGACATTGGCAGCAGCACTGTGACACAGGAGCTGCCACAGCTGCAGCTCAGGTCAGCGTCCCAGGTGACTGCAGCCAGTCCTGCCTCGCCATGGACATGGTGATGCGTCTGGTGCGCGCTCTGCTCCTGCTGGCCCTGCGGCTGGCAGTGGCCCCCTCGCCAGCAGTGGGCAAGGAGTTCTGCCCAGAGCCCTGCCACTGCCCAGGCCGTGGGCGGCTGAACTGCGGCCACGCCGGCCTGGCCACCGTGCCCCCGGGCAGCCGCCGCCGAGCCCTGACCTTCCTGTGAGTGCCGCGGCCCCTCAGAGCCCTGCAGCTGCCCCTCCCCGGCTCCCTGGCTCTGCAAACCCCACCTGGGACACCCGGGGCACTCCCTGGCTGGAGACAGGGGGGGTTTGGGGGCCTGAGCTCAGCATGAGCCAGGTGAAGCCAGGCTGGGCACACTGTGCCTTCTCCATGCAAAGCCCAATTCCAGCTTTCCTGAGGGGGGACCGGGGCTTTTGTTTCTTTGCAGAGATTTCACTGGCAACTCCATTGCGGATGTTGGAAAAGAAGCCTGGCAGGACTACCCATGGACTGAGACCTTGTAAGTGCCCTGCCGCATTTCAAATGTCAGCAGTGTGGGGAGTTTGCATCCTTTGGTTTGGGCTTGGAGCAGCAGCTCCCACACCACCCGCTTTCATTGGAATTCCAAGCTTGGCTGCTCTGCCAGGAGGGGTGTGAATCACCACAGCTTCCCAGCATGGCAAGAATTGCCTTGAATCTCTCGCAGCCAGGGCACCATCCCCATGTCTGTCTGCCCAGGGATCAAGCTGTGGTCAGCGTCAGCCGGCCAGGAGCAAGGGCCTGCTCTGGCCAGGAGTGGGGACGGTCCCTGCAGCGGTGCCCCAAAGAGATGCTTCAGTCAAGCTGCTGCAGGAGATTTTCCCATGAGAATCCCAATTGCTGCTGGGCTGTGGGCGCTGTCACAATGTCCCTGTGTCCCCTTGCAGAGCGCTCAGGGACAATGAGCTGCGGGCAGTGAAGAGGCATTCCCTGGAGGGGCTGTTCCTGCTGAAGCACCTGTAAGCACCGTGCCCTGCCCACGGCGGGGGGCTCTTGCCTGCCCCTGCCTGGGGCCCTGCTGCTCAGCCCAGGCATGGGCACGTGGCCTTTGTCCCTCCTGGGATCCAGGCTGCAGAGGCAGGTAAAAGCAACAGGGCAAATGGAAGTGACATTTGTTGTTGTACCTGGAACAGGGATTTGTCCTGCAATGAGATCCTGTCCATTGAGGAACGGGCATTTGAGCCACTGCCTTTCCTGAAGTCTCTGTGAGTGATCAAGTTTCTCTCTGGTGGTTTTAGCTCAGTCTTTGCATGGGCACCCTGCCTGTGTAGGCAAATGCTGCTGTTGTTTTCCCCTAAATCTGCCCTGCCCAGAGCCCAGCTGAGCTGCAGAGGTCAATGCCGATGGCTGGGCGGCCACGCCGGGGGACAGAGCCCAGCGGGGTTGTCCACACACAGCCATCAGAGCAGCCACTTCTTGCAGCCTTGGCTGCATCCTAGAACAGAAATAGAGTCAGCACGTGTGCCCTTCTCTTGCTCCCCTGGGCAGGCTACAAATGCTGGGAAAGCAGCAGTTTCCTCCCTCTTCCACCGTGGATTGTCAGCCTTCCTGCAAAGGGCTCCTTCTTTGCCCCCTCTCTCTGTAGGGCAGGCCTGATTGCTTTGTGTGACCTCCTCTTTCCCCAGAAATCTCTCCTGGAATGGCCTCACACAGATCCGCAGCGACACTTTCCAGGCCTGGCATGGGATGCAGTTCCTCCAGGAGCTGTAAGTGGCACCAGGGCTAAAGGCACGGCAGGGCGAGTCTCTGAGGGGTCTCTGCAGGGTCAGTGGGCAAGAGCAGATTTGCCCTTGGCAAAGTCCTGATTCCAACTGTGGATGTCAGCCAGGGAGCACCAGGAGTGTGCAGCTGCAAAGGCCCTTTCCCCTGCCCTGCTCCTCCCCAGAAAGGCTTCCTTCAATGGGGCCAGGCCTTGCCCATGTACCCGGCACAGCCAGCTCACATCCTTGCCATCAGCCCTGACAGAGCTCTGTTGTTTCTCAGGATCCTCAGCCACAACCCGCTGGCTGTCATTGATGATGCTGCCTTCTTCAAGCTGCCCTCAGTGAGCTCTCTGTAAGTATTGGCTCATTTGGAGCAGATGCACAGAGAGCTGTGTCTCTCTGGAGTGCCCTGTTCTCAGGAAAGCAGCACAAGTGGTGCAGGAGCAAATCTCCCTCTTGGCCAGCCTGAGTCTGCTGGAGACACAACTTGCCTGGCTTCTCTTGGAGCAGGCAGAAGTGGATGCCTCTGCCAACAGCACCGCCATCATCAGGGCCCTGGGCTTGCTCTGAGAGCAGAGTTGTGGCAATGTCACCACAGAGTTTCATGAGCTCTTTCCAATGTTTGCAGAGACCTGAGTGCCACCCAAGTGAACTCGCAGACGCTGCTGCAGCTGCTGCAGACCACAGTGAGCTTGGAAACCCTGTGAGTGTGTGGGACTGGGCCCCCACCACCAGCAGGGCCAGAGTGGTGGGACAGGGGCTCTGCTTGGGAAACAAATCCGTGTGCCACAAAACCAGAACAAGCCCAGTAAGCTCAAGAGCTGCTGTTTCCTCCTGGGCAAAGTGCCAAAGCTCACCAGCTCAGAGGCAGAATCTCATCTTTGGGGTGACTTGCTGCAGGCTTCTGCAAGGGGAATTTGAACTCCAGGCAGGTGCATTTCTGTGTCACGTGGTATTTGGGGAGCAATTCTACTTTCCAGGATAAAACCCCCTTTTTAATGTTTTGCCTTGGGAGTCAGGGCCCTTTCCCAGAGCTGTGGCACACAATGAGGCACAAGCCCCAGGCGTGGTATGGGTGTGTTCCCTGAGTTGGGCTCTGAGCCATGCACTGGGTGGCCAGGTGTTCCTCCAAGAATCCCCTCTTGTCTGCAGCCAAGTGCCCAAGGAGGCGGCCTGCTGCCTGTGCCAGGAGCGTCCCCTGCCCGAGAGCCCCTGCAGGACCATCCAGTTCCTGTGCCAGAAGCTGTGCAGCACCAGCGCCCCGCAGTGCGGTGAGTGTGCGGAGCGGCTGGGGGAGCTCCAATCTGCCCCTTCCCCTGAGCCTGGGCAGATGCTGCAGCACTGCCCCGTGCTGGGGCATGCTGACCTGCCCTTGCAGTACAGGCCTTGGACACAACACCTTGGGATGGAAAGTTCCTGGTGATTGTACATATCTTGTGTGTCACATACTGTCTGGAGAAGGAACAGCTCACTGGGCCCACCAAACCTACCCATTTCCTGCCCACACCATGGCCCCAGGCAAGGAAAGCAGGAATGCCCCGTGCCCTTCCCTGGTGCTGGAAGGCAAGGTCTGCCCATAAAGGCCCCAAATTGCCCTAACAGCCTGGTTTCTGTGCCACCCCAGTGCCCACTGCAGGGCAAAGGGCAGGGCCCCTGATGTGCTCTGCAGGGTGAACACCAAGCACCGTCATGCCCCGGTTGGCCTGTGCGGGGGCAGCAAAGCCCCGTCCTGCTCTAGCTGGGCACAGGGCACAGCACATGCTGTGCACAGCAGGGCCAGGCTGCCCTTCTGCAAACAGAGACAGCCAGGTTTGCAAGGGCCCCAGGGAGCTCGCTTCTCTCACTGCCTCAGCCCCAGGTTTCCCACAGCACAGTCCCACAGCTCTGGTGCCCTTGAGGAAGTTTTTCATGCTCTGACAGCTTCCGCTGCTGCTCTTGGCAATGGCCCTGAAGCAAAGGAGTCCCTGGGCATTCCTCCCCTGCCAGTGTGTGCCCCCCTTGCAGTGCTGATCTTTCCTCTGGGGTCTCTGCCTCTTCACTGGCTCCTGCAGAGCAAGCCAGGCCTGCTCATCTGGAGCTGTGGGAACCTCTCTGACAGCAATCCCATTCCCCTGCGATGTTTCCGTCCCATCCAAAGAGAGCCCCAGGAGACACCAGGAAAGAGCCAGCTCTCTGCTCTGCCCCAAGGGGATAATGGCATGGACTGAAGGGCTCTTCTCCTCACAGCAGCACATCCTCCACCCTTCTCTTGTACTCCCTGGCCTTGAGATGAGCTCCTGCTGCTTGGGGTAACCTCTGAGCCTGTGTTTGTGCCCAGCTGCTGATATGCTCTCTTGCTGTTCTCCAGCTCACACAACTCTTCTACAGAGTCGAGGACAAATAATGGAAATGGAACAAGGCAGAGAGCTGAACAGCATCCCAGTGCTGAGCGTCGAGCCCAAGGAGCCTTCAGTGGGAGATGGTGAAAGTGTAACGCTTGTGGTTGCCCTGACCCTGAGCACTGAGGGTGATGTCAGCAGCCTGGACAGTTCCAGAACAAATTCACATCTCCCTCAGCATCTCTTGGGGCATGAAGGCAAAAGAAGCACTCATGACCTGAGGGCCAAGGTCAAGAAGGAGCTGCACAAGGCTGAAAGCATCAAGACTGCCAAAAGCAATGTGGTGAAAAAGACACCCTCAAGCTGGCAGCAGGAGAAAATGGAGCCACGTTTCTACCAACAAGGATCAAAGCATTCAGTGGTAGCTGGTCGATTAAAACGTGCTGACGATACCTCCATGTCTGCACAGCACAGAGATGAGGAGGAGGAAGATCCAGCTGCCAGCAAGTACTACATCAAGACACACAAATGGCACAAGAAGCAGGACAGCCAGTATGGGGTTGGATATAATCATCTTTTCTACCAGGTTTCACAACCTGTGAAAGTGGAGCAAAGGTCCAGATCTGACCAGGGTCTAAACAAGAATCTGGATTTCCTCTCTGACCTCTTGATTGGGAGCCGCCCCGCTGCGAGCAGGAGAGGAACAGCCACAGCTGAAGAGAAGCATTCCTCTATAGGCAGGCACCTCCTGATGATGCCTGACACCCCACAGGAGGAAGACTCCATGTTCCTCAACAAACCTCTGAGCCCCCAAAATCCACACCTTGCGCCAGTTCCAAAAGGACGGGAAACCAACGTTGATCATCACCGGCCGCTGCAGGAGTCACACAAAGGCCTGCGAGCATTCATGGCCCACATGGAGCGAGCCCTGAACAGGGACTGCAGCCTGCCCCAGCTCAAGCACGCCTGTGCCAGGATGGTCATGAAGACCAGGCTGCTTCTAAAGCTGCTCACTGAGAGGCAAGAGAACCAGGGAGCCTATGATCCCATGGCCCGGTGTCGTCTGCAAGAGAACATGATCATTCATATGGACTCGGGGAATGGCAAGGGACTCACACGGAAGGTAGGAGAGCTGCAGGCACTGCTGCACATGTCCTTGTGGGCAAAGGAGAATGGAAGGATCAATCCTCATACCCCCGTCATCTTCCTTTGCTCACAGCGCAAACTGGAAGTTGTGATGTACGTGGTCACGTTTGTGGTTTTGCTGATTTTCTTCATCTTCGTTTTCCTGATCCTGAAGTGCATCTTCCACGTAAGCCAATTTCTTGTTTGACACAGAGCTGTCTGCCTTGTGGCTGGAGTGCCCAGGTGACAAGCCCCACGTGCCACTGCAGATGGCCCTGCATGTGCTGGCTACCACAGGAGATGTTGTTCCAAGCCTGGAGCTTGTGGCAGCATCCCCAGCAGCCAGCTCAGCAGGGTCCAGCCTGCCTGAGGGAAGCTTGTCCTGCCTCCTGTCCCAGCTCTCCCCAGCTTTGCTTTGCTCTCCTCCCTTCAGCCACACAGCAATGAGAGCTTTTGCCCTCTCCTGTTTGGCGAATATGACAGGAAAACTGATGTTGCAAATCTCCCATTTTCCTTCCCCAGAAGCGCTCTCGACGTTGTGAACTTGACTCCCAACCCCGCGACACCAGGAATTTGTGTTCGACAAGGTAACTGCTCCCTGTCCCTGCCACTGCTGTGCCACCAAGAGTCTTTGCCGTGCAGAGCAGCTCCTCCTGGAGCCCCGCAGCCGTGCAGGAGCCGCTGCCCAGGACTCTCCCGGCTGCGTTTCCAACACGTCGCGTTTGGGGAAGCCCCGGGCGAGCGGCTCCTGAGCGGCAGCGCTGGGCACGACCGGGGGCTCCCAGCCCAACCAGCCCTTGCCACGCCGGCGCTGGGATGGATGTCCTGGGCCCTGGTGTGCTCCCGAGTTTCTGTGAGCACCAGCAATGCCTCTGTGTTCCCAGAACAGTCTCCTCTGCTGATGGCTCTGCCCTATTTCTCCCCGCTCCCTCCCCACGGTGGCTGCTGAAGAACTCACTCCCGTCCTCTCCACTTGCCTTTTGCATGCAGGGCTCATTCTCTGCATTGCCAGCCATTGCCATCCCTGCTGGGGCTCCCCATCTTCCTTGGGCCCGGCTGGCACAGCCCCGAGCAGGGAGAGGTGCTGGCACCTGCTGCAGCCCTCCCTGGCCAGACCTCCCTCCCTGCTCACGGAGCTGGAGCTGGGAGCTCTGGGCATGGGATGGCCAGAAGCCTTTTTGTCCCCATTCACCTCGCTCACTCCATTGCTTTGCAGCGTTGGAAATGCCCCTTCCCAACTCCTCCAGTGGCTGCTGCCCACACAGGGCAGAGCACAGGCAGCCCGGTTGCCCACAGCCTCCATCACCAGCTGCCTTCTCTCTTTAACCCTAATTTCCTTCTCTGGCTTTTTCAGGTTCTGTGTAAAACTGCGACCGTGTGGGAGGAAGCATAACAAGGAGGCACAGCATGTAGAAGAGAACAGGGCAGACAGCTCCCTTGTCACTTGCCCCTGTTCCCAGTACGGTCAAGATGCTTCCCCAAGCTGTTCCCCGTGCTATTCTCTGTTCAGGAAGTCGGAATTGCCATGGCTTCAGAGCCTCAGGGATTCCTATCGATCCCATAGATAAGCATCCCAGCAAGAGACATAGTGTGAAGAACTAAGGTGGAAGACTCCGAAAAATTTACTGGGATGCCAGCAATTTTTCACTTCCCATTTTAGCTGAGGCTCTCCTTGGATGCCGTTTCATTGGTTGCTGTTATTTCCATGGATGCTGTTTCCTTGGTTGTTGTTATTTCCATGGATGCTGTTTCATTGGTTGTGGTTGTTTCCTTGGATGCTTTTTCCTTGGCTGTTATTTTCTTGCTGCCCCTGCTGAGGGAAGGCCGGAGGGTGCTGCAGGCAAGCACAAGCTCTGGACACCCAGAGGAGGCATCTCAGGGTTTTCCTCTTCCCTTGTGGCAATGTTTCCCCCTGCATTCAGTAGAAATAAAGTTTCTTCTTCTTCCTCCTGGTGTTGCTGTTGTATTTGTAAAAGCAGTTTCTGATGCCCCTTATGGATTTGCCCAAATTCAGTTTGAGATTGTTGTGGGTTGACCCCAGCCAGATGCCGGTCACTCCCAAAGCTGCTCATTCACTCCTCTCTGCAGCTGGACAGAGGGGAGGAAATTTAACGAAGGATCATGAGTTAGGGACTAGGAGAAAACACTCATCAAATACCATCAAGTACAAAACCGGTTCGACTTAATGATATTAAATGAATTTATTACTAAGCCAATCAGAGCAGGATAATGAGAAATAAAAGAAGCCCTTAAAAACTCCTTCCCCTCACCCCACCCTCCTTCCCAGCACTATTGCCTACACCAGCAGCACAAGGAGACAGGGAATGGGAGTAATTCCCCTGCACTCAGAGAGCAGATCTATCACCCTGCTGCACCACAGGGTTCCTCCCATGGGAGACAGTTCTCCAGGAACTTCTCCAATGTGGCTCCATCCCACCAACAGCAGCTCACTGCAAACTTCTGCAGCATCAGTCCGTCCCACAGGCAACATTCCTCCCAGAGCTGCTGCGGCATGGGTCACTCTCCCACAGGTGCAGTCCTGCAAGGACAGGCTGCTCCAGCCTGGGAGCAGGGCTGTAAATTTCCGGCGTTCTTCTTTTCGCTGCTGATTTATGTCCGGCTGATTTATTACCGGAGATAGCTCCGGGAGGCCGCTTGTTGGGTTTCTCGGCTGTTTTGGCTTGTAAGGTTTTCTGTGAGCTGTTTAGGTGGCCTGGAAAGGCCCAGAGATGGCCTTGAAGAGCCCGGCACTTCAAAGGACGAGGAGAGACTTCTGATCTTGTCTCGGTCTTGGTGTTTATTAATTGTTTATCTAAAAGATTTTCTTTCAGCCCGACAGAGGTCTGCACAGCAAGTCAGCCATGGGCACACTGCGAGCCCCCGGGCGGTCACTTATCTTTATACCCTAAGTTACGTGTACAATATTTATCATTTCTCCCCAATACCTTCTACCCTTATTAACCGGTGCACTTTTAGTAATGACCAATCCCAAAGTGCCACCACCACCACAGAAGATGGAGGCCAAGAAGAAGAAGAAGAAGGACAGGACACGCCCCAATTCCTCCATCTTACTTCTTTAGACCCCCCTGTACCAAAATCCTAAACCCTGTGTTTTACACTTTAACTAACTTATCCCTTCACCATTCACCCAGTGAATTCCTCCCAGTCCTCATACAGGTCTCATCTCCTGTGTAGGATCAAAATCCTGCCACCAGACGCTTCTGGCAACATTCCAGGATTCCCGAGCCCCCCAAGGGTGGTCTCGGCCTCTCTGCACCTCCATCCTGAGGTGCTGAGATCCCACATCTCCCCCTTCTGTTTGCACCAGGAAGACCTCTTTTACTATCCGATTCATAGTGTGTTTTAAACATGCAAATATGCATGGGACGACAAGTATGAGGAATAGGAGAATTATTAAAACATAGAATCCTACTCTTAAAATTCCTCTCCAAATGGGAGAGATGTCAAAGAAGTCTACCAGCTGATCGATCCATGATCCTGTGATCTCGCCAAGTTTATTTATGCTGTCCTTTATATTTTTGATACTTTCATGAATTGACCTTGAATGATCTGAGAGATTCATGCAGCACATCCCTTCAAACTCTTCACACCCATGTCCATGAGCGAGCAATAGATAATCGATCGCCGCTCTGTTTTGAAGAGTCGCCTGCCTTGTACCACTGATGTCTTTTAACATGTCATCCAATGCGACAGACACAGACCGTGCATGTTTGCTCAGCCAACAACCCATGCGGTCGATTTGAGTCAAGGCTACCCCTGATGCTGTTTGAGGTGAGAAAATTGCGGTAGCAATACTCGCTTTCTTGTCCCAAGAAAACATTTTATCATTGCAATCTGCCGCATATTGTTCTATTGATCTTTTTTCTCTGCGTTTTTTCTCCCTTAACATGTTCAAATCAGGCGATAGTATTGAAATTTCCCCAATGCTGCATGGACCTCCCGTGGCATTAGCAGGAATGCCGTGCCAAATTCTGTCTCCGCAAATTAAGAACAAACCCCGTGGCAATTGCACTGGGACTTGGACCGATCCTTTGGTAGTTTTCTCTATATATTTACACCATGCTGACACATTCTTATAGAATTCATGAATGGGAGTCAAATCGACAGTTTTCACCTTTGTGACATTCGGAGTCTCAAACTGCATGCAGAGTTCCATTGTCATGGACCCAAAAATCTCCAATTCCTGAGGTTCTGTAGAAGCCACAGGAAGTAGACGTGTCCAAGCACACCACTCTTTCACAGGATCTTTAATGATCTGCGAAATGTTAACTGCGGAGTGCCCTGGAACTGGCCATTCGTCCACTGGCAATCCAACCATGCATGCTGAAAATGGTTTTCCTGGCCTCGAATGTGTCAGGCAAATACTATCTAAATTTGCTGCCTGAGCTAAAGTCTCCCATACATTTTGCCTTGGTTGAGTAATAGGTAAATTACCCCCATTGTTTACTGTAGCGAATGAAAGAATGATGCACATAAGCATCATAAAGCTCATGGCTTCACTTCTGTGTGAGATCATTGCTTTGCTTTTCATTCAGGACCTTAACAGAGAATTCCCCCAAAGTCCTTAGTTTCTTCTTATTTCTCTTCCGAGTCGTCTTGGCAATCTAAATCTCGACCCCTGTCTGAGTACTCGTCTCTTTGTTTTTCTTGGATCTTTGTTTCTGGGACCCGCGTTTTCATGTTCTCGCACTCGAAATGGTTTCACGTGTCGTGCCGACACCCACGTCTCGATCTGTGGAGATACAAGCGAAAGCCTTGCCCCCCACTAGGTGGCGCTGTCACCGGCCTCCCCAGCTCGGATGACAGCATGAGCTCGACTGCCCCTTGTCCTGTCGATTGCCGTGTTCGTGATCTCATTTGAGACCGTGTCTGCTTGGCTTTTAATTCAGCTGAAAATGGAGCTTGAACACCAGAACGTCTCCCTTGAAGGGAAGGGACTGGGACTCCGAGGGTTACAACCGAAGGTGCCAATTCCGAAGAGGGTGTGGAGCCGCTGGGACATAGGATCCCAAGCACGGCCCCTCCTCGCCCGAGGCGTCACTCTCTCCCCCTTGCTCCACCTCCGAATCTCCTCCCCTCGGTCTGTCCCGACTCTGTCTCCTCTCCCTCTGACGTTGTGTCCCTGGCTCCTCCCGCCGGTGTGTACAGCCCGCCCCCCGCCGGCACCCGGGCCCGCCCCGCAATTCGAGCCGACTTCGCTCCCGGGTTTTTGCGAGTTTTGCCCGCCGCGCGTGTTTCCGCTACTCTGCCGGCCGGCCGGAGCGGCCGCCACCCCCCGGCGCCGCGCTGATAAAAGCCGCGTCTGCACTCATGTCTCCCTTTATCTCTTCACCCGCGCTCCCCGCCGGCTCCGCCGCTGCCGCGCCGTGCCCCCCGCGAGGAAGCGCCTCCCCCCCGATCCCTTCTCTTCCCCCTGCACCCCCCCCTCCGATCCTGACTCCCTTGTACTCTCCGGAGTTTCAGGACGCTTTAGGAGCTTCCTGGGGTTTCTGGGTTTTGGGACCGGGGCTTTAATAGTATTTCCTGCTCTCTTTTCTCGAGAGCCCTTTCCCCTGGCTTCTTGAGGCCAGAGCTAATTAAAATTTTTTCTTTTTTTTTTTTCTCCTGGAGCTTTGCTCCCCACCCTTCTTCTGAGGGTTCCGGCAACTTTTCGTTGCTCTCCCAGTCTTTTCGACTGTACCGAAATGCCTTTCAAGCATTTTCCTTGCCGGCGAGAGCAGCTTTAACGCTGTCTCGTCCTTTTTTTTTTTTTTTTTTGTTAAGAAATATAAGTGTCTATTAATTTCCTGCCAAAACCCCACTTCGAATAGCAGGCATGTTTCGGCCAGTGGGTAATTAAGCCTTGCCCACAACAACAGCTGTTTTAATTCTTTCTTTTGAGATCCTTTCTGTATATGTTTGAGCCACGCCTTGTAAGGCGGACAAAATTTCCCGTTGTTTTTTGGGAGAGTGTGCAATTATGTTCTTATTTTTTGACCTTCTCACCGAATCTGTCGTCAGAGCTGTCCAAAGGCTCCCGTCTCTGTCCAGCAGGTCACAGGAGAAGGAATCCAGAGGCGCCTTCTGGTTCCAATCCGGACTGCTCTGCTACGAACTGTCTTCGGTAGAAGCTGAGAGATGGAATTCTCAGTGACTGCTGTTTTTTTGCAGACTCTTCTGGCCGTTTTTTTTTTTTTTTTCTTCTTTCTTCTTTTCCTTTTTTTTTTCTCAGGCTTCTCTCCTCAGGAGCTGCCCTCTCGGCTCTTCAGCTCTTCAGCTCTTCAGCTCTTCAGCTCTTCAGGGCTGATCCCCCCCCGAAAGGGTTGGTGGGGGGTGCCCACGCAGGGAACGCCACTTGTAAATTTCCCGGCGTTCTTCTGGCTGATTTATGTCCAGGGACGCCACTTGTAAATTTCCGGCGTTCTTCTTTTCGCTGCTGATTTATGTCCGGCTGATTTATTACCGGAGATAGCTCCGGGAGGCCGCTTGTTGGGTTTCTCGGCTGTTTTGGCTTGTAAGGTTTTCTGTGAGCTGTTTAGGTGGCCTGGAAAGGCCCAGAGATGGCCTTGAAGAGCCCGGCGCTTCAAAGGACGAGGAGAGACTTCTGATCTTGTCTCGGTCTTGGTGTTTATTAATTGTTTATCTAAAAGATTTTCTTTCAGCCCGACAGAGGTCTGCACAGCAAGTCAGCCATGGGCACACTGCGAGCCCCCGGGCGGTCACTTATCTTTATACCCTAAGTTACGTGTACAATATTTATCATTTCTCCCCAATACCTTCTACCCTTATTAACCGGTGCACTTTTAGTAATGACCAATCCCAAAGTGCCACCACCACCACAGAAGATGGAGGCCAAGAAGAAGAAGAAGAAGGACAGGACACGCCCCAATTCCTCCATCTTACTTCTTTAGACCCCCCTGTACCAAAATCCTAAACCCTGTGTTTTACACTTTAACTAACTTATCCCTTCACCATTCACCCAGTGAATTCCTCCCAGTCCTCATACAGGTCTCATCTCCTGTGTAGGATCAAAATCCTGCCACCAGACGCTTCTGGCAACATTCCAGGATTCCCGAGCCCCCCAAGGGTGGTCTCGGCCTCTCTGCACCTCCATCCTGAGGTGCTGAGATCCCACACAGGGCCCCTCTCTCCACAGGTCTCCCACAGGATCACAGCCTCCTGCAGGCATCCAACTGCTCTGGTGCAGGGCTCCTCCACAGCATGCAGGCGAATCTCTGCTTCCCCGTGCATCCCTGCAGGCTGCAGCCACACTGCTGCCCCACCATGGTCTCTCCACTGCCTGCAGAGGAATCTCGGCTCTGGAGCCTGGAGCATCTCCTCAGCCTCAGTCTGCACTGCCCATGGAGCCTGCAGGTGGTTCTCCTCACATGTGCTCACTCCAGCTTTTGTCTAGTCCAAATTATAACTGTGTCACAACTTGATTTTGCTTTCTTCTCAAATCTGTTACCACAGAGGTGTAATTGCCATTTCTACTTGGGCCAGCCTTGAGAAGGTGCCAGAATCTTCCGTCATGTCTGGCAGAGCCAATGCCAGTGGGCTCCAGGGTAGACATCCACCTTTAGGAGCCATCAAGGATTGGTTCTGGCGGACATTTTGCAGAAGCTGGAAGCTTCCAGCAGCTTCTAACAGAAGGAATCTTCATGACTCCGGGCCCAGAACTGGAGGCCGCCTTGGCCCAAGCGCTGCCGCAGCCGCCCCGGCCCGAGCTGTTGTCCCGCGCGTTTCCCCTCAGGCCGGGGCGGCCCCTGCCGGTGCCGCTGCCAGGAGCCGGAGCTGCCCGTGCGGCGGAGCGGCCGCGCTTCCCGGCCGGGCCGGGCCGCCTCTCTGGCCGCTGCTTGCGGCGCCGTGCCGGCCTTGCCCGAGCTGCCCGCGGCTCCCTTTGCACGGCGCTCGCTGCCGGGGCCGGCGCGCTCAGGCGGAGCTGCCGCCCCTCAGGCTCCTGGCGCTTCCCGCCGTTGCTGCTGGGGCTCCCTCAGCCTCTGCCGGCGGCCGTGCCGACACTGCCCGCCTTTCGGCAAGCTCCCCGCGCCCTCCCAGCGCCAGGCGGCCTTTGGCCCTGCCTGCCTGCCGCCTGCCCGCCAAAGGCGCTCTCAGCGCTCCGCACAAGTGGAGAGGAGAAAAAGGACAGCGAAAGGCTCATGAGTTTACAGAAAGGGAGGGAGAGATCCCGCCCCGGTCACGGTCCCGGACACAACAGAGGAAACTTGGAGATATTCATTACTTTTATTACCCATAAAATCAGAGCAGGATAATGATAGGGAAAGGAAATTTCAACAGCACCTGTGGCCCCAAAGCCATGCAAAGCCAGGCCACACCAACCCAATACAGATGGGAATGGCTTCACAGTGACACAGAGCAGGCTTAGATCTTGTCCTCAGGAGAAATCTATTCCCTGGGAGGGTGGGCAGGCCCTGGCACAGGGTGCCCAGAGCAGCTGGGGCAGCCCCTGGATCCCTGGCAGTGTCCAAGGCCGGGTTGGACGGAGCTTGGAGCAGCCTGGCATAGTGGAAGGTGTCCCTGCTGCCACGGCAGGGGTGAAACCGGACGGGCTTTAAGACCCCTTCCTAGCCCATCCATTCCATGACTCTGCAGATTGATGGCTCTGAGACAGAGTCATTTGGTGACAGCATGGCCTGAACTGCGCTTTGCTGCAAGCTCTGATGCCAAGCACCATCCCGGTGACAAGAGCATTGCTAGAGTGTCATCAGAAGGACCACTGTGACATTGGCAGCAGCACTGTGACACAGGAGCTGCCACAGCTGCAGCTCAGGTCAGCGTCCCAGGTGACTGCAGCCAGTCCTGCCTCGCCATGGACATGGTGATGTGTCTGGTGCGCGCTCTGCTCCTGCTGGCCCTGCGGCTGGCAGTGGCCCCCTCGCCAGCAGTGGGCAAGGAGTTCTGCCCAGAGCCCTGCCACTGCCCAGGCCGTGGGCGGCTGAACTGCGGCCACGCCGGCCTGGCCACCGTGCCCCCGGGCAGCCGCCGCCGAGCCCTGACCTTCCTGTGAGTGCCGCGGCCCCTCAGAGCCCTGCAGCTGCCCCTCCCCGGCTCCCTGGCTCTGCAAACCCCACCTGGGACACCCGGGGCACTCCCTGGCTGGAGACAGGGGGGGTTTGGGGGCCTGAGCTCAGCATGAGCCAGGTGAAGCCAGGCTGGGCACACTGTGCCTTCTCCATGCAAAGCCCAATTCCAGCTTTCCTGAGGGGGGACCGGGGCTTTTGTTTCTTTGCAGAGATTTCACTGGCAACTCCATTGCGGATGTTGGAAAAGAAGCCTGGCAGGACTACCCATGGACTGAGACCTTGTAAGTGCCCTGCCGCATTTCAAATGTCAGCAGTGTGGGGAGTTTGCATCCTTTGGTTTGGGCTTGGAGCAGCAGCTCCCACACCACCCGCTTTCATTGGAATTCCAAGCTTGGCTGCTCTGCCAGGAGGGGTGTGAATCACCACAGCTTCCCAGCATGGCAAGAATTGCCTTGAATCTCTTGCAGCCAGGGCACCATCCCCATGTCTGTCTGCCCAGGGATCAAGCTGTGGTCAGCGTCAGCCGGCCAGGAGCAAGGGCCTGCTCTGGCCAGGAGTGGGGACGGTCCCTGCAGCGGTGCCCCAAAGAGATGCTTCAGTCAAGCTGCTGCAGGAGATTTTCCCATGAGAATCCCAATTGCTGCTGGGCTGTGGGCGCTGTCACAATGTCCCTGTGTCCCCTTGCAGAGCGCTCAGGGACAATGAGCTGCGGGCAGTGAAGAGGCATTCCCTGGAGGGGCTGTTCCTGCTGAAGCACCTGTAAGCACCGTGCCCTGCCCACGGCGGGGGGCTCTTGCCTGCC
The DNA here is from genome assembly GCF_027887145.1 of Ammospiza caudacuta. Classification (NCBI taxonomy): domain Eukaryota; kingdom Metazoa; phylum Chordata; class Aves; order Passeriformes; family Passerellidae; genus Ammospiza; species Ammospiza caudacuta. Next base: position 2,555,630 of record NC_080619.1, read on the forward strand.
CCTGCCTGGGGCCCTGCTGCTCAGCCCAGGCATGGGCACGTGGCCTTTGTCCCTCCTGGGATCCAGGCTGCAGAGGCAGGTAAAAGCAACAGGGCAAATGGAAGTGACATTTGTTGTTGTACCTGGAACAGGGATTTGTCCTGCAATGAGATCCTGTCCATTGAGGAACGGGCATTTGAGCCACTGCCTTTCCTGAAGTCTCTGTGAGTGATCAAGTTTCTCTCTGGTGGTTTTAGCTCAGTCTTTGCATGGGCACCCTGCCTGTGTAGGCAAATGCTGCTGTTGTTTTCCCCTAAATCTGCCCTGCCCAGAGCCCAGCTGAGCTGCAGAGGTCAATGCCGATGGCTGGGCGGCCACGCCGGGGGACAGAGCCCAGCGGGGTTGTCCACACACAGCCATCAGAGCAGCCACTTCTTGCAGCCTTGGCTGCATCCTAGAACAGAAATAGAGTCAGCACGTGTGCCCTTCTCTTGCTCCCCTGGGCAGGCTACAAATGCTGGGAAAGCAGCAGTTTCCTCCCTCTTCCACCGTGGATTGTCAGCCTTCCTGCAAAGGGCTCCTTCTTTGCCCCCTCTCTCTGTAGGGCAGGCCTGATTGCTTTGTGTGACCTCCTCTTTCCCCAGAAATCTCTCCTGGAATGGCCTCACACAGATCCGCAGCGACACTTTCCAGGCCTGGCATGGGATGCAGTTCCTCCAGGAGCTGTAAGTGGCACCGGGGCTAAAGGCACGGCAGGGCGAGTCTCTGCGGGGTCTCTGCAGGGTCAGTGAGCAAGAGCAGATTTGCCCTTGGCAAAGTCCTGATTCCAACTGTGGATGTCAGCCAGGGAGCACCAGGAGTGTGCAGCTGCAAAGGCCCTTTCCCCTGCCCTGCTCCTCCCCAGAAAGGCTTCCTTCAATGGGGCCAGGCCTTGCCCATGTACCCGGCACAGCCAGCTCACATCCTTGCCATCAGCCCTGACAGAGCTCTGTTGTTTCTCAGGATCCTCAGCCACAACCCGCTGGCTGTCATTGATGATGCTGCCTTCTTCAAGCTGCCCTCAGTGAGCTCTCTGTAAGTATTGGCTCATTTGGAGCAGATGCACAGAGAGCTGTGTCTCTCTGGAGTGCCCTGTTCTCAGGAAAGCAGCACAAGTGGTGCAGGAGCAAATCTCCCTCTTGGCCAGCCTGAGTCTGCTGGAGACACAACTTGCCTGGCTTCTCTTGGAGCAGGCAGAAGTGGATGCCTCTGCCAACAGCACCACCATCATCAGGGCCCTGGGCTTGCTCTGAGAGCAGAGTTGTGGCAATGTCACCACAGAGTTTCATGAGCTCTTTCCAATGTTTGCAGAGACCTGAGTGCCACCCAAGTGAACTCGCAGACGCTGCTGCAGCTGCTGCAGACCACAGTGAGCTTGAAAACCCTGTGAGTGTGTGGGACTGGGCCCCAGCCACCAGCAGGGCCAGAGTGCTGGGACAGGGGCTCTGCTTGGGAAACAAATCCGTGTGCCACAAAACCAGAACAAGCCCAGTAAGCTCATGAGCTGCTGTTTCCTCCTGGGCAAAGTGCCAAAGCTCACCAGCTCAGAGGCAGAATCTCATCTTTGGGGTGACTTGCTGCAGGCTTCTGCAAGGGGAATTTGAACTCCAGGCAGGTGCATTTCTGTGTCACGTGGTATTTGGGGAGCAATTCTACTTTCCAGGATAAAACCCCCTTTTTAATGTTTTGCCTTGGGAGTCAGGGCCCTTTCCCCGAGCTGTGGCACACAATGAGGCACAAGCCCCAGGCGTGGTATGGGTGTGTTCCCTGAGTTGGGCTCTGAGCCATGCACTGGGTGGCCAGGTGTTCCTCCAAGAATCCCCTCTTGTCTGCAGCCAAGTGCCCAAGGAGGCGGCCTGCTGCCTGTGCCAGGAGCGTCCCCTGCCCGAGAGCCCCTGCAGGACCATCCAGTTCCTGTGCCAGAAGCTGTGCAGCACCAGCGCCCCGCAGTGCGGTGAGTGTGCGGAGCGGCTGGGGGAGCTCCAATCTGCCCCTTCTCCTGAGCCTGGGCAGATGCTGCAGCACTGCCCCGTGCTGGGGCGTGCTGACCTGCCCTTGCAGTACAGGCCTTGGACACAACACCTTGGGATGGAAAGTTCCTGGTGATTGTACATATCTTGTGTGTCACATACTGTCTGGAGAAGGAACAGCTCACTGGGCCCACCAAACCTACCCATTTCCTGCCCACACCATGGCCCCAGGCAAGGAAAGCAGGAATGCCCCGTGCCCTTCCCTGGTGCTGGAAGGCAAGGTCTGCCCATAAAGGCCCCAAATTGCCCTAACAGCCTGGTTTCTGTGCCACCCCAGTGCCCACTGCAGGGCAAAGGGCAGGGCCCCTGATGTGCTCTGCAGGGTGAACACCAAGCACCGTCATGCCCCGGTTGGCCTGTGCGGGGGCAGCAAAGCCCCGTCCTGCTCTAGCTGGGCACAGGGCACAGCACATGCTGTGCACAGCAGGGCCAGGCCGCCCTTCTGCAAACAGAGACAGCCAGGTTTGCAAGGGCCCCAGGGAGCTCGCTTCTCTCACTGCCTCAGCCCCAGGTTTCCCACAGCACAGTCCCACAGCTCTGGTGCCCTTGAGGAAGTTTTTCATGCTCTGACAGCTTCAGCTGCTGCTCTTGGCAATGGCCCTGAAGCAAAGGAGTCCCTGGGCATTCCTCCCCTGCCAGTGTGTGCCCCCCTTGCAGTGCTGATCTTTCCTCTGGGGTCTCTGCCTCTTCACTGGCTCCTGCAGAGCAAGCCAGGCCTGCTCATCTGGAGCTGTGGGAACCTCTCTGACAGCAATCCCATTCCCCTGCGATGTTTCCGTCCCATCCAAAGAGAGCCCCAGGAGACACCAGGAAAGAGCCAGCTCTCTGCTCTGCCCCAAGGGGATAATGGCATGGACTGAAGGGCTCTTCTCCTCACAGCAGCACATCCTCCACCCTTCTCTTGTACTCCCTGGCCTTGAGATGAGCTCCTGCTGCTTGGGGTAACCTCTGAGCCTGTGTTTGTGCCCAGCTGCTGATATGCTCTCTTGCTGTTCTCCAGCTCACACAACTCTTCTACAGAGTCGAGGACAAATAATGGAAATGGAACAAGGCAGAGAGCTGAACAGCATCCCAGTGCTGAGCGTCGAGCCCAAGGAGCCTTCAGTGGGAGATGGTGAAAGTGTAACGCTTGTGGTTGTCCTGACCCTGAGCACTGAGGGTGATGTCAGCAGCCTGGACAGTTCCAGAACAAATTCACATCTCCCTCAGTGCTCAGGGTCAGGGCAACCACAAGCGTTACACTTTCACCATCTCCCACTGAAGGCTCCTTGGGCTCGACGCTGCACAAGGCTAAAAGGATCAAGACTGCAAAAAGCATTTTCCCACACCACACGCAGCCGGTCAGGCTCAGGAATCTGGTGAAAAAGACACACTCAAGCTGGGATCACAGGCAGATGGAACCATTTTTGAATTGGCAAGCACTGAACCCCTGGGATGTAGCTGGCGGGTTAAACCCCATTCATGACAAGTTGGTTGGCAGAAACCTCATAGATGACTTGGAAGATCCAACTGAAAGGCAGAACTATGTCGATTCTGAGAAACAGGGAACGAAGGAGGACACCCGTTACTGGGTTGGACGTAATCAGCTCTTCTACCAGGGTTTGAGCCCTGTGAAAGCAGAGGGAGAGCCCAGAGCCACCGTCACCAAAGATGAGCAGCGTCTAAACAGGAACCTGGATTTTCTCTCTGACCCGTTGGTTCAGAGAGGCCCCGCTGGGAGCAGCAGGAGAGGAGCCACGGCTGAGGAGGAGCAATCCTCTCTAGGTGGACACCTCCTGATCATGCCCGACACCACAGGCAAACACTGGAAGCAGCAGGAAGAAGACTCCACGTTTCTCAATAAACCTTGGCGACCCCAAGGTCCAGACCTTGATCCAGTTCCAGGAGAGCTCTTGGAATCCGTGGTTGATCGTCACCTGCGCTTGCTGGTGCCGGACGAAAGCCTGCAGATGTTCATGGCCAACGTGGAGCGAGCCCTGAGGATGGACTGCAGCCTGCCCCAGCTCAAGGTGGTGTGTGCCAAGATGGTCTCACAGACGGGGCAGCTTCTAAAGGTGCTCAGTGAGAGGAAGGAGAACAAGGGCACCTACGATCGCATGGGCTGGTGTCCTCTGCAACAGAACATCTCCAGGCGCACAGCTTTGGAGGAGGATCAGGAGCCCACAGAGGAGGTAGGAGAGCTGCAGGCACTGCTGCGTGTGTCCTTCTGGGCAAGGGAGAATGGAACGAGTAATTCTCTTACCCCCACGATCTGCTTTCCTATTCTCCCAGCCAAAGCCGGAGACAAGGGATGATAAAATCTCGTTTGTTGTATTGCTCTCTGTCATCGCAGTTGTTTTGGTGATACTGCGGGGTGTCTTCCACGTAAGCCAATTTCTTGTTTGACACAGAGCTGTCTGTCTGGTAGCTGGAGTGCTCAGGTGACAAGCCCCATGTGCCACTGCAGATGGCCTTGCATGTGCTGGCTACCACAGGAGATGTTGTTGCAAGCCTGGAGCTTGTGGCTGCATCCACAGCAGCCAGCTCAGCAGGGTCCAGCCTGCCTGAGGGAAGCTTGTCCTGCCTTGTGTCCCAGCTCTCCCCAGCTTTGCTTTGCTCTCCTCCCTTCAGCCACAGAGCCATGAGATTGGGAGCTGTGGGAATTCAGAACAGCTCTTGGAGTTCCTGCAGACAGGGACAGGAAACTGGGAAGGGTGGATAGATTCTTTTTAAAGTTGTTGTTGCTGGCACAGACTGGCACGTGTGCAGAACGGGCTGGGTTGGATGAAGGATCTTTGGTTTCCCATGTTCTGTAGAGCATGACAAGAAAACTTTGGTATTAAACATCGGCCTCCTTTCCCAGGTGTGTTCCCAATGTTCTGCAGCTGTTTGCCAGCTACTCAGAAGGAATGTGTGGCTGAGAAGGTAACTGCTCCCTGTCCCTGCCACTGCTGTGCCACCAAGAGTCTATGCCGTGCAGAGCAGCTCCTCCTGGAGCCCCGCAGCCGTGCAGGAGCCGCTGCCCAGGACTCTCCCAGCTGCGTTTCCAACACGTCGCGTTTGGGGCAGCCCCGGGCGAGCGGCTCCTGAGCGGCAGCGCTGGGCACGGCCGGGGGCTCCCAGCCCAACCAGCCCTTGCCACGCCGGCGCTGGGATGGATGTCCTGGGCCCTGGTGTGCTCCCGAGTTTCTGTGAGCACCAGCAATGCCTCTGTGTTCCCAGAGCAGTCTCCTCTGCTGATGGCTCTGCCCTATTTCTCCCCGCTCCCTCCCCACAGTGGCTGCTGAAGAACTCACTCCCGTCCTCTCCACTTGCCTTTTGCATGCAGGGCTCATTCTCTGCATTGCCAGCCATTGCCATCCCTGCTGGGGCTCCCCATCTTCCTTGGGCCCGGCTGGCACAGCCCCGAGCAGGGAGAGGTGCTGGCACCTGCTGCAGCCCTCCCTGGCCAGACCTCCCTCCCTGCTCACGGAGCGGGAGCTGGGAGCTCTGGGCATGGGATGGCCAGAAGCCTTTTTGTCCCCATTCACCTCGCTCACTCCATTGCTTTGCAGCGTTGGAAATGCCCCTTCCCAACTCCTCCAGCGGCTGCTGCCCACACAGGGCAGAGCACAGGCAGCCCGGTTGCCCACAGCCTCCATCACCAGCTGCCTTCTCTCTTTAACCCTAATTTCCTTCTCTGGCTTTTTCAGGTTCTGTGTAAAACTGCGACCGTGTGGGAGGAAGCATAACAAGGAGGCACAGCATGTAGAAGAGAAAAGGGCAGACAGCTCCCTTGTCACTTGCCCCTGTTCCCAGTACGGTCAAGATGCTTCCCCAAGCTGTTCCCCGTGCTATTCTCTGTTCAGGAAGTCGGAATTGCCATGGCTTCAGAGCCTCAGGGATTCCTATCGATCCCATAGATAAGCATCCCAGCAAGAGACATAGTGTGAAGAACTAAGGTGGAAGACTCCGAAAAATTTACTGGGATGCCAGCAATTTTTCACTTCCCATTTTAGCTGAGGCTCTCCTTGGATGCCGTTTCATTGGTTGCTGTTATTTCCATGGATGCTGTTTCCTTGGTTGTTGTTATTTCCATGGATGCTGTTTCATTGGTTGTGGTTGTTTCTTTGGATGCTTTTTCCTTGGCTGTTATTTTCTTGCTGCCCCTGCTGAGGGAAGGCCAGAGGGTGCTGCAGGCAAGCACAAGCTCTGGACACCCAGAGGAGGCATCTCAGGGTTTTCCTCTTCCCTTGTGGCAATGTTTCCCCCTGCATTCAGTAGAAATAAAGTTTCTTCTTCTTCCTCCTGGTGTTGCTGTTGTATTTGTAAAAGCAGTTTCTGATGCCCCTTATGGATTTGCCCAAATTCAGTTTGAGATTGTTGTGGGTTGACCCCAGCCAGATGCCGGTCACTCCCAAAGCTGCTCATTCACTCCTCTCTGCAGCTGGACAGAGGGGAGGAAATTTAACGAAGGATCATGAGTTAGGGACTAGGAGAAAACACTCATCAAATACCATCAAGTACAAAACCGGTTCGACTTAATGATATTAAATGAATTTATTACTAACACAATCAGAGCAGGATAATGAGAAATAAAAGAAGCCCTTAAAAACTCCTTCCCCTCACCCCACCCTCCTTCCCAGCACTATTGCCTACACCAGCAGCACAAGGAGACAGGGAATGGGAGTAATTCCCCTGCACTCAGAGAGCAGATCTATCACCCTGCTGCACCACAGGGTTCCTCCCATGGGAGACAGTTCTCCAGGAACTTCTCCAATGTGGCTCCATCCCACCAACAGCAGCTCACTGCAAACTTCTGCAGCATCAGTCCGTCCCACAGGCAACGTTCCTCCCAGAGCTGCTGCGGCATGGGTCACTCTCCCACAGGTGCAGTCCTGCAAGGACAGGCTGCTCCAGCCTGGGAGCAGGGCCCCTCTCTCCACAGGTCTCCCACAGGATCACAGCCTCCTGCAGGCATCCAGCTGCTCTGGTGCAGGGCTCCTCCACAGCATGTAGGCGAATCTCTGCTTCCCCGTGCATCCCTGCGGGCTGCAGCATCACTGCTGCCCTACTGTGAAAAATGCCAATCACTTGTTTTTAAAATTTTTAAAAGTTTAATCGTAATAAAATATTTATATAAATAGTAACACAATTAGAGTAATAACAATTTGGACAAATTGAATTAAGACAATATGAAACAATAAAAACAAAGTGTTACGGACTTATGGGTACCTTTTCTGGGCAGCAGGAGCCCGACAAAGGACACCCATTAACAAAGGATTAGCCCTTAAGAACAATGGCCTGTTGCATATTCATACACCTCATACTTGATTCATAAATTCCATTCAAATACAGGATTCTGTCTGGTCAGTGTCAATTTCTTCCTTCTAATCCTAACAGTGCCTCCAAGGCAGGAAGAAGTTAGTTTCTTCTGATAAGAATGCAATAAATTCCTTTTCTCTGAAAGATTTAGGTGTGTTGTGGCTGCTATCTCACTGCAAGTCCTTTCTTAAAGTTAAACAAAGCATCTTACATAGCATAGTTTCTCTTTTTATAACCTAAAACTATATTTAACAGAGTACTTTAGAAAATTAATAGAGCATTATTTTCTAACACAACACATATAATATTCATTTTAATATTTGCGAAAAGCCAATCATAAAATACATGCATTTTTCACAATCCCCACTCTCATTCTTTGTAAATCATTTGGCTTGAGCAATATTTTTTTTCTACTTGTATCTTCTGGACTATGCTGGTAAAATAAAACAGGGGATTACACAAGTAAGAAATATAAAAACAGTTGTAACACAAAATGAAAGATCTTAATTTCTTCTAATACATTACCCCACCAGCTAGATTTTAACATTGTTTTCTAATTTTTGGACTTGTACCTGGGTTATTATATGCATATATATTTTTCTTTTTTATTTCTTTTGCTTTTGCTACAATGACTTTTCTGTGGTCATCAATTTTCAACGATCTGATAAATTGAACTTTCCACAAATGCCCCTTTCTTTGGCCAATAAATAGTCTAAAGCCAAGCTATTCTAGTACCCTACAGTTTTTGTTTGGCTTAGCTGGCTGTGCTGGTTTGGCCAGAAAGAAGTGGGAATTCTGGGATGCTGTGGTCAAACCAATGGGTGCTCAGATTTTGATATTGGCACTGAGATCACACAGGGGTTAAAACCAGAACTTTGTCCCTGCGAGTTCCTCTTGGGACTTCGAGGCAAAGAGCTCGGATCTCCCTCCCCCGTCCAGCCGCTGCTGCTGGGCGGGGAGGGGCAGCCATGGGGTAGGCCTGGGCCTGGACAGAGATGGGGGGGGTGAGGAGGCCCTGGAGGATGGAAGGGTGGAGGAGCCCCAAGAGACATCGGGCAGCCATCCTCCCCCCCCTTCCCCACCAGGAGAGAGAGAGGGAGAGCCAGCGACGGAATGTGATAGCAGCCGGCCCAGGAACAGAAGTGGGGAGTGCGGGCGAGAAGGTGCCCGGCAGGGCAGTGTGGGAGTGCCGGAGCTCTGGGACAGGCAGAGACTGAAATTTTTAACCCTTTTCTTACATGACTGGGACATTGCAAAATGCTGATCCTCCTGGAGCTGAATAAGAAGAGAGATAAGAGATGAGATAACAAGGACCTGGCCCGAGGGAAATGGAGAAGCCTGGCTGAGTGGGGAGAGATGATGGAGTGGCCTTTTGGCTGGACTTTTCTTGGGTGGCCATAGACTGAGCCGTTCTTATTCCTGTGACACAGAGACTGCATTTAGAGGGAGGCAGTGCCTCAGATCCAGGAGGGTTCAGTGTGGGGACCCGTCGGCCCCAGGGGGTGGGAAAAAATGGGGGGGACAGATGTCCCAGAGCAGAGACTGTGCCTTTTTGGAGTGAGACAAGGCATCCTTAAAAGACAGCCCTCAAAGCAGCTCTGGTCCATGCCAGTGGTGAGAGCACTGGGCATGGAAGGAAGATGTCACCATGGCAAAAGGACTTTCCGGGTGGTGCTGAGTGACATGGAAGCACACAAGGTTTTAACGTGTTTCCAGGGGAAGCCTATGGTGCAAGAAGGACTCCTCTCCTCTTCATGGACTGAAGTTTGAGTACTCTAAAGGGTGGTGCCAGACTGGGCAGTTGGTGATTTGGGGGAATGTATCGGATTGGGAAATTTTGGTGGTGGGGAGGAGGAAAGTGCTTTTTGTAAGGTTTTCAATTTTTCCCTTATAGTTTTTTTCCTTCTTTTCTTGTAGTTTAGGTAATAAAGTTTTCTTTATGCTTAAGCTGGAGCCTGCTTTGCTTATTCCTGGTCACATCTCACAGCAGACACCAGGGAGAGGGTATTCTCATGGGGGCACTGGCTCTGTGCCAGGCCTAAACCATGACACTGGCTTAATATTAACTCTAATTCCTGGGCAGCCTTATTTGCTATCATTTCTATAACTGCTTGGAGTCTTGTAATACAATTCAACAGATAATTTGGAGTCAATACAGAGTTAGATTGCTGTGCTGGTTTTACCTTTTTGTTTATTATTTGGGGTTTTTTTTCCCAAATCTTGAACTGCATCTTCAAGATTAAATTTAAAACAAATCCATCTCTCTCCTTTTGGACATTCAGTTCTAAATCTATTGCCATTTTTTTCTTAAGTTTCTTGTAATCTAATAATTTACTCTATTTTGCCAAAGAGCTCTTAATTTGGATGGGTTATAACAGTGGCTGTTGACATAGGTGTGTGTGTAATAGAAGAGGAACTTTGGTTTCTTTCTATGTGATGCTTTCTGTAGCATTCTTGACACGATCTTGCTGTTATCCCGAAAGGGAAAGGACAACAAATGAGTGCCAGAAACAGGAATAACAGAGGGCCAGTATGGCTTATACTCCCACCTCCCATGCCTGTGAGGCTGCAACCCAGAGCAGGTTTATTTGATCTTCTCGGTGGCAAAATACAGAGGCCAATCTGGTCTTGCCCTCTATTTCCTTGTCACTTTCTCTTAACTAATTTCTAGGCAAATTGTTTTTGACACTCTTTAACTGTGGTCTCTTACTGTTCTTCAGGTATCTCTCATTCAACAGGGACGAATAATTCCCATCTACACAACCAAGTTATTACTTTAACACTTTTTTGCAATAAGAGCATAAATTTTGCAAATCACAACACTAATTACTCTCACAATTTAAGCATTTACTTATAACCCAGCTAGGATGTCCAGTATTGGAATGAATCATATAAAGTTTACTGATGGAAATGGTAATTCCCCTTCTCCCCTGTACAACTCTCAGGCTAAGGTCAGAATACAAAAACCGTCTTGATCCTCCTATCTGAAGTATTCCTCCCCCAAGGAGATGTTTTATTCAGGCAGTGCTCGAAACCAGTGATATAAGCGATGTCTTACTTCTTAATTCAGTGTTATTCTTTGTACATTTCTTGGATCATTTGTCTTTTTTCCAAACTATTACCACTCAGTCCCCACTGGAAAGTCAATTTGGTATCACCCGGTTTGAATGTGATAGTCCATTCCTCAGGTTCTTTGACAAGTCCTTTGATTCTGCTGGCATGAATTCGCCCTCTTTCCACGATTCTGATCGTTGCTTCAGTAGTACCTGGAAAGGACTTCTTAATAGCATAGTACTAAAAGAAAGATAATACTGCTTTTACTTCTACCTTTCATTTTTCTTCCAAACTTTCTGGGTTTAGCTAAAAGCTTTCTCCACAGCAGCCTCTTCTTCTATCCAGCTGTGCTAATAACTGCAGAGGCAAATTCTTCTTTCTGTGAGTTACAGTTAGTTAAATAAGAAAAGCTAGACCAATTTTAACACGAGATGTATCACATCTATTGCTTTTTACCTTTTTGGCATCATTTAATTGTTTTAGCCTTACAAACCCATTCTTCAGGAAAAAACCCAAACAAACAACTTCTTTTTAACAGCAAACAAAACACACAAAAAAAAACAAAACAAAAAAAAAAAAAAAAAAAAAAAAAAACAAAAAACAAACTTCTTACTTAAGAAAAACAGACCACTTTGTGAGGTTTGGAGAGTCAGCAATCTCTGCTTTGACTTTATCTTTTAGTGCTGGCCCCCTCCCCCTCTTTTCACAGCCCTGCTGTCAGTGCTGTTCTTGGCCCTTCCCCCGGCGCTGTCCCTTGGCTGCAGGGCTGGAGCCGGGGAGAGCAGCCCCGGGCATGGGGACCCTGGGGGCTACCTTGGGTTCCTTTTGCCCTCTCTCTTCTCTCCTTTTCTCTCTCCTTCTCTCTCTCGGCCCACTTCCCGGGCTGACGCTGCCATCCTGGACTCGGGACCCCGACAGTCTGGGATCCCCCCGGCAGCTCTGCCCCGGAGCCAGCCCGCTCCTGGCCGCAAACCTGTGTCCTCTGCTGCCAGCACCGCCCGGGGCACCTCCATGGATCGGTCCCTGCCGCAGCCCCCCAGACCCCGCCGATCATAGGGAGCGCTCAGACACCTCCCAGCCCTGACAACCCCAAACTCAGCGTCCCCAGGTGTTCCTGACGTTCTTTTTCTTTCTCTAGCCAACTTATCCTCTTTTCCCTTCAAGGAGGGCCCGTTCTGCTAAACCCTCTCTGGACCTCAGTTCGGGATTGAATAACCTCCCAACAACCATGTGTTAAGACACTTCCCTGCCTTTCATTCAAAAAACCTGCATTCACACTTCTGCTCTCTTCTAGCACCAAGATGCCATCACTCCACATTCCAGCATCTCAGAGTTTGCTAACCACCCCCCTACTCCAACATGTCTCTTTCTTCTCTTCTTACTTGTAGTTTTTTTTTTTTTTTTGATTCAACACACCTCAGACAGTACGAGGTGAACCTAACAAATTTACTTCCAAAAGTAAGCTTACAACTTTCTTTTACTAGGATTGCAGTAGTTGTTATAACTTACATACATACTGGCTAGCTGTGGCTTACTGGGTCTAACATCTTTGATATATAAGCTTCTAGATATTTTTTTACTCTTCCTCACTCCTGAATTAAAATTTTATGAGCTACTCCATTTTCTGTATTTATCTATAAATTATAAAGAATTTTTCAAACAAGGGTAAGCTTAAAGCTGGTACTTAGGCTAGTTTTAACTTAACTCTTTTAATTTAACAATATCTTCCTTGGTCTGTTTTATATCATCTCCTTCTGTCAATTTTTCATACACAAATTTTGCTGCCTGTGTGTACCCCTCAATCTATAATCAATAATATTTTAAAAATCTAGGTAATTTTCTGATCTCCCTCTTTGAAGAGGGAGGGAGAAGGAATGAAATTCTTGCAATTTTCTCATGGTTGGGCTTCTAGCTACTTTTATTAATAAGTGTCTAAGATATTTTACCACTGGGTAGTGAGTCTGAGTTCTTTTATTAACCTCCCTTAAATCTTGTACTAGTCTATAACTCTCATTGGACTTCTTTACTGGGGGAATAGGGGTATTATGAGGAGACATACAAGGTTCTAATGCCCCATCCTTTATTAGTCCTTCTGTTACTGGCTTCAAACCTTCCCGTCCTTCTAAAGATACAGGATACTAACGTACATGTATGGGACAATCTTCTCTCTCAATTGTAACCCTTGTTGGGTCGATATTTAATCAAACCCATTCTTCTTTGTTGATTTTTTTTTTCCTTCATCTTCTTGGCCTAATTTTAAAACTCTAGCTGTAATTTTCCCATTTTCTGGTATAACTCCTATTCTTAATTGCACATGTAAGACTCTCCCCAATAAATTGCTACCTGCCCCTGGGACCAATAAGACATCTCCCATCCAAATTTTAGTTTCTTCCCTCAATTTCCACATGTTTAATGACAAGAAATGTAAAACTTTCTCCTTTTGCCCCTGTTACTTTCACTTTATGTTTGCTCACACTATAGCCTTTTGGAATATTTAACAGGCAGGTTCTCTCTGCCCCTGTGTCTATTGCAAATTCTAATTCTTCTTCTTCTTGGGGACCCACTTTTAAAGTTATCACAGGCTCCAGATGGTATTTGCCCCCCCCAAAAAAATTATAGCTTATGACCTCCCTATTCCTCCTCTGTCCCCATCTCTTTAAAGATTTTCAGATCTTCCACTTGCTTAGGACCATTTTCCTATTTCTCTTAAGTTTGTTTATCTATTTAGCTGGAGTTTCTTCTTTCCCCTCTAAAAGCTGTCCCTTAAAAACCTCTTTTTTTTTTTTTTTTTTGCCTTTGATATGCTGTCTCATTTATTCCCTTGATTATGTAATTATGATAATTATTCGTGTGTTTACTCTCCCCCTCATTATTTTTACCCCACTCAGGAGGTACAGTTGGCATTTTGTCTTCTCTGGGGATCCCCGCGGATTATCTTTTTTTCCCAAGCTTTTATTTCAGCTGCTCTGATTAATTGCCTTTCTTCCTGAGAAAAATATTATTTTCATTATAGACCACATCTCTTATCAAGTATAAATGTTTGGACCTAAAAATTGGTCTAATTGTTCAGCTATGCCTATGGGATCCTCCAAATATCCCTTTGATTTATTTCTTAAAATTTCAGACCTCAGATGAAGTCAAAGGAGCATTTACAAACCCCGGTCCGCCCCCTCCTATGGGGACCTCTCATAATGGAAACAGACCAATCCCTTTATCCCATTCTTTTTGGATTTTTATCTTCTATAGTCTTTGTCCTGTATTTTTAGGAAGAATCAGGAGAGGGCTTTCTTCTAACTGAACTTTTACTGTTTTGATAAAGTGATTCTTTTAGAAAGTTTCCCTGAGCAGCCGGAGCTGTGGTTACCAAGGGAACAGAGCTCATGGTGTAATGGGTTAAAACTTTAAGTTTGTTCATCAAAGCTGACAAAGTTGCACCACCTCCATTTGTTTGCTTAAGTAAATTTCCAAATTTAAAAAGATAAGGAAGGTAAAACCAAAGACAATGGGTTTCACAAACATTTGTTTATCTGTTTAGTAAACTGTTAATATGGGTGGGGGGTTTGCTATGATTGATAACACAGTATCAGCTTATCCACTCAGTAAACCTAAGATTCCAGGAACTCAGCAGATTGAGCCTAAAATTCCAGGAATCAGATAGACCTAGCAAATAAAATACCGGCCTTCATTTTCAGACCTCCGGGAGGTGGACTATGACCACCTAGACACAAAAGAATACGCAGAGTACTACACATCAACGCGGAAGCAGGACTGTATAAGAACTCCACAAAATATCAGAAGAGTGTGGCAGTGGTAGAGCGGGGTCTCTCCTGTCGCCCAGCGCGCCCGGGGCACTGACTTTGCCTATTATCGCTTGCTCTATAAATGAATAAATTTCATTTTTTTTGGACTTATTATTCGGTGATTAATTCCCCACCGCAACTAACCTGTAACAAACTGGTGGCATGACTCGGATTCGGGCTAATTCCTGGAGAAGAGAACTTGTTGGGGAGGCGCCCCACTTCCCAGTGGCCCCAGGGTTGCTATTCTTCAGGGTCCCCGACCCGACGAACCCAAATTCAGGTAATAGGCAAAGGAAAGCTGGCAACAAAACCACCCATAATCTTTGTGAACAAAGTCAGGACCAAGACGCAGGCGAGCGTATGCGTGAGTATGAACAAGGGGCAACAAGGGGCGGTCCGGTTGGGATGTTGGAGTGAGTGGTCCCGGAGTGTGGTGTATTAGACGTCCCATGGACGAGGCAATTGCGGACCTCCTATAGTGTGGTTCCCACGTACCCGAGAGGGACTGGGCCACGAACGGAGGGGGCGAGTGTGTGTGTGTGTGTGTGTGTGTGTGGAGACACTCCAGGAGGGGGAAGAGCAAGCCAAGCCCTCCGGGAACACTCCATCAGTACCGGAGTGTCGAGAGAGGACACTCCAGACGAGATATATTACGTTAATTTAAGGGAATCATTTAGCATGGAACGACCTCTAGTGGTTGTTTGCTATTATTGCGGGGAGAGAGGACACCTGAAATGAACATGTCAAAAGAGGGAAAAGGATGGGAAACGATTTCAAGACCAGGAGTTCTGTTTGCTGGGAGAAAAAGAGAAGCCCCTGATAAAACTTATGATAGGTCCCCAGCAACAGATATATGAGTTCCTTGTAGACTCAGGGACCGAACTATCTACAATCCAAACCCTTCCCAAGGATGCACCCAGCCCACAGAAATGGTGCAGCTAAAGGGAGCTACAGGGGAACCCTTCAGGGTACCTATAATAAAAGATGTAATAATTCAAAGACCCTCCAAAATGGGAATAGGGTCTCTATTGCTGGTCCCAGAAGCCGATTGTAATCTTTTTGGGCGGGACCTTATGATTGAATTCGGAATAGGAATAGAGTTATCTAAAGGCAAATTAAGCGTAAAATTATGTCCTTCAGGAATTAACAATGAGCAAATATACCCTCTAAGGGAGAGGGATGACTGCATAAATGTTGGAGAATTTTGCTCAGAAATGGCTTATAGAGTTTTGTTCAGACATGCCATAATCATATACAGCTGATGGAAAAGTAAAAGGCAGCTGTGAGGAGCAAATTCTCAAAGCCTGTTTCTGTAAACAACAAGGTTCTCAGGCACATTTATGTAAACATCAGAAGTTCTCAGGTTGTTTTTAATAACAAGTAAATATCTTGTCCTTGGATAAGTTATGGGAAAGCAAAAGTGACAAACATGGAGGCCTTGAGAACCACTCATATCAGGGTGAGAAAACAAATCTTGGTTTCAATACCAAACCACAGGTATTGAAAACAAAAGGAGGGATTAATGTTTAATCTGTAACCAATGATAAGCTCGGGTTTTGCAATATGTATGAACTTAATTAACACTGTTATAAAATGTGCCTGGTGGATCAATAAATCGGAGTTCAATGCTGATCAGAGGATGGGTCATCTCCCTTCACTTCCACGCATAAATTATGAAACTAAGAAGAAGGTGGAGGTTCCCTTGGTATCACCACTCCTCCCCCACCAAATGCACCCCCTGTTCAAACTGGGAGTCAGGAGGGGGATCCCCTCCCCTTCCCAGATGGTTATCTAGACAATTGGGGACCACTGACTCAAAGTAAAACTGAAAATGCTACACCTCTATCGCCTGAGGGAAATGCTGATGCGGGTGCTCAAGCCGGGATTGAGTTTATTTCAGTTCCCCTTAAGGGACAAAATATCGACAAAGTAATTAATAAGAAATAGAAGAAAAATATTTACTTAGGATGAAGAAAAATATTCCCTTAGGATGAGCTCCTAAGGGAAGCTCAGAAGGTGTATGCAAGAAGGGATGATAAAAAGGGACGAATGTTGCAAGGAGGGAAAAGGGAAGGAGCTGGAGTTCCGAGGACTAAAAGAAGTGAGAAGATTGTTTGCTTTTATTGTGGGAATAAAGGACATTTTAGGAGAGAATGCCGTAAGAGGAAGGAGGATGAGGAAAAGGAATGGGTGCAGGATGAAGATGGAGGGTCTGAAAATAGAGTTTCATGAGTAAATTGGCAAGCAATTGCAAGGGAGGCAATAGATCGTCAGGATTATGACTTCCTGAAAACTATGAGTGAGATACAAGCTTTCCCTGTGGTAAATACAACTAATAATCAGGGAAATGTCGATGTCACAAATGCTCCAGTTGATCAGAAATTATTGACTCAACTGCAGAGTACGGACAATGAATTTGGCCTCCACAGCGAAACAAAAATGATAGAGGCAAATCTAACAGACAGGCAGCCTCTAGATCGGTTAAAAACAATTACAACTAAAACAAAGGAAATTGAACAGGCCTACAGGCAAGACTGTGAAACCTTTAGCATGGTAGTTAAGATGTTAGTAGAAAAAGATCTATCATTAGAGAAGCCCATTCAGTTCGCCGAGGCGGAACTTGCATGAAAGAGGTGAGCAATGGTTGAAGAACTCAAACATTTCATTGCTCCTTACGATGCTGCGAACCAAAATGTGTTAGAGCCTTTCAGAGAGGGCTCATACTAAGGATAAAAATATGCTTTTAGATTTTTAGCATTTTGTCTACCATAGTACATAAATCTGCTTTTTAGGATTACAATTTGAAGTGATAAAAGCAAATAATTTGGGGTAAAATTTTTATAGTAAGGAATGTATGTTTTATGTAGTTTGGCCAAACTAAGCGTGTGAGTGTTTGATATGTGTGTTTTGTTTGTCCAAGTGCATCAGAAGCCCAGATAACTCCGCTGGTGGAAAGTTAAATTGTCTATTGAGTGTCATTAAAGGTTAAATACTGTTAAAGTTAAATGTTTAAAGTTTCATTCCTGTTAAGTTAAAGTGTTCTTAAGTTTAAGTCATGCAGAATTTAAAGTCAGTTCGGTTGTGTTAAATTTAAGTTCTGTTAAATTTAAGTGATTTTACATGTAAGTTCTGTTGATTTGAAAATCTTTTAAGTTCTGTTAAGTTTAAGTTTTGTTAAAGTTAAGGTCTGTTAAACTAAGTTCTACTAAGTTCAAATTCTATTGAGTTTAATTTCTGTTAAGTTTAAGTAAAGATAAGTTTTAGTGCTGTTAAGTTCTGTTAAGCTCAACTGTTTTAAGTTTAAGTGTTATTAGGTTTAAGTGACGTTAGATAAATTTATGCTAAATGCTTATTTCATAATTTGTGAGTAAAATGTTAACATGAAAATCAGAGAAATTCCCATTGGAGCCTAGCCCTGTTCAAAACATATACTAATTGTTTGAGAATGGAGAACAGGCTTAGCAGGCAGTTAATACTGATGAAATTTGTACATATATTATTCTTTTGGTTTATTGTAAAAAATCACTCATAATTATTTTTGAGCATGCCAAAATGTTTTTGTGCCTTATTCTTATTTTGTTAAGTGGTATGCAAAGAGTGGATAATCATTTTGTATGCCTTTGAAGTTGTGTCTAAAGTTATTCAGGAAGTAATGAAAATAATGGGATACAATGGGACCATCACACTCCATGGCACCCTCAAAGCTCAGGAACAGTTGAGAGGATGAATGGGGAAATAAAGAAACAACTCACTAAATTGATAATAGAAACAAAGTCGTTATGAATCAGGTGTTTGCCATTGGTACTATTAAATATTAGAACCCAGCCTAGGGCTGATGTGTTGGTTTCCCCCTTCGAAATGCTGTACGGGATACACCCCAAGACCACCCCAGCCTCAGGGATCAGCAGATTAACACATACTTGACCACCCTAATGCGATATAGGGGAGAACTGTGGAAAAGAGCATGATAGCCCAAAGACCACCACAGAAAGAAGGTGAATCTCATGCCAGCAGAATCAAAAGACTAGTGAAGAAACCTGAAAAAATGGACTATCACATGTAAACCGGGTGATTGGATATTAATCAAATCATGGAAAAAGACTTCATTAACCCCGCAGTAGAGGGTGTAGATGTAAAATTTGTCAGGATAGACGGTGGAATCAGCCACAAGAGAAAAAGGGGGGAGTCAAGTTCTTGGCAAAATCATAGACGGTGCCCCTGTAATCCGATCCCTCGTACCCTTTGGTACTGAGCTCTTTCTCTCTGAAACAGCATAACAGTGATAGGTTAGACCCTCCTGAAGAAATACCTCTGCTGACGAGAAGACTATACCTCTCTCGTAGCTCGAGGCCACCGAGTTGACGAGCAAAAGCAGAGTGGTAAGTACCCGTGGAGGAATAGAGTCTAACCTAACAAAGAGAAATATTACGGAACAGGCGGAGCATGAACTCCCAAAAAGAAAAGGGGAACAGTCACTAAATTGGGGAATAAATTGGCAAATATTTCAATTCAGAGGCAATATCTACCGTCTGACCTGGCAGGTTCTGGTTTTTCTCTTCTAAATGTTGTAACTTGAGTGGATAGGTTCTGCCAGAGTTTTATATTGGGGAAGGGGATATCCCTGTGTCTCTACCCCTACAGGAGCTGTATAACTACCTGCGAAGTGGACCAAGCCTGCTTTCAATGCAACGGCTGGTGGACAATCTGACAGAAGAAGACAAAAAGCAACTAGAGGGAGAAGCTGCCCCTGATCCTGCGGCCACTACTGATACAACTGAAGGGACACTCGAAAGCGGTCAACAGGGCCGTGACACGCCGCCAGACTGCTAAGGAATTGATTGACACCGTTGAATCATTATCGCCTTTTTACATAAGGGGGCCAGTGGGGAAAAACTGCCTTGAGTGCTAGAGCCTGTATTATGCCGCTTGGGTAGAACTGTATTGTGAGAGTTGTAGTAAAACCTTTTAAGTAGAGCAGTCTTTGATCTGGCACCTATGATGCAACACATGCCAGCACAGG
This sequence comes from Ammospiza caudacuta, assembly GCF_027887145.1. Lineage (NCBI taxonomy): Eukaryota > Metazoa > Chordata > Aves > Passeriformes > Passerellidae > Ammospiza > Ammospiza caudacuta. The sequence goes on from NC_080619.1 coordinate 2,574,835, forward strand.
CACATATTCGATAGCTAGCAAAGGGACGTGAGGAGGCAGACGGGGATGGATACAGCTTCGGCATTAGATCTTTAAAAAAGGGAGGAAAAGAAAAAGGGAAAAGAAAAAGGGAAAAGAAAAATAAAACTTTTTTTTATTGTAACAGCTGGTATAACAGAAATAACACGCTTTAACCAGCCAAAAAGAAAACATATGGGTAATGTTTGCTAATCAAACTAAACAATCATCGTTTTGCCTGAGTTTCAGAAGAGTTATTAGCCCTTTTTAGACATGCTTGATGGGCTAGCCTGTACTTTTGTAACATATATTATAAGAATAGTGGATGTGATTTTTACTGCTTTTGTTTATTTTGCCTTGCGTTTTAATTGTATTTAGAACAGGGACAGTCAAATGACAGAAGAACCTTGACTCCCAGAGGAAGAGGGAGCAGTAGATACACTACTTGGGCTCACTTTTGGGCCATGCATTTTTGTCCTGGGGTGACGTTATGATGCTTGTATCCCCATTCATCTGTTCTGTGCCTTTAAGACCGACTCTGAAGAGTAGAAGTTTTGTTTGGGTTTCTCTTATCAGGGACACAGAGACGAGCAGTACATAGGGCTGTATTTCACTTCTTGCTTTCAGCTTGCTGCTTTGCTTGCTCCCTTTTCTGCTCTCGCTTCTGCTCTGCTTTGGCCTCTGCTTATTAGCTAGCTAGGTCTAGCTAAACAGTCCACATCCCTTCCTGGACTGTTTCTCCTCTCCTGTTTCTGTGACCATCTCGAACCTGCTCCGGACTGGGACCCGGGAACACCGAAGGTTTGGCTGCAGCAGCTGCCCAGTGCCGGAGGGACTGAGAGCAGAGCAACCACCCCCGAAAGAGACTTTCTGATTTTGTCATCTTTCTCAGAGCGGTGTCATTGGGTATTGTTCATTTTGTATGCTGGGAGGTGCTGTGTCTGAAATAAACAGGTTCTTTCCACCTCTCTCCAAGGAATTTTTTCCCGAACTGGTTGGGGGGGAGGGGCCGTGTGGGTTTTGCTTTCTGGAAGGGCCCTCCTTTGCAGATTCTTTAACAAATTTGCCCTAAACCAGGACAATTTTATAGATTAATTGCCATAGTAAAAAGACGCTTAGAAGCTGCACATTTGATGTTGTTAAGGAGCTAGCAAAACAAGAACTGAAATGATTTGGTGAACAAAATGGTTAAAAAGAAAAAGGGGGGAATTGTAATGGGGTAAAACTTTAGGTTTGTTCATCAAAGCTGACAAAGTTATTCCAGTAAGGCTGTTGCACCACCTCTATTTGTTTGCTTAAGTAAATTTCCAGACTTAAAAAGATAAGGATGGTGAAACCAAAGACAATGGGTTTCACAAACATTTGTTTATCTGTTTAGTAAACTGTTAATATGGGTGGGGGGTTTGCTATGATTGATTGATAGCACAGTATCAGCTTCTCCGCTCAGTAAACATAAGATTCCAGGAACTCAGCAGATTGAACCTAAAATTCCAGGAATCAGATAGACCTAGCAAATAAGGAAAATACCGGCCTTCATTTTCAGACCTCCGGGAGGTGGACTATGACGACCTAGACACAAAAGAAGAATACACAGAGTACTACACATCAACGCGGAAGCAGGACTGTATAAGAACTCCACGAAATATCAGAAGAGTGTGGCAGTGGTAGAGTGGGGACTCTCCTGTCGCCCAGCGCACCCGGGGCGCTGACTTTGCCTATAATCACTTGCTCTATCAATTAAAAAATTTCATTTTATTTGGACTTATTAGTCGGTGATTAATTCCCCACTGCAACTAACCTATAACATTCATTACATTTATTACCAACAAAATCAGAGCAGGATAATGAGAAGAAAAACAAATTTGAACAGCAAATGTAACCCCAAAGCTGTGCCAAAAAGTGTCCACACCAACCCAATACAGATGGGAATGGCACCACTGTGACACAGGGCCGGCTTAGATCCTGTGTTCAGGAGAAATCCTTCCCTGGGAGGGTAGGCAGGCCCTGTCACAGGGTGCCCAGAGCAGCTGGGGCAGCCGGAGGATCCCTGGCAGTGTCCAAGGCCGGGTTGGACGGAGCTTGGAGCAGCCTGGCATAGTGGAAGGTGTCCCTGCTGCCATGACAGGGGTGAAACTGGACGGGCTTTAAGGCCCCTTCCTGGCCCATCCATTCCATGACTCTGCAGATTGATGGCTCTGAGACAGAGTCATTTGGTGACAGCATGGCCTGAACTGCGCTTTGCTGCAAGCTCTGATGCCAAGCACCATCCCGGTGACAAGAGCATTGCTAGAGTGTCATCAGAAGGACCACTGTGACATTGGCAGCAGCACTGTGACACAGGAGCTGCCACAGCTGCAGCTCAGGTCAGCGTCCCAGGTGACTGCAGCCAGTCCTGCCTCGCCATGGACATGGTGATGCGTCTGGTGCGCGCTCTGCTCCTGCTGGCCCTGCTGCTGGCAGTGGCCCCCTCGCCAGCAGTGGGCAAGGAGTTCTGCCCAGAGCCCTGCCACTGCCCAGGCCGTGGGCGGCTGAACTGCGGCCACGCCGGCCTGGCCACCGTGCCCCCGGGCAGCCGCCGCCGAGCCCTGACCTTCCTGTGAGTGCCGCGGCCCCTCAGAGCCCTGCAGCTGCCCCTCCCCGGCTCCCTGGCTCTGCAAACCCCACCTGGGACACCCGGGGCACTCCCTGGCCGGAGACAGGGGGGGTTTGGGGGCCTGAGCTCAGCATGAGCCAGGTGAAGCCAGGCTGGGCACACTGTGCCTTCTCCATGCAAAGCCCAATTCCAGCTTTCCTGAGGGGGGACCGGGGCTTTTGTTTCTTTGCAGAGATTTCACTGGCAACTCCATTGCGGATGTTGGAAAACAAACCTGGAAGCACTACCCATGGACTGAGACCTTGTAAGTGCCCTGAAGCATTTCAAATGTCAGGAGTGTGGAGAGTTTGCATCCTTTGGTCTGGGGTTGGAGCAGCAGCCCCCACACCCTCTGCTTCCATTGGAATTCCAAGCTTGGCTGCTCTGCCAGGAGGGGTGTGAATCACCACAGCTTCCCAGCATGGCAAGAATTGCCTTGAATCTCTTGCAGCCAGGGCACCATCCCCGTGTCTGTCTGCCCAGGGATCAAGCTGTGGTCAGCGTCAGCCGGCCAGGAGCAAGGGCCTGCTCTGGCCAGGAGTGGGGACGGTCCCTGCAGCGGTGCCCCAAAGAGATGCTTCAGTCAAGCTGCTGCAGGAGATTTTCCCATGAGAATCCCAATTGCTGCTGGGCTGTGGGCGCTGTCACAATGTCCCTGTGTCCCCTTGCAGAGCGCTCAGGGACAATGAGCTGCGGGCAGTGAAGAGGCATTCCCTGGAGGGGCTGTTCCTGCTGAAGCACCTGTAAGCACCTTGCCCTGCCCACGGCGGGGGGGCTCCTGCCTGCCCCTGCCTGGGGCCCTGCTGCTCAGCCCAGGCACGGGCACGTGGCCTTTGTCCCTCCTGGGATCCAGGCTGCAGAGGCAGGTAAAAGCAACAGGGCAAATGGAAGTGACATTTGTTGTTGTACCTGGAACAGGGATTTGTCCTGCAATGAGATCCTGTCCATTGAGGAACGGGCATTTGAGCCATTGCCTTTCCTGAAGTTTCTGTGAGTGATCAAGTTTCTCTCTGGTGGTTTTAGCTCAGTCTTTGCATGGGCACCCTGCCTGTGTAGGCAAATGCTGCTGTGGTTTTCCCCACAGTCCCTAAATCTGCCCTGCCCAGAGCCCAGCTGAGCTGCAGAGGTCAATGCCGATGGCTGGGCGGCCACGCCAGGGGACAGAGCCCAGCGGGGTTGTCCACACACAGCCATCAGAACAGCCACTTCTTGCAGCCTTGGCTGCATCCTAGAACAGAAATAGAGTCAGCACGTGTGCCCTTCTCTTGCTCCCCTGGGCAGGCTACAAATGCTGGGAAAGCAGCAGTTTCCTCCCTCTTCCACCGTGGATTGGCACCATTCCTGCAAAGGGCTCCTTCTTTGCCCCCTCTCTCTGTCGTACAGGCCTGATTGCTTTGTGTGACCTCCTCTTTCCCCAGAAATCTCTCCTGGAATGGCCTCACACAGATCCGCAGCGACACTTTCCAGGCCTGGCATGGGATGCAGTTCCTCCAGGAGCTGTAAGTGGCACCAGGGCTAAAGGCACGGCAGGGCGAGTCTCTGAGGGGTCTCTGCAGGGTCAGTGGGCAAGAGCAGATTTGCCCTTGGCAAAGTCCTGATTCCAACTGTGGATGTCAGCCAGGGAGCACCAGGAGTGTGCAGCTGCAAAGGCCCTTTCCCCTGCCCTGCTCCTCCCCAGAAAGGCTTCCTTCAATGGGGCCAGGCCTTGCCCATGTACCCGGCACAGCCAGCTCACATCCTTGCCATCAGCCCTGACAGAGCTCTGTTGTTTCTCAGGATCCTCAGCCACAACCCGCTGGCTGTCATTGATGATGCTGCCTTCTTCAAGCTGCCCTCAGTGAGCTCTCTGTAAGTATTGGCTCATTTGGAGCAGATGCACAGAGAGCTGTGTCTCTCTGGAGTGCCCTGTTCTCAGGAAAGCAGCACAAGTGGTGCAGGAGCAAATCTCCCTCTTGGCCAGCCTGGGTCTGCTGGAGACACAACTTGCCTGGCTTCTATGGAGCAGGCAGAAGTGGATGCCTCTGCCAACAGCACCACCATCATCAGGGCCCTGGGCTTGCTCTGAGAGCAGAGTTGTGGCAATGTCACCACAGAGTTTCATGAGCTCTTTCCAATGTTTGCAGAGACCTGAGTGCCACCCAAGTGAACTCGCAGACGCTGCTGCAGCTGCTGCAGACCACAGTGAGCTTGGAAACCCTGTGAGTGTGTGGGACTGGGCCCCAGCCACCAGCAGGGCCAGAGTGCTGGGACAGGGGCTCTGCTTGGGAAACAAATCCGTGTGCCACAAAACCAGAACAAGCCCAGTAAGCTCAAGAGCTGCTGTTTCCACCTGGGCAAAGTGCCAAAGCTCACCAGCTCAGAGGCAGAATCTCACCTTGGGGGTGACTTGCTGCAGGCTTCTCAAAGGGAGTTTCAAATCCAGGCGGGTGCATTTCTATGTCACTTGGTGTTTTGGGAGCAGTTCTACTTTCCAGGATAAAATCCGCTTTTTAATGTTTTGCCTTGGGAGTCAGGGCCCTTTCCCAGAGCTGTGGCACACAGTGAGGCACAAGCCCCAGGCGTGGTATGGGTGTGTTCCCTGAGTTGGGCTCTGAGCCATGCACTGGGTGGCCAGGTGTTTCTCCAAGAATCCCCTCTTGTCTGCAGCCAAGTGCCCAAGGAGGCGGCCTGCTGCCTGTGCCAGGAGCGTCCCCTGCCCGAGAGCCCCTGCAGGACCATCCAGTTCCTGTGCCAGAAGCTGTGCAGCACCAGCGCCCCGCAGTGCGGTGAGTGTGCGGAGCGGCTGGGGGAGCTCCAATCTGCCCCTTCTCCTGAGCCTGGGCAGATGCTGCAGCACTGCCCCGTGCTGGGGCGTGCTGACCTGCCCTTGCAGTACAGGCCTTGGACACAACACCTTGGGATGGAAAGTTCCTGGTGATTGTACATATCTTGTGTGTCACATACTGTCTGGAGAAGGAACAGCACACTGGGCCCACCAAACCTACCCATTTCCTGCCCACACCATGGCCCCAGGCAAGGAAAGCAGGAATGCCCCGTGCCCTTCCCTGGTGCTGGAAGGCAAGGTCTGCCCATAAAGGCCCCAAATTGCCCTAACAGCCTGGTTTCTGTGCCACCCCAGTGCCCACTGCAGGGCAAAGGGCAGGGCCCCTGATGTGCTCTGCAGGGTGAACACCAAGCACCGTCATGCCCCGGTTGGCCTGTGCGGGGGCAGCAAAGCCCCGTCCTGCTCTAGCTGGGCACAGGGCACAGCACATGCTGTGCACAGCAGGGCCAGGCTGCCCTTCTGCAAACAGAGACAGCCAGGTTTGCAAGGGCCCCAGGGAGCTCGCTTCTCTCACTGCCTCAGCCCCAGGTTTCCCACAGCACAGTCCCACAGCTCTGGTGCCCTTGAGGAAGTTTTTCATGCTCTGACAGCTTCAGCTGCTGCTCTTGGCAATGGCCCCTGAGCAAAGGAGTCCCTGGGCATTCCTCCCCTGCCAGTGTGTGCCCCCCTTGCAGTGCTGATCTTTCCTCTGGGGTCTCTGCCTCTTCACTGGCTCCTGCAGAGCAAGCCAAGCCTGCTCATCTGGAGCTGTGGGAACGTCTCTGACAGCAATCCCATTCCCCTGCGATGTTTCCGTCCCATCCAAAGAGAGCCCCAGGAGACACCAGGAAAGAGCCAGCTCTCTGCTCTGCCCCAAGGGGATAATGGCATGGATTGAAGGGCTCTCCTCCTCACCACGACATATCCTCCACTCTTCTCTTGTACTCCCTGGCCTTGAGATGAGCTCCTGCTGCTTGGGGTAACCTCTGAGCCTGTGTTTGTGCCCAGCTGCTGATCTGTTCTCTTGCTGTTCTCCAGCTCACACAACTCTTCTACAGAGTCGAGGAGAAATAATGGACATGGAACAAGGCAGAGAGCTGAACAGCATCCCAGTGCTGAGCGTCGAGCCCAAGGAGCCTTCAGTGGGAGATGGTGAAAGTGTAACGCTTGTGGTTGCCCTGACCCTGAGCACTGAGGGTGATGTCAGCAGCCTGGACAGTTCCAGAACAAATTCACATCTCCCTCAGAATCTCTTGGGGCATGAAGGCAAAAGAAGCACTCATGACCTGAGGGCCAAGGTCAAGAAGAAGCTGCACAAGGCTGAAAGCATCAAGACTGCCAAAAGCAATGTGGTGAAAAAGACACATTCAAACTGGCAGCAGGAGAAAATGGAGCCACATTTATTCCGGCAAGGATCAAAGCGTTCAGCGGTAGCTGGTGAATTAGAAAGTGGCGACGATACCTCCATGTCCGCGCAGCTCAGAGATAAGGAGAAGGAAGATCCAGCTGCCAGCAAGTACTACATCAAGACACACAAATGGCACAAGAAGCAGGACAGCCAGTATGGGGTTGGATATAATCATCTTTTCTACCAGGTTTCACAACCTGTGAAAGTGGAGCAAAGGTCCAGATCTGACCAGGGTCTAAACAAGAATCTGGATTTCCTCTCTGACCTTTTGATTGGGAACCGCCCCGCTGCGAGCAGGAGAGGAACAGCCACTGCTGAAGAGAAGCATTCCTCTATAGGCAGGCACCTCCTGATGATGCCTGACACCACACAGGAGGAAGACTCCATGTTCCTCAACAAACCTCTGAGCCCCCAAAATCCACACCTTGCGCCAGTTCCAAAAGGACGGGAAACCAACGTTGATCATCACCGGCCGCTGCAGGAGGCACACAAAGGCCTGCGAGCATTCATGGCCCACGTGGAGCAAGCCCTGAACAGGGAATGCAGCCTGCCCCAGCTCAAGCACGCCTGTGCCAGGATGGTCATGAAGACCAGGCTGCTTCTAAAGCTGCTCATTGAGAGGCAAGAGAACCAGGGAGCCTATGATCCCATGGGCCAGTGTCGTCTGCAAGAGAACATGATCATTCATATGGACTCAGGGAATGGCAAGGGACTCACACGGAAGGTAGGAGAGCTGCAGGCACTGCTGCACGTGTCCTTCTGGGCAAAGGAGAATGGAAGGATCAATCCTCATACCCCCGTGATCTTCCTTTGCTCACAGCGCAAACTGGAAGTTGTGATGTACGTGGTCACGTTTGCGGTTTTGCTGATTTTCTTCATCTTCGCTTTCCTGATACTAAAGTGCATCTTCCACGTAAGCCAATTTCTTGTTTGACACAGAGCTGTCTGCCTTGTGGCTGGAGTGCCCAGGTGACAAGCCCCATGTGCCACTGCAGATGGCCCTGCATGTGCTGGCTACCACAGGAGATGTTGTTCCAAGCCTGGAGCTTGTGGCAGCATCCCCAGCAGCCAGCTCAGCAGGGTCCAGCCTGCCTGAGGGAAGCTTGTCCTGCCTCCTGTCCCAGCTCTCCCCAGCTTTGCTTTGCTCTCCTGCCTTCAGCCACACAGCAATGAGAGCTTTTGCCCTCTCCTGTTTGGCGAATATTACAGGAAAACTGATGTTGCAAATCTCCCATTTTCCTTCCCCAGAAGCGCTCTCGACGTTGTGAACTTGACTCCCAACCCCGCGACACCAGGAATTTGTGTCTGACAAGGTAACTGCTCCCTGCCCCTGCCACTGCTGTGCCACCAAGAGTCTTTGCCGTGCAGAGCAGCTCCTCCTGGGGCCCCGCAGCCATGCAGGAGCCGCTGCCCAGGACTCTCCCGGATGTTTTTCCAACACGTTGCGTTTGGGGCAGCCCCAGGCGAGTGGCTCCTGAGCGGCAGCGCTGGGCACGGCCGGGGACTCCCAGCCCAACCAGCCCTTGCCACGCCGGCGCTGGGATGGATGTCCTGGGCCCTGGTGTGCTCCCGAGTTTCTGTGAGCACCAGCAATGCCTCTGTGTTCCCAGAACAGTCTCCTCTGCTGATGGCTCTGCCCTATTTCTCCCCGCTCCCTCCCCACGGTGGCTGCTGAAGAACTCACTCCCATCCTCTCCACTTGCCTTTTGCATGCAGGGCTCATTCTCTGCATTGCCAGCCATTGCCATCCCTGCTGGGGCTCCCCATCTTCCTTGGGCCCGGCTGGCACAGCCCCGAGCAGGGAGAGGTGCTGGCACCTGTTGCAGCCCTCCCTGGCCAGACCTCCCTCCCTGCTCACGGAGCGGGAGCTGGGAGCTCTGGGCATGGGATGGCCAGAAGCCTTTTTGTCCCCATTCACCTCGCTCACTCCATTGCTTTGCAGCGTTGGAAATGCCCCTTCCCAACTCCTCCAGCGGCTGCTGCCCACACAGGGCAGAGCACAGGCAGCCCGGTTGCCCACAGCCTCCATCACCAGCTGCCTTCTCTCTTTAACCCTATTTTCCCTTTCTGTTTTTTTCAGGTTCTGTGTAAAACTGCGACAGAGATGGAGGAAGGATAACGACGAGGCATACAATGTAGAACAGAAAAGGCCAAATAGCGCCTCTCTGAGTATCCTCTGTTCCCAGTCCGTTCAAAGTTCTTCCCTGTGCTGTCCTCTGTTCAGGAAGTCGGAATTGCCATGGCTTCAGTGCCTCAGGGATGCCTATCAATCCCATAGATAAGCATCCTAGGAAGAGGCATAGTGTGAAGAACTAAGGTGGAAGAGTCCCAAAAAGTTGCTGGGATGCCCGCAATTCTTCACTTCCCATTTTAGCTGAGGCTCTCCTTGGATGCCGTTTCATTGGTTGCTGTTATTTCCATGGATGCTGTTTCCTTGTTCTTTTTTCCTTGGATGCTTTTTACTTGGCTGTTATTTTCTTGCTGCCCCTGCTGAGGGAAGGCCAGAGGGTGCTGCAGGCAAGCACAAGCTCTGGACACCCAGAGGAGGCATCTCAGGGTTTTTCTCATCCCTTGTGGCAAAATTTCCCCCTGCATTCAGTAGAAATAAAGTTTGTTCTTGTTCCCCCTGGTGTTCCTGTTGTATTTGTAAAAGCAGTTTCTGATGCCCCTTATGGATTTGGCCAAATTCAGTTTGAGATTGTTGTGGGTTGACCCCAGCCAGATGCCGGTCACTCCCAAAGCTGCTCACTTAGTCCTCTCTGCGGCTGGACAGAGGGGAGGAAATTTAACGAAGGATCATGAGTTAAGGACGAGGAGAAAACACTCATCAAATAGCATCAAGTACAAAACCGAGCCGCTCTCTCCACAGGTCTCCCACAGCATCACAGCCTCCTGCAGGCATCCAGCTGCTCTGGTGCAGGGCTCCTCCACAGCATGCAGGCGAATCTCTGCTTCCCCGTGCATCCCTGCGGGCTGCAGCAGCACTGCTGCCCCACCATGGTCTCCCCACTGCTGCAGAGGAATCTCGGCTCTGGAGCCTGGAGCATCTCCTCAGCCTCAGTCTGCACTGCCCGTGGAGCCTGCAGGTGGTTCTCTTCAGATGTGCTCACTCCTGCTTTTCTCTAGTCCAAATTAAAAATTGTGTCACAACTTGATTTTGCTTTCTTCTGAAATCTGTTACCACAGAGGTGTAATGGCCATTTCTATTTGGGCCCGCCTTGAGAAGGTGCAAGAACCTTCCGTCATCTCCGGCAGAGCCAATGCCAGTGGGCTCCAGGGTAGACATCCACCTTAGGGAGCCATCAAGGATTAGTTCTGGCGGACATTTTGCGGAAGCTGGAAGCTTCCAGCAGCTTCTAACAGAAAGAATCTTCGTAACTCCGTGCCAAGGACTGGAGGCCGCCCTGGCCCAAGCGCTCCCGCAGCCGCCCCGGCCCGAGCTGTTGTCCCGCGCGTTTCCCCTCAGGCCCGGGCGGCCCCTGCCGGTGCCGCTGCCCGGAGCCGGAGCTGCCCGTGCGGCGGAGCGGCCGCGCTTCCCGGCCGGGCCGGGCCGCCTCTCTGGCCGCTGCTTGCGGCGCCGTGCCGGCCTTGCCCGAGCTGCCCGCGGCTCCCTTTGCACGGCGCTCGCTGCCGGGGCCGGCGCGCTCAGGCGGAGCTGCCGCCCCTCAGGCTCCCGGCGCTTCCCGCCGTTGCCGCTGGGGCTCCCTCAGCCTCTGCCGGCGGCCGTGCCGACACTGCCCGCCTTTCGGCAAGCTCCCCGCGCCCTCCCAGCGCCAGGCGGCCTTTGGCCCTGCCTGCCTGCCGCCTGCCCGCCAAAGGCGCTCTCAGCGCTCCGCACAAGTGGAGAGGAGAAAAAGGACAGCGAAAGGCTCATGAGTTTACAGAAAGGGAGGGAGAGATCCCGCCCCGGTCACGGTCATGGACACAACAGTGGGAACTTGGAGATATTCATTACATTTATTACCCATAAAATCAGAGCAGGATATTGATAGGGAAAGGAAATTTCAACAGCACCTGTGGCCCCAAAGCCATGCAAAGCCAGGCCACACCAACCCAATACAGATGGGAATGGCTTCACAGTGACACCGAGCAGGCTTAGATCACCTGTTCAGGAGAAATCTATTCCCTGGGACGGTGGGCAGGCCCTGTCACAGGGTGCCCAGAGCAGCTGGGGCAGCCCCTGGATCCCTGGCAGTGTCCAAGGCCGGGTTGGACGGAGCTTGGAGCAGCCTGGCATAGTGGAAGGTGTCCCTGCTGCCATGGCAGGGGTGAAACCGGACAGGCTTTAAGGCCCCTTCCTAGCCCATCCATTCCATGACTCTGCAGATTGATGGCTCTGAGACAGAGTCATTTGGTGACAGCATGGCCTGAACTGCGCTTTGCTGCAAGCTCTGATGCCAAGCACCATCCCGGTGACAAGAGCATTGCTAGAGTGTCATCACAAGGACCATTGTGACATTGGCAGCAGCACTGTGACACAGGAGCTGCCACAGCTGCAGCTCAGGTCAGCGTCCCAGGTGACTGCAGCCAGTCCTGCCTCGCCATGGACATGGTGATGCGTCTGGTGCGCGCTCTGCTCCTGCTGGCCCTGCTGCTGGCAGTGGCCCCCTCGCCAGCAGTGGGCAAGGAGTTCTGCCCAGAGCCCTGCCACTGCCCAGGCCGTGGGCGGCTGAACTGCGGCCACGCCGGCCTGGCCACCGTGCCCCCGGGCAGCCGCCGCCGAGCCCTGACCTTCCTGTGAGTGCCGCGGCCCCTCAGAGCCCTGCAGCTGCCCCTCCCCGGCTCCCTGGCTCTGCAAACCCCACCTGGGACACCCGGGGCACTCCCTGGCCGGAGACAGGGGGGGTTTGGGGGCCTGAGCTCAGCATGAGCCAGGTGAAGCCAGGCTGGGCACACTGTGCCTTCTCCATGCAAAGCCCAATTCCAGCTCTGCAGCCGAAATGCAGGTAAATGGGCTTTCCTGATGGGTGACCGGGGCTTTTGTTTCTTTGCAGAGATTTCACTGGCAACTCCATTGCAGATGTTGGAAAACAAACCTGGCAGGACTACCCATGGACTGAGACCTTGTAAGTGCCCTGAAGCATTTCAAATGTCAGGAGTGTGGGGAGTTTGCATCCTTTGGTCTGGGGTTGGAGCAGGAGCCCCTACACCACCCGCTTCCATTGTAATTCCAAGCTTGGCTGCTCTGCCAGGAGGGGTGTGAATCACCACAGCTTCCCAGCATGGCAAGAATTGCCTTGAATCTCTTGCAGCCAGGGCACCATCCCCATGTCTGTCTGCCCAGGGATCAAGCTGTGGTCAGCGTCAGCCGGCCAGGAGCAAGGGCCTGCTCTGGCCAGGAGTGGGGACGGTCCCTGCAGCGGTGCCCCAAAGAGATGCTTCAGTCAAGCTGCTGCAGGAGATTTTCCCATGAGAATCCCAATTGCTGCTGGGCTGTGGGCGCTGTCACAATGTCCCTGTGTCCCCTTGCAGAGTGCTCAGGGACAATGAGCTTCGGGCAGTGAAGAGGCATTCCCTGGAGGGGCTGTTCCTGCTGAAGCACCTGTAAGCACCGTGCCCTGCCCACGGCGGGGGGCTCTTGCCTGCCCCTGCCTGGGGCCCTGCTGCTCAGCCCAGGCACGGGCACGTGGCCTTTGTCCCTCCTGGGATCCAGGCTGCAGAGGCAGGTAAAAGCAACAGGGCAAATGGAAGTGACATTTGTTGTTGTACCTGGAACAGGGATTTGTCCTGCAATGAGATCCTGTCCATTGAGGAACGGGCATTTGAGCCATTGCCTTTCCTGAAGTTTCTGTGAGTGATCAAGTTTCTCTCTGGTGGTTTTAGCTCAGTCTTTGCATGAGCACCCTGCCTGTGTAGGCAAATGCTGCTGTGGTTTTCCCCACAGTCCCTAAATCTGCCCTGCCCAGAGCCCAGCTGAGCTGCAGAGGTCAATGCCGATGGCTGGGCGGCCACGCCAGGGGACAGAGCCCAGCGGGGTTGTCCACACACAGCCATCAGCGCAGCCACTTCTTGCAGCCTTGGCTGCATCCTAGAACAGAAATAGAGTCAGCACGTGTGCCCTTCTCTTGCCCTCCTGGGCAGGCTACAAACGCTGAGAAAGTAGCAGTTTCCTCCCTCTTCCACCTTGGATTGGCACCATTCCTGCAAAGGGCTCCTTCTTTGCCCCCTCTCTCTGTAGGGCAGGCCTGATTGCTTTGTGTGACCTCCTCTTTCCCCAGAAATCTCTCCTGGAATGGCCTCACACAGATCGGCAGCGACACTTTCCAGGCCTGGCATGGGATGCAGTTCCTCCAGGAGCTGTAAGTGGCACCGGGGCTAAAGGCACGGCAGGGCGAGTCTCTGCAGGGTCTCTGCAGGGTCAGTGGGCAAGAGCAGATTTGCTCTTGGCAAAGTCCTGATTCCAACTGTGGATGTCAGCCAGGGAGCACCAGGAGTGTGCAGCTGCAAAGGCCCTTTCCCCTGCCCTGCTCCTCCCCAGAAAGGCTTCCTTGAGTGCGGCCAGGCCTTGCCCTCATACCCGGCACAGCCAGCTCACATCCTTGCCATCAGCCCTGACAGAACTCCGTTGTTTCTCAGGATCCTCAGCCACAACCCGCTGGCTGTCATTGATGATGCTGCCTTCTTCAAGCTGCCCTCAGTGAGCTCTCTGTAAGTATTGGCTCATTTGGAGCAGATGCACAGAGAGCTGTGTCTCTCTGGAGTGCCCTGTTCTCAGGAAAGCAGCACAAGTGGTGCAGGAGCAAATATCTCTCTTGGCCAGCCTGAGTCTGCTGGAGACACAACTTGCCTGGCTTCTATGGAGCAGGCAGAAGTGGATGCCTCTGCCAACAGCACCACCATCATCAGGGCCCTGGGCTTGCTCTGAGAGCAGAGTTGTGGCAATGTCACCACAGAGTTTCATGAGCTCTTTCCAATGTTTGCAGAGATCTGAGTGCCACCCAAGTGAACTCGCAGACGCTGCTGCAGCTGCTGCAGACCACAGTGAGCTTGGAAACCCTGTGAGTGTGTGGGACTGGGCCACAGCCACCAGCAGGGCCAGAGTGGTGGGACAGGGGCTCTGCTGCAGGCTTCTGCAAGGGGAATTTGAACTCCAGGCAGGTGCATTTCTGTGTCACGTGGTATTTGGGGAGCAATTCTACTTTCCAGGATAAAACCCCCTTTTTAATGTTTTGCCTTGGGAGTCAGGGCCCTTTCCCAGAGCTGTGGCACACAATGAGGCACAAGCCCCAGGCGTGGTATGGGTGTGTTCCCTGAGTTGGGCTCTGAGCCATGCACTGGGTGGCCAGGTGTTTCTCCAAGAATCCCCTCTTGTCTGCAGCCAAGTGCCCAAGGAGGCGGCCTGCTGCCTGTGCCAGGAGCGTCCCCTGCCCGAGAGCCCCTGCAGGACCATCCAGTTCCTGTGCCAGAAGCTGTGCAGCACCAGCGCCCCGCAGTGCGGTGAGTGTGCGGAGCGGCTGGGGGAGCTCCAATCTGCCCCTTCTCCTGAGCCTGGGCAGATGCTGCAGCACTGCCCCGTGCTGGGGCGTGCTGACCTGCCCTTGCAGTGCAGGCCTTGGACACAACACATTGGGATGGAAAGTTCCTGGTGATTGTACATATCTTGTGTGTCACATACTGTCTGGAGAAGGAACAGCTCACTGGGCCCACCAAACCTACCCATTTCCTGCCCACACCATGGCCCCAGGCAAGGAAAGCAGGAATGCCCCGTGCCCTTCCCTGGTGCTGGAAGGCAAGGTCTGCCCATAAAGGCCCCAAATTGCCCTAACAGCCTGGTTTCTGTGCCACCCCAGTGCCCACTGCAGGGCAAAGGGCAGGGCCCCTGATGTGCTCTGCAGGGTGAACACCAAGCACCGTCATGCCCCGGTTGGCCTGTGCGGGGGCAGCAAAGCCCCGTCCTGCTCTAGCTGGGCACAGGGCACAGCACATGCTGTGCACAGCAGGGCCAGGCTGCCCTTCTGCAAACAGAGACAGCCAGGTTTGCAAGGGCCCCAGGGAGCTCGCTTCTCTCACTGCCTCAGCCCCAGGTTTCCCACAGCACAGTCCCACAGCTCTGGTGCCCTTGAGGAAGTTTTTCATGCTCTGACAGCTTCAGCTGCTGCTCTTGGCAATGGCCCTGAAGCAAAGGAGTCCCTGGGCATTCCACCCCTGCCAGTGTGTGCCCCCCTTGCAGTGCTGATCTTTCCTCTGGGGTCTCTGCCTCTTCACTGGCTCCTGCAGAGCAAGCCAAGCCTGCTCATCTGGAGCTGTGGGAACGTCTCTGACAGCAATCCCATTCCCCTGCGATGTTTCCGTCCCATCCAAAGAGAGCCCCAGGAGACACCAGGAAAGAGCCAGCTCTCTGCTCTGCCCCAAGGGGATAATGGCATGGACTGAAGGGCTCTTCTCCTCACAGCAGCACATCCTCCACCCTTCTCTTGTACTCCCTGGCCTTGAGATGAGCTCCTGCTGCTTGGGGTAACCTCTGAGCCTGTGTTTGTGCCCAGCTGCTGATCTGTTCTCTTGCTGTTCTCCAGCTCACACAACTCTTCTACAGAGTCGAGGAGAAATAATGGACATGGAACAAGGCAGAGAGCTGAACAGCATCCCAGTGCTGAGCGTCGAGCCCAAGGAGCCTTCAGTGGGAGATGGTGAAAGTGTAACGCTTGTGGTTGCCCTGACCCTGAGCACTGAGGGTGATGTCAGCAGCCTGGACAGTTCCAGAACAAATTCACATCTCCCTCAGAATCTCTTGGGGCATGAAGGCAAAACAAGCGCTGATGACTTGAGGGCGAAGATCAAGAAGAAGCTGCACAAGGCTGAAAGCATCAAGACTGCACAAAGCATTTTCCCACACCACCCGCAGCCGATCAAGCTCAGGAATGTGGTGAAAAAGACACGCTCAAGCTGGGATCACAAGCAGATGGAACCATTTTTGAATTGGCAAGCACTGAACCCCTGGGATGTAGCTGGTGGGCTGAACCCCATTCATGACAAGTTGGTTGGCAGATACCTCATAGATGACTTGGAAGATCCAGCTCCATGGCAGAACTATGTCAATTCTGAGAAACAGCCAGAGAAGGAGGACACCCGTTCCTGGGTTGGACATAATCATCTTTTCTACCAGGGTTTGAGCCCTGTGAAAGCAGAGGGAGAGCCCAGAGCCACCGTCACCAAAGATGAGCTGCGTCTAAACAGAAATCTGGATTTTCTCTCTGACCCGTTGGTTCAGAGAGGTCTCGCTGGGAGCAGCAGGAGAGGAGCCACAGTTGAGGAGGAGCAATCCTCTCTAGGTGGACACCTCCTGATCATGCCGGACACCACAGGCAAACACTGGAAGCAGCAGGAAGAAGACTCCACGTTCCTCAATAAACCTTGGCGACCCCAAGGTCCAGACCTTGATCCAGTTCCAGGAGAGCTCTTGGAATCCGTGGTTGATCGTCACCTGCGCTTGCTGGTGCCGGACAAAAGCCTGCAGATGTTCATGGCCCACGTGGAGCGAGCCCTGAGGATGGACTGCAGCCTGCCCCAGCTCAAGGTGGTGTGTGCCAAGATGGTCTCACAGATGGGGCAGCTTCTAAATGTGCTCAGTGAGAGGCAAGAGAAGAAGGGTGCCTACGATCAAATGGGCCGGTGTCCTCTGCAACAGAACATCTCCAGACGCACAGCTTTGGAGGAGGATCAGGAGCCCACAGAGGAGGTAGGAGAGCTGCAGGCACTGCTGCGTGTGTCCTTCTGGGCAAGGGAGAATGCAAGGAGCAAACCACTTGCCCCCCGTGACCTTCTTTCCTCTTCTCTGAACAGAAATCACATCACACTCATGAAATGATCATGTTTGTGACTTTCTTATCTGTCATCGTTGTCATTGCTGTGTTCCTGAAAATCTTCTTCCACGTAAGCCAATTTCTTGTTTGACACAGAGCTGTCTGCCTTGTAGCTGGAGTGCTCAGGTGACAAGCCCCATGTGCCACTGCAGATGGCCCTGCATGTGCTGGCTACCACAGGAGATGTTGTTCCAAGCCTGGAGCTTGTGGCAGCATCCCCAGCAGCCAGCTCAGCAGGGTCCAGCCTGCCTGAGGGAAGCTTGTCCTGCCTCCTGTCCCAGCTCTCCCCAGCTTTGCTTTGCTCTCCTGCCTTCAGCCACACAGCCATGAGAGCTTTTGCCCTCTCCTGTTTGGCAGAATATTACAGGAAAACTGATTTTGCAAATCTCCTATTTTCCGTCCCTAGGTGCGTTTCCTTTGCCGTGAAGATGATTCCCACTCCTGCAACAACAGAAATTTGTGTCTGAGAAGGTAACTGCTCCCTGCCCCTGCCACTGCTGTGCCACCAAGAGTCTTTGCCGTGCAGAGCAGCTCCTCCTGGGGCCCCGCAGCCATGCAGGAGCCGCTGCCCAGGACTCTCCCGGATGTTTTTCCAACACGTCGCGTTTGGGGCAGCCCCGGGCGAGCGGCTCCTGAGCGGCAGCGCTGGGCACGACCGGGGGCTCCCAGCCCAACCAGCCCTTGCCACACCGGCGCTGGGATGGATGTCCTGGGCCCTGGTGTGCTCCCGAGTTTCTGTGAGCACCAGCAATGCCTCTGTGTTCCCAGAACAGTCTCCTCTGCTGATGGCTCTGCCCTATTTCTCCCCGCTCCCTCCCCACGGTGGCTGCTGAAGAACTCACTCCCATCCTCTCCACTTGCCTTTTGCATGCAGGGCTCATTCTCTGCATTGCCAGCCATTGCCATCCCTGCTGGGGCTCCCCATCTTCCTTGGGCCCGGCTGGCACAGCCCCGAGCAGGGAGAGGTGCTGGCACCTGCTGCAGCCCTCCCTGGCCAGACCTCCCTCCCTGCTCACGGAGCGGGAGCTGGGAGCTCTGGGCATGGGATGGCCAGAAGCCTTTTTGTCCCCATTCACCTCGCTCACTCCATTGCTTTGCAGCGTTGGAAATGCCCCTTCCCAACTCCTCCAGCGGCTGCTGCCCACACAGGGCAGAGCACAGGCAGCCCCGTTGCCCACAGCCTCCATCACAAGCTGCCTTTTCTTTTTAACCCTATTTTCCCTTTCTGATTTTTTCAGGCTCTGTGTAATGCTGCAGCAGAGAAGGAGGAAGGATGACGAGGCACAGAATATAGAGCAGAATAGAGCAGGGCGCTCCTCCCAGCACCCCTCATTTTTCCTGATTTCCTGGGCATCCTTCCTTTTAAAAGGCCTTCCCTTTTTCGGCACTTTCTGGAGCTTTTCTCCGTTCAGCAAATGTGAAAAGCCATTGCTTCGATGCATCACAGATTCATATGAAAGTGACAGAAAAACATTTCAGGAAGAGACATAGTGTGAAGGACGCTAGGGACTCGAAGATTTTCAAGAGGCTGAAGAGGTTAATGGGAAGCCAACAACTCTTCACCTCCTTTTCCGCAATAGGAACTACAGAGGCTCTCCTTTTATGCTGCTTCGTTGGTTGCTGTTATTTCCATGGATGCTGTTTCATTGGTTGCTGTTATTTCCTTGGATGCTTTTTCTTTGATATTTTCTTGCTGCCCCTGCTGAGGGAAGGCCAGAGGGTGCTGCAGGCAAGCACAAGCTCTGGACACCCAGAGGAGGCATCTCTGGGCTTTCCTCAGCCCTTGTGGCAATGTTTCCCCCTGCATTCAGTATAAATAAAGTTTGTTCTTGTTCCTTCTGGTGTTGCTGATGTGTTTGTAAAAGCAGTTTCTGTTCTCCCACATGGAATTGGCCAAATACAGTTCCAGCTTAGCCTTTGCTTTTCTACCTTTCTCCCTGCATGCCCCAACAATATTCTCGCCATCTTCCTGTGGTGCTGCCCTTCTTCCACAGCTGTCAATTCCGTGTTTTCCTGGAGTCCCAGGCAGAGCTCCCTGCTCAGCCGCTCTGCTTCCCCACCAGCTCATCTTTGGGCACACGAGCATGGCCTGTTCCTGCCTGTGCCTTCAAGGATTTCTCCCTGCACAATGTGCAGCCTCCCTGGACTCCTCTGCCCCTCAGCACAGCGTCCCCAGGGAGCCTCTCAAACAGCGTGGCTGGACTGACTCCCCTGGGCAGCCCCTGCAGCCTGGATGCAGCTAGTCCACACCGTGATTGTCCCGGCCCCAGAGACCCAGAGCCACCACCTGTTGTGTAGAGGGAGCTGGGAAGGTGAGATGGGCCAGGAGGGGATTCCCCTGCTGTACCCCCAGCAGGGACCTGTTTCCATTCCCCCTGCTTTTTGGGTCCCCTCCTTCTGCCTGCTGGTCACACCCTTGGTGATCCTCAGCTTCTTGGCAGGTGTCTGTCTGGGACATTTGTCCAATGGGTGCTTCAGAGTGGCTCCAGCAGTCCCTCTTCCTCTCCTAAACCCTGACACTCCTTATCTTTCCACTTCCCCCTTCAGCTCTGCCACTGGGCTGAGCAGAGCATGCACCTGGTCCTACCTCACCCAGGTGTTATTTCTGCCAGCCCCAGTGCCAGTGCCTGGCTCCAGCACTCCCTGTAGAGTTTTCCCATTCCAACGAGGCCTTCGGGGATAGCTCAATGTATATCAAACTAAGAGGCTTTGCAATGGTGCTTCTAAAACATCCCAAGGCCCCTGAAGCTTTCCAGGGTCAGCACTTTTGTGTTCCAGATGTCTCCTGTGAGCACAAGAGCTCTGGGTGGTGGGTGGGAAGGGGAATGGCCGTGTCCTCCTGCAGAGGCCTTGGCACTGGTGTCCCCGTGTTGCTGGCTTAGTGCTGCACAAACAGCATTGTCCCCTCTGCACTCCTGAGGTTTTTGCCTTGTCCTCCTTCCCTTTGCCCTCCCTCACACCCGCCTGGATCCCAGGCTGATGTTTTCCATGGTTTCCATTCCTGATGTCCCTATGCACCCTTTGGAGCTGAACTGAGTGGTGGCAGAGAGGTTCCCTTGATGGCCCTGGGAACACAAGCTTTGTTTTCTGGGGTTCTTTGAACATCTGTGATGGAGAGGAAGAAGTTCGAGCCCGAGGATGTAGAGCAGGTGAGGTCACGTACCATGTGTGCTTCCCACTCTTCCTCACCTCTCCAAATCCTTCCCTTCAACTGTACTTTCCAGGCTCTGCCCATTTACAGCCCCTTAATTCACACCCAGCATTTTCCCAGCCAGTTGAAGGGAGTAGGAAAATCTCTCCCTCCACATCACAGTACCCTGCAGTGCACAGCTCAGCCTGGGATTCATTTCCTGGGAATCGAGAGTCTGGCAGATACTTTTAGTACAGGCAATGCCTGCACTTCTTCTTCAGCTCTTGTTCTGATGCAGGAACTGCTGAGGCTTTCCTTGGCTGCTGCTGCTTTGGTGGCTACATCCCAGCATACTTCCTTGGACCCCAATTCTTTAGCTGTTGTTTCCTTGTCATTTACTTGCCCTTATTTCCTTGGATAACACTTCCTTGGAGGCAATATTCTTGGTTTTCTCCTTATTACTGCTTCCGTGACTATTTTCTCGAATTTCCTTCACACTTATTTCCTTGCCTTTATTTCCTCAGATGTTGTTTCCTTGTTGTCATTCCAGATGGAAGAAGCCTAAGAAAACGGTGTTACCCAGAGACAAGATGCTCCTGCCTGGGCCCTGCTCTGCATCCAGCACCCCACGATCTCAGCTGCTGACTCCATGACCACTCACTGCAGAGGAGGATGCTGCTGGTGGCTGCCATGCTTAGGACACGCCAAAGTCCCCTGTGAATGGGACAGGAGGGATCCAGGAAGCCCCAGGTGTCCCAGGCAGTCACCACAGCTCAGCCTCTGGAGCCACAGCCTTCCCAGGGCCATGGCGTCCTGGGGACACCCTGCACATGTGACAGGGTCCAGGTGTGTCCAAATGTCTGTCCAGGTCTGTCCACGTCTGTGTCCAGCCGTGTCCACATGTGTGTCCAGCTGTGTGTCCCGGTTGTCCATGTGTCCAGCTGTGTGTCCATGTGTCCAGCTGTGTGTCCAGCTGTGTGTCCAGGTGTCCAGCTGTGTGTCCAGCTGTGTGTCCAGCTGTGTGTCCATGTGTCCAGCTGTGTCCATGTGTGTATCCAGCTGTGTGTCCCATTGTGTGTCCAGGTATGTGTCCATGTGTCCAGCTGTGTGTCCGTATGTCCAGCTGTGTGTCCAGGTGTGTGTCCCGGTGTGTCCGTGTGTCCAGCTGTGTGTCCGTGTGTCCAGCTGTGTGTCCAGCTGTGTGTCCGTGTGTCCAGCCGGGTCCGGGTTCCCGCGCGCGGCCCCGCGCCGTGCCCGCGGGGCGTGGCCTGGCGCTATAGATCCCGCCCCTCCGCGCGATGACGTCATGATGGGCGGGACGTGCGCGTTCCCGGCACTTCCGGGTTTTCCGGCCGGAGCCGCGGAGCCGGTGAGCGGGGGGGGCCTGGGGTTACCGGGGGCACCGGGGGCGGTGGGGCCTGACAGGAGCTGCGGGGTGAGCGTGGCCGGTGCGCTGCGGGGCTGCCAGGGGTGCGCGGGATGAGGGCCGTGAGGTGCGGGGCTGCCAGGGGTGTGCGGGATGAGGGCCGTGAGGTGCGGGGCTGCCAGGGGTGTGCGGGATGAGGGCCGTGAGGTGCGGGGCTGCCAGGGGTGTGCCGGATGAGGGCCGTGAGGTGCGGGGCGCTTGGGGGGGTGCCGGATGAGGGCCGTGAGGTGCGGGGCGCTGCGGGTGCAGAGTGACGGGGTTTGTGGAGGGCTGCGCGGTGCCGGGTTCAGCCGCCGTGGTCGGGGTCTGGCAGGGGGCGCAGGGCTGCCTGCGAGCGCTGCTCCCCCAGCTCCCCACGGCTGCTCAGGCCCCGATCCCTCCTCAGCCCCCCTCGCAGCCCCCAGCCCGCCCGTGGCAGGCCCCGCACGCCTGGGCTGTGCTGCCCAGCCAGCAGCCTCGGCCTCTCATTCCTCCTCTCCGTGTCCCCCCCATGGGGGCACAGCGGGTCAGATGTGCTTTTCCAAGGGCCCCACTGGGGGTTGGTGTCTGGTCCTCAGTTCACCCCCACGAGAGCTGACACCCCAGATCTCTCAGCCTGTTCCTCCCACCAGCCAGAGATCCCAGCACCTGTGGGATCCTTACAGCTGTCCCTGATTTATCAGGTGTTCATTCTCAATAAATCATGTTTTCTCACATCAAATGAGCAGTTGCAAACAGGGTCTGGGTAATTCTTGTGTATAACACAGAGATTAAAAAGCCCTTTCCTCCTTTCCTTCCTTGCAGCCACCGCTGTCCCCTGCTGAGGGATGCAAGCCACCCACCCAGCCGGATGGCACCAGGAACATCCACAGGGAAACTCCAGCGCTGGCAATCCAAAGCAACACAAAAACTGGGAATAGAAACCTGGGAACATCTTGCCTCGACACACTGGGGCTTTCACAACCTGCTTGGCCCGTGCACGGTGGCTCCAGTGCTGTGGAAAACCAAGCCCAGCTCTCCCTGCGGCTCCAGCAAATTGTAGCCTGGTGCAGGAGCAGGTATTAGGCTGAAGGAAATTCCCAGTTTGGAGTGTTTG
Source organism: Ammospiza caudacuta (assembly GCF_027887145.1). Lineage (NCBI taxonomy): Eukaryota > Metazoa > Chordata > Aves > Passeriformes > Passerellidae > Ammospiza > Ammospiza caudacuta. Next base: position 2,597,106 of record NC_080619.1, read on the forward strand.
GGAAGCACAGTGTCACCACCCAGCCTGGGAGCTCAGTGGCTGCTCTTCCTCCCGCAGTGCTCCTGGGCCCTGCAGGGCAGAAGCTGGACGGGTGCATCGGAGGTGACACTTCTCCAGCCACCACCAGGTTTGTCAGCTGTGACAAATAGGGACGAGGGTGGTGTGGTGATCCTGTTCCTCACTCCTTACCTGTGTTCCTGCTGTGAGAATCACAGCACTGCTGCATCAGGCTGGGCACAGGGAGGGAGCCAAAGTCAGACCATAAGGGTCCTGTCCTAACCCTTGCCAAGCTGTTTCCAGGGCTTTTGTCCTCCAACCAGCCAATCCCCATGCCATGCCACTGGCTTTCCTGCTCCTGGGCTGTCTCTGGGCCCAGCTTGCACTCAGCTCTGGGTGGAAAACAGGAGCTGTGTCAGAGGAGAGGACTGTCCCCACAGCAGCCCTTGGACCCTCTGTGCCATCAGAGCCCCCATGTCCCCAGGGCAGAGGGTGACTGGCACAGCACTCGTGCTTGGAAAATGACTGGCTCTGTGTCCAGGCCTTGAGTCACCCTCACGCTGCCGTTGTGGGCTGTTGTTTTCCATCCCAGAGCACAGGCAGTGACCTGCTGTTTTTATTTATAACTCACAGAGCGTCCCTTCTTGGGAGACTGAGGAGCCAAGCTCTGGGACAGAGGCTCTGCTCTGCTGCTATGAACCTTGATTCCAGCTGTTCCCAAAGAATCTGGCTGGTTTGCAGTTTGGGAGATCAGCAGCTCTGCCCTTGCACCGGGACTCTTCTCCTGGGTAGGTCAGACTGTGCCTGGGGTTGTTCCTCACCTCTTTGCCTTTCCCTGCTTCACCCAGGGAGCCCCTGGGGTGGTGACTGCTGGGAAACCTGGTGGGTTTTCTCTGCTCTAGCTGTGCTTGTCTCTGTCTTTGCACATCCATCCCATCTCTTATCTTCCAAGATCACAAAGAACAGCTGTGGCTTTCCAGGATCTGCCTGGAAGTGCTCCAGAGCCCTCTAGGTCTTTCTAGACCCAGTGTCCTGTTCCAGTTTCCCTGTGTTTCACCTAAGATTTTATTTGGTGAAATCCTCCTCAAAGCTGCTTCCTTGCACTCGTTATTCAGGAAAATTCTGTCCCACAGAAGTGGTGCCATGTGGATTTGTGGTGCTGGAATAAACTGGTTGGACTGGTCGCGGTGGGAGTGGAAAAGTCCCGTGGTGAAGGTGGTGGGTTGTCCTCCTCAGCTCTCTCCTCCTGCAGCCTCTCATCTCCTTCTGAGAGAAGTGATGCTGGCAAAGGAGAGTGTTTTGGGGGAATAACTCTCACTTTGTAAAACTTAGGTGAAGTCTTTGAAAAACCTCTGCTGTCACCCTTTTCCCTGTGACCAGCTCAGGACTCCAGGGTGGTCCTGGAGCTGGAACACCTGTGCTGCCTCCCTGGGCATGAGAAATGCCACCCTGTGCCCCTCCTCGAGTCTCCCACCCTCAGGTCTCACCCTTAGAGCTCCCTCATGTCTCTCACTCTTGAGTTGTCTCCCACACCTGGGTCTCCTCTCACTTTTGGATTTGGATTTCCCATCCTTGAGTCTCCCACCTTCATTGTCCTCAGGGTGTAGCAGGAGGTGGTGGGGAAAGGGGCAGAGGCTGCCCAGCCCTGAGGAGCCTTGAGGAGCTGGAGCCTCCCAGGTGGGAGCAGAGATGGGGGTGGCTCCCTGCAGTCCTTGGAGCCCCTCACTTCCCCAGCCCCCCAGCAGCCCCTGAGCCAGTGGTGAACTTTCCTGTCCTCCCCCATTTCTATGTTGCAACACAGGGAGAGGAAATCTTATGACAAGCCACAGCAAAACCAGTTTCATTTTCTCTGAAATCATCTGTGAACTCTGAAAACATTGAGGATCTGTCCTGGATTTGGCCCCAAGGAGTTTTTGCCCTACTGCTCTCAGCAGGGCCAGCTGCTGTGGTACCTGCACAGAATGCTCTGGGTCTGGGATATTCTAGATCTGGAATGTCTGGATTTGGGCTGCTCCAGGCTTGAGCTACTCTGGGTTTGGGCCACTGCAGATTTGGGCCACTCTGGGTTTGAGCTGCTCCTGATTTGGACAGTGCTGCCTTCAGGACTGGCTGTGGCCATGGAGGAGCTGCTCAGCAAACCATGACTCTGCCCAGGCCTGGCAGGAGAGGGGCAGGTTGATGCTGTCAGCTCTGCCCAGAGAAAGCTCTGGGGATTTTGTGTTGGCTTGAAAATAAAATCTGACACATCAGTGCTATTGCAAGCCTGTTGTCTGCCAGAGGCAGATCCAGCCCTGTGGCAAACAGCTGGGCTCTCCCTCTCCATTTGGATGGCAAGTGATTCCAGCTTAATGGAACAGTTTGATAGGACAAGGTGGAAGGCTTTCACACTGACAGAGGAGAGGGTTAGATGGGATATCAGGAAGAAATCCTTCCCTGAGAGGGTGGGCAGGCCCTGGCACAGGGTGCCCAGAGCAGCTGGGGCTGCCCCTGGATCCCTGGCAGTGTCCAAGGCCAGGCTGGACAGGACTTGGAGCACCCTGGGCCAGTGGAAGGTGTCCTGCCATGGCACTGGGTGGGACTTGCTGCTCCTTAGGGTCCCTTCCAGCCCAAACCATTCTAGAATTCTATAAATAAATTCCTTCTCCAGCCTCTCCTGTCCTTAGGAGTCACAAGGGCTGGAGCAGCCCTCAGACCCCTCTTCATGCCAGGCCCAGCTGTGCCTGGTGGGGGATCCAGCTGTGTTTGCAGTGGGATCCAGCTGTGTTTGCAGTGGGATCCAGCTGTGTTTGCAGTGGGATCCAGCTGTGCCTGGAGAGGGATCCAGCTGTTTGCAGAGGAATCCAGCTGTTTGCAGAGGGATCCAGCTGTGTTTGCAGGAGATCCAGCTGTGACTGGTGAGGGATCCAGCTGTGTTTGGAGAGGGATCCAGCTGTGTTTGCAGAGGGATCCAGCTGTGCCTGGAGAGGGATCCAGCTGTGTTTGCAGAGGGATCCAGCTGTGCCATGGGTGTCCTGCTGACACCATGTGTTCTGCTCAGAGGCTCCAGGCACAGCTGGGTTTCACAGACAACCCCAAGGGAGGAGCAGGGCAGGAAGCCAAGAGTCAGAAGTCAAAGGTCCCTTGTTGTCCCTGCAGTGGCAGCTGACCTGGCCAGGCTGCCCAGACTGTTCAGGTCTTTGCAGGGTTTTCCATATCAGGAGGACACTGGTTTTTTTCTCTGTCTCCCTCCAAAGCAGCAGAGCAGCCCTGGCACCCCCCAGCATGGGGAGATGCTGAGGTTCATCTGCCTTGTGGAGAACCCAAAGCCTTCCAGTACCCTAGAGGGGCTTTTAAAAAATGTGGAGAGGGACTTTACATGGGCAGACAGTGACAGAACAAGGGAGAATGGATTTAAACTAGAAATGGAGACTGGATATTGGCAAGAAATTCTTCCTGTGAGGGTGGGCAGGCCCCGGCACAGGGTGCCCAGAGCAGCTGGGGCAGCCCCTGGATCCCTGGCAGTGCCCAAGGCCGGGTTGGACAGGGCTTGGAGCAGCCTGGGATAGTGGAAGGTGTCCCTGCCCATGGCAGGGGGTGAAACTGGGTGGGCTTTGAGGTCCTTTCCAACCCAAACCATTCCAAGATTCTTTCCCATCTCCCCAGACAGCTCTGTGCTGATAGGGTCTGTCGCAGCTGAAGCAGTGTCACCCTCTGGCATGTGACAGAGCTGAACTGCTGTCACCTCTCCCCAGGCTCTGCTGAGGGTGACACCCCTTGTCCAGGCCACCTAATGCCACCCTCACTTGGATTTTGGGTGCCTTTTCCAGGCTTAGGCATTCCAGGGGACACAGGGACAAGGGGAGCAGTCCCTGGTGTACCTGTGGCACTGCTGGCCACACCTGCCTGAGGCCCTCACTGGGGTTCATTCCTCCCTCCTGTCTCCTGGTCATGCTCTGTTTTGCCTGAAACTCTCCTGGTGCCTGGGAAGTGTCCCCAGGCATTGTCCCTGGAATCACAGCACCTTTCCATGTCAGTCACTCCCAGCTCAGATCCCACAGTGTCCTGGCCATGAGCACCTGCAGAATGCCTCAGGGCAGGATCCATCCCTTGTGGGTGGCACCAGGAGCCCTTCCCCTGGCAGGTGAGTGGGGTGAGACCCCTGGGTGCTCAGCCATGCCCTCCTTGTCCCACAGGTGACATGTGAAGGCAGCGTGGGGAGCAGCAGCAGCAGAGATGCATTCCAGCCACCCCGAGGACCCCAAGGAAGCCATCCAGGTGAGCCAGAGCCCTCAGTGCTCCCCAGACAGCTCCCAGTGCAGCTCCAGGCACTGCTGGGGACAGGTAGGATTTGTGGGTGCTGCCAGCTGGGATTAGGATGCTTTATACTGGGATTGGAAACAGATCCTTGATGATTTGTCTGGGTTGGGGGATTAAAGGAAATAAGGGCTTAAATCACACCTTGGCCTTTGCAAGACCTCATGTGGGGCAGGGAAGGTGCTCAGCTCTGGTACCTGGATGAAGGAATGTTGTCCCCCCCAGTTTGGGGTCTCTTCACCCAACTTTGGGAGTCTAAACACATTCAACAAGCAAAATCCAACATCAACGGTTAAACCCAAGTGTTTTACTCCTCCCATGGATGAATCCATGCGTGACTGATAAAATCATCTGCACTCTTTATTCTTCTCAGCCCTCAGTGCTCCTTCCATGGAGCAGCAGACCTGGGGGGCAGCTGAAAAAGCTGGAAAACAGCACCCCAAATAAGGGACACATTCCCCTGGCTGATGTCCTTGAGCTACACCTGCTGGGAATCTTATTTAGATGCTGAAAAAAATATCCCAGGCTGGAAATTTAATATGGGTTTGTGCAAGCCAACCCAGGCTGGAGTTAAAATGTGCAGAGCCCTGCTCAGGGAGCATTCAGCCTTTGCTGGAAATGCTGTGTGGTGCTGAAACATGGATTGTTTGGTTGGAATTTGAGGAGGGATTTGTGGTGTTTTCCAAGTGCCTGCTGGGAAACACAACCTTGATTTAAAATAAAGATAAAATAACGATTGGTTGACATATCCAGGCTCAGTTGCTTTAGGAAAAATATTTTCCACTGGCATGAAATTGCTAAATTCACCAAACTGGCTGCTTTTGACTGGTGGAAGAGGAAGTAAAGCTGCTGGAAGGCAAAATTCCCACATCCCAGAACCCACTGAATGTCTCTGAGGGCAGCAGCTGAACCCCAATGTTCTCCGAACCCTGATGTTTTGGGGCCCGTCCCCTGGGTGTTTACCCAGCACAGCCAGTGAGGTCGATGGCTTTGATTTCTGCTGGCAGCCCTGTGTCACATGTCACATGCTGCTTGGGCTGACCTGCATGAGCTCAGGGGATCCATTCCCTCCTCTGAGTTTCTCCTTTCTCACCCACACTGAATCCTCGTGTTTCCCCCGAGAGACTGCCTGGAAAGAACCAATTCCTTTTTCCCCGTCCCCTTAAGCCCGTTCCTGTCTGCAGAGGAAGCACCACACACTCTAAAGGCAGCCCCAGTTCTGAAACACCAGCCAAAATTGCATAAATTATTATTTTTATAACAAAATAAGCCAGATGACAGGAGTGTGAGTCCCCAGCTTGACCGGTTCAGCTGCTGCAAAGAGTGAGGACGAGGCAGGAGTCGTGTGGTGCTTCACTGTGGATAAGCCTTACTGTTTTTTGAGCTCTTATACATTAAATCCTTCCTAATAGTTTTACTTTTATAATCCAAACCTGCTCCTCCTGTCTTGCAGCTGGTCAAGAAGCAGCTGGTAAATGCCATCAAGGCTCTGCAGAAGCAGTACGTGAGCTCGGACACCGTGGTCACCAGCGATGACAGCAACGCCAACACGCTCTGCAGTGCCCTGGAAGCTGTGTTTGTGCATGGCCTGAAGGCAAAGCACATCAAGGCAGAGAGTGGGGGGAAAGGGAGGAAATCAGGGGGTCGAGGCCCCCTTCCCCAGCCAGTTTTTTGGGGCCTGCTGAAGAGCATCACACATCGGTGAGCAGGGATTCACGGGCTCAGTTTTATCCCTTCTTTTGGTGCTGTCACATTCAGGGAATGAGGATGATGGCTCGATGGACAGATAGGTCTCTCCCCATCTGTGTGCTCAGTCCCCTCAGCTGCAGGGAAGCATGCTCTCACAGGGCTTTGGGGGGCTGCCCAGGACCCTGGGAGATGGAAGTAGCAGTGAAACCCCTGCAGTGCCAAGAGGGGCTCAGCCCCAACATCCCTGCTCAGTGTCTGCTGGGGATGAGCTGATGTCCCCAAAAAGTTGAGGATTGAAACTGAAGGCACATCCCTTTCTTATTTATTCCTGGGTGCCAGGCTGGATTTCTGGGCCCAGTGGCCACACTGGTGTCCAGCAGTGGCTGCTCATGCACAACACAGGGATCTGGGCTCTCTCCTGGCCTGGATCTGCTGGAAATGGTTGGCCCCGTTCCCTCATGTCCCAGCCAGCCTTTAAGGAGGTCTCTCCTGAGTGATCACTGTTTACTGGGTTTTTCTAGCCACTCCCTAAGTCAAGTTCACACACAGTAAATAACAGCCCACACACAAATTGTTCTGAAAGACTCATCCAGTTCCATCACCAACTCCTGAATTATGAAAGAGTGGATGAAAATAACTCTTTCACATGCTAGGGGGGATATTTTTGTGCCCTTTGAAGGTTTTTTCTTCTGTCTTGAGAGACAGATTAGGAAAGAAGTCTTACAAAACCTTTGTTCTGGTTTTTGAGGTGTATGAGTGAGCTGGGAGCAGGGAGGATCAGGCAGCGTAGTGTCGCTGTTGGATTTTAGGGAAGAGCAGCTGAATTCAGGAGTTTGGGACTACTTGAGCTCAGCCCCAGTCAGGTTGTTTTTTTTGGGGCTGCCACAACACTTTTCACTGTGTTTTGACTGTTTTTAAATTTGAAGTGAGAATTTAGACACGTGGTTGTCACCAAGGAAGGATCCAGCCAGTATAAACCCCATAAATACACAAGGACAGCAGGAATTCTCTGCATCATTCAGTACAAGCAATGTGTGGGAGATGCCTCCAGTCAGAGAGCATGGTCAGCCAGAGGCACTGCAGGGCTGCCTGGGGTCCTTACCAGCATATTTAGTTTGGACCATTCAGGAGCCATCTCCCTCCATGGAAAACCACACTTTCCATGAAGGAGAGAGATTTCCCACAGCCTGTTTTATCCCAACTCCTGAACTCCTGTAGCAGAGCAGGTTGGGCAGTGTCTGATGAAGGCTCTGGCCCTCCAGCACCCCACTATGGACCAAAACAGAACCACTCACTCCTGCTCTGTTCCTTTTCCTCTTTTGCCAGGAATATTGTCTCGGAGCTGGAGCAGCTGATGTTTATCAACACGGACGTGGGGCGCTGCCGGGCCTGGCTGCGGCTGGCGCTGAACGACGGCCTCATGGAGTGTTACCTGAAGCTGCTGCTGCGGGACCGTGCCCGCCTGCACGACTACTACCAAGCCCCAGCCCTGCTCCTGGATGTTGAGGAGTGCGAGTTCCTCCTCTGCTACTTGCAGGGTTTATCCTCCTTAACCTTTGAGCTCTCCTACAAGTCAGCAGTTCTGAACGAGTGGACCATCACCCCGCTGTCCCTGTCGGGTTTGTGTCCCATGTCCGAGCTGCTGGAGCCCCTCACATCCTCTGAACCCCGCAGGAAAGCATCGCTGGGCTCCATCTCCCAGTCCTCAGGGTCGGATGAGATCGAGATCCAAGCCCCTGTGCTGCCCATCAGCAAAGCCAGCAGCAAGATCAAGCTCACATCATCCTCGCTGAGCCTGAACACCACGAGCTCATCACAGCTCTCATCCAGCCTGGGCTCCGACAGCCTCCCCCCGGCGCCGTGCGCCCGCAGCCCCGAGCGCGCCGAGGAGCCGCTGTCCTGCGACTCCGACCTGGGCACGGCCACCGCCGAGGACCTGGACAGGTCCCTGCAGGAGTGAGTCTCTCCCCACATCTCCTCTCCAAAGGGGTTTTGACCCTCTCTGGGCTCTCCTGTAGGCAGGAAGTCTTTCTCCCTGTTTGTCGTTGACAAGCCCTTTTTCCCTTCTGGAAGGAGCTTTTGTTCTTTGCACGATCAGCACGGCTTGTTGAGACTCTGCTGCCAGTGCAGATGAGCTCATAGCCACTGAAGTGTGTGTGTGTCCTCTTTAGCAGGGCAGAAATGTCAGAAAAATGCTGCTCCCTGGTTTCAGGAATGTCACATCTTCCTGGAGTACACTGGGGGATGCTCCAGGGCTTTCCACAGGGGGAAAGAAATTAATTTGGTCACAGGGAAGGGTTGTAATTTGCAGCTTTGGCAAATCACTCAGAGAGGGAGGTTGTTGATTTGTCATCCTTGTGATTTATCCCTGCCAAGCATCCAGCACAAAGATTTCCAGGATTATATAATCTCTGAGTAATCTGTAAATATTTTGCCTGTCACCTTTAGAGTGTGACTCTGAGGGAGGCGAGCCTTGGGGTGATGCCTCTTCCCAGTCTCCAGGAAGAGTTGGAGCTGCAGACTCTGCTTCCCCATCTATAACATCATCATTCCCTACTTCCAGATTTTGCATCTTCCAATGGTCCTGGAAGAGCCTGCCTTGATTGGATTAAACTCGTGATGGAGACGCTCCTTTGAGTTTTAATCTTGGGCTGATTTAATTCTGGGGCTGGCAGCAGAGTGGGACCACGGGAACAGCCAATCCTCTGGCCAGGCTCCACTGTTAATTGCTCATTAATGAAAACAATTGGAATTTGGCATGTGGTCCAAGGCTGGAATCGTATCCAGGAGCTGTACATGGGGCTGGGGCTGTGGGGAGCACCCAGTGCTGTCCCTCCATCCACCAAATTAAACCAAATTGATGGATGTAATTGGGAAATGCTCCCTTCACAGGCTCCATGCCATGGGGCTGGTGCTGCTCTATGGGGCACAAATCTCACATTTTTCTGTTGGCATCACTGGGATTTTCCAGCCACACCGTGCTGCCATCCCACAGAGGCCAGCAGTGACGCTGAACCCTTTTTACATGATTACAACTTGCAATAATGGGGTGGGGGTTTATAGCTTTTGTTTTTGAGCTGCTTTCAAACCAATCACTTTTCCATTTCCAGGGTGCTGTCCGAGTTCAGCAAGGCCAGGCCCAGCCCCGACGCCCCGGAGGGACGGCTGCTCCCCAGCGTGCTGGGCTGCTCCCCCCAGCCACCCCCAGGCCCCCCAGCACCGTCCAACAGAGCACAGCAGGAGCCTCCCCCCAGCAGGGTCACCTCTGCTGGGACAGCAGCCCCTGAGCACGGGGACAGAGATGGCAGCTGCACCTCCAGAGCTCCGGCCCCTCGGGAGGGTCTGGGCAGAGCCAGCAGCAGTGGCAGCGAGGGGAGCCAGGCTGTGCGCAGCCCCACGGCCCAGCAGCTGCTCTCTCCCCTGCCTGGGTGTCCGGTATGTGCTGCAGCTCCCTCCCTTCCCACCTCCTTCGGTTTGTATCCTGTGGTAAAGGGAAAAAAACTGGGGACAGCACCAATAGGTACTGCTTTTCTAGGATCAGGAAATCCCAGAATGGTTTGGGTTGGAAGGGACTTAAAGTTCATCCAGTTCCACCCCTGCCATGGGCAGGGACACCTTCTGCTAGACCAGGGTGCTTCAAGCCCCGTCCAGCCTGGCCTTGGACACTTCAAAGTCCACTTCCAACCCACTTGGATTTCTCCAAACTCCCATCTTTCATGCTGCTCCCACTTGGTTATCAGTGATGATTCCCACCCCATGGAGCTGTGGCCATGCAGCTGCCTCAGGAGAAACTGGATCAAAGTCTGTGTTCCCTAATGAAAGAGGCACCAAAGCTTTTGAAGCCCTGCCTGGCCTGTCAGTCATCCCTCTCCAGGAGCAGCTGCTGCAGGAAGTTTTGGTTTTGTTAGGGATATCTGGAGAGGGGTGAGCTCTTGCACAAATCTGGCTGTGGGCTGTGTGCAAGCGATAAAACAGCCCCAGAGTTGAGGTTCTCATGGGGACTTTTCTTCATTTCTGGGCCACGTAAGAGGAGGGAGGAGGGTTGACTGGACAGGAAACAAACTAGTTTCCCAGTGGGAAAAGCCTGCTGCAGCGCATCTGTTCCCAGAGTGGGATGGCATTCCCGGGTGTTGGTCCTGAGCAGCGGCGGATTTCCCCTGCTGCCACCGGGAGCTGATCTACATCCACTGGCCCCTTTGAACAGCCCTGTCCTAATTCCTCACTGACTGTTCCGTCCTGGTTCCCATTGTTTCCATGCTGGTTCCCATCCTTTCCGTGCTGCTGAGGGTAGGATGTACCTCACACCCCGAAGACCATTTCTCCTTTTGCTCTCTGCTCCTCTCAGTTCCCTCCCGCTTATCCCGTTTCCGCTGCTTCCTCGTGGCCCAGAGCCAGTTTGACCTAATCTATGTATAACATACTGTGTCAACAGGAAATTCCCCCTGCTCTCCATGACTCATGGAGCAACCTGCATTCCTGCCCCAGGAGTAATCCAGGAGCTGCCACCCGTGATCCTCCCCAAAGGGTGGTGACAGCTCTTCTGCTGTCACTTTGGTTGTTATTCAAAATAAAAGGCTCTTGGGAGGCTGCAGAGGGGAGTTGAAAGGGCATTCCTGTTGGGATGCAGCCCAGGAAGGATCTAGGAGTGCTGCTCCCTTGTGCCAAGGCACTGAGCTGGGTTGTTTTTTTCTCCTGGTGTTTGCTCAGGGGCCTTGTCCCAGAACCTTGCTCCTTTCAGGAGGAATTTCTTCACTGAAAGGGTGGTCAGCCATTGGAAGGGGCTGCCCAGGGAAGTGATGCAGTCCCCATCCCTGGAGGTGTCCAAGGAATGCCTGAACATGGCACCCAGTGCCCTGGTCTGGCTGCCACAGTGATGATTTGGCACAGGTGGGACTCAAGGAGCTTTTCTCCCTTAATAATTCTGAGATTCTTGTAGCCAGAAAAGCTCCTGGAGAAGCTACAGCCTTATTTTTTTCAACTCATGGACCTCATCCTCTCCTGGCACATGCAGACAGAGGCTTCTTCTGCTTTCCCTGCTTTATTTTTCCCCTGCACAGCCCAGGCCCCTGTAGCATCCTCTTGTGAGCAGTAGGTCTCAGTTTCACCCTGGACACCTCTGCCTCTCCCCATCTCTGTTCTTCCTGGTGCTGCTGTTCCAGCTCATGCCCTTCCATGTCAGGGGTGGAATTTCACCCCCATCAGTAAAACCCCATGGACCTGTGGTCACTGCAGGGAATGTGCTCTCCTTCCACAGTGATTTTAGGGAGAGAGAACTGATTAATTTTGGACTTCATTATCCCACCAGAATACAGTCTCAGTATTTTCCAGCTGTTGGGACAGTTCCATGAATCATTCTTTGACTGGAGGGAGCAGGGGAATTACCCACCTGGGAATGTCTAGCAGAAAATCAGGCAGTCATGGAATGGTTTGGGGAGGAAGGGACTTTAAAACTCATTCCCAACCTCCTGCCATGAGCAGGGACACCTTCTGTTAAATTCACACATCAGTGCCTGGATTTGGGCTGCACAGGAGCATCCTCCAAGGAGGGGTTGGTGTGGATGTGTGTGTTTGAGGGGCACAGGGTGTTGCATGAGCTTAAAAATTCATAATATTTCCATTTTTAACAGAAGAGCTGGATCTCAGAAGATGATTTCTACAGACCTCCCCCGGGAGAGAGCAGCAGGAGCACAGCTGACACCAACGGCTTCGGGCCAGAGGGGGACAGCGAGGGGCCAGCCCCAGGGCTCATCAGTGCTCTGGACTTGGAGAGGCTCTCAGTGCCATCCTCGGACGCTGGGAAGCCCAAAATGTCCCCAGAGAGGGAGCAGAAGGGCTTCAGCGTGGTGCACCGCAGGCAGATGGGTACGTGCCACCTCCTGCTGCCCTCGGGGGCTGCTCCAGGTGGGGATGGGCTGGCTGGGGAGGTGGGAGCTGATGGCAGCGCTGGGAGCTGCAGGAGGCAGTGGAGCAGCTTCCCAAGGCATTGCTGAGCCCAGGGAAGCTCTGATGGGTGGGGGAAAGTCTGTCCATCCTGTGGGACACCTTTCCTTTATCCAACTTGTTCCCAGCCTCAAAACCCAAATGCAGAGGACAGAAACCCAAGTGTGGGTGGACAGTGATGGAGACCAAGGTCCCGTCCGCTCCTGCCCCAGCCCACCATGTACAGCACTGGCTCTCACCCCTGCCACACCTCTGGGTGCTTGCTTTGAGGCCCTCTTGGCTTTCCTCTCCCCACTATCTTCCCCTCTGTCACTCAAACTGAGCCCTCTCTTGCCCCAGGTATTTCCAACCCTTTCCGCGGGCTGCTGAAGCTGGGCAGCCTGGAGCGCCGCGGCGCCATGGGCATTTGGAAGGAGTTCTCCTGCGAGCTGTCCCCGCTGGAGCTGCGCCTCTTCCAGGACCACGAGGAGAGGATCTGCGTGGAGACCTTCTCCCTGCTGCGCTGTGAGTCCCTGGCTCTGAGCCAGGATGGCCGTTTTGAGCTGGTGTTCCTGGGCAAAAAGCTCTTCCTCAGAGCCCCCTCCCAGGACGAGGCCGAGGACTGGCTGGACAGGATCCGCGAGGCGCTGCGCAAGTGCCGGCCGCAGCTGGAGGAGGAGGACTGGGAGACTCTGGAGTGTTCTGAGGATGGAGGTGAAGCCCAGCCTGTCCAGGGGGATTCCAGTGCTCTCCAGCACAGTGATGTGCCTGGGAGCAGCTTGGACTGGAGTGCAGCTCCAGAAGCAGAGCTGGATGCCATCAAAGAGACTGTTCTGTACATGGACGTGGACAAAACCTGGATCCCGTTCATTTTTTCCCTGTCTCTAGAAACTCTGAAGTGCTTTAAAATCAGAAACAGTGACAAAATTTTAAGCAACAGTTATGGCATAGAGACCATCCAGGACATCCTTCCAGACACCAGCCTGGGGGGACCCTCCTTCTTCAAGGTGATCACCTCCAAGGCTGTGCTGAAGCTGCAGGCTGAGAGCGCGGAGGAGGCAGCCTCGTGGCGGGAGCTGGTCCGAGAGGTGCTCATGTCCTACCTGGAGGGTGCTGAGGAGGCACTGACTCTGGGGGGCAGCTTGGATGGGCACTCCCAGGTGGTCCTGAAGAACATCGTGAAGGAAAATGGCTTCTTGCTGCAGTACCTGGTGGCCATCCCCATGGAGAAGGGTCTGGACGCGCAGAGCTTCATCTGTGCAGGTACAATTCATGGAATGGTTTGGGTTGGAAGCACCCTAAAGCCCCCCCCCAATCCCACCCCCTGCCATGGACAGGGACCTTCCACTGTCTCAGGGTGCTCCAAGTTCTGTCCAAGCTGGTCTTGGGCATCCCCAGGGATAGGGCAGCTGCAGCTTCTGTGTTTTCCCAGTGACCCAGCAGCACAAGATCTCCTTGGTGGGGCTTCATGTCCCTGTCAGGGGCACCTTTGGTGTCCTGGGCGCACAGGGTGAGCCCCCCCCACCATGCTGAGCCCCCCATCCCACCCCAGCCCAGTCCAACTGGGATGTTACTGGGCTCCCATTTAAGATGCTTTTGGCATAGAGAGTGGGAAACTGGGGTTGAAGCAACCTTAGGTAGATCAGGAAGCTCAGGACTTTCTTCCTGGGCATTTTGAGGCCCCAGCCTGTGGGGAAGGTGCAATCTGGAGCAGTTTTTCCAGTAAGGCAGCACGGGAGCAGGGATTGCCATGGGTGTGATGGGCTGATTTTGCAAAACAATCATTTACCCTTCACCTGACGCCTCTCAGCACACAGGGAGATTCTGGTGGCACCTTCACTGACCTCCACAGGAGCTGTAATTTGCTCTTTACCTTGCTAAGTTAATTAAATTTCAGATTTCTCTCCTGCTTCAATTATATTTCTTATACCCTCCAGGAGGTTGGGATTTTTCTTTTAATCTGTCTCCTTTTTATTATATAATTTTTTTTTCTGGTCTATTTGGTCTCTGCCTTCCCTTCCAAGCTCTTTCCTGTATCTTCCACCTCCCCACAGCTGGAAGCCACAAGCCAAAAAGACAAAATCCCAGTTTTTCTGTGTAGGTTTACTTTAGGGATCTGCCTGCCCTGCTTTCACCCCCCTCCCAGCCTGACACCTGATGTGTTCCCTTCCATCTCAGAGTAATCAGCAATAAAGTCTGGTTTTTCTTATTAATTCAGAAAGCAACACGTGATCTCCATGAATATTTTGGAGGGATGAGCTCCAGCTATTCCACAGTGCAATGAATGGGGGTAGGAGAGCCAAGATGGGTTCCACAGTGCTATAGTAAAGGTTTTTTTGGGTTAATCCATCCTGATCTCATCCCTTGCAGATGAGGTTTAGGTACCCTGTGACATCAGGAGAAAAGAAAAAGGCTTAGTGAAGGCAAAATAGTGCAAAGCTACTGGTGGAGGTGATGGTACAGCAAGTGGGATTTAGGTTCTTCCCTAAACCACTGGGATGTTGCCAGAATTCACTTTTCCTAAAAAAAAACCCAAACAATTGAAACACCTGATGGATAAAAGTGGGTTCACAGATAGTTCAGCCTCCTTTTTAGAGAGAAAAAGTTGAACCCTCATAGGCTTAAATCCATGAGGAGGGGGCTGGAGGCCTCGCACTGAACATCCTACAGGTGCTTTAGTTGCTCTCTGCCCTTTCCCAAAACTTCATTGCTCAGTTCCACGCTGCCCAAGGTTCCCCCCCATGTGGCAGTGGTGGCAGGGCTGTGGACAGCAGTCCCCTGTCACCCCCTGCTCCCGCAGGCTGCTCCCGCCAGATCGGCTTCTCCTTCGCCAGGCCCAAGCTCTGCGCCTTCTCGGGGCTCTACTACTGCGACAGCTGCCACAGGGACGAGGAGAGCATCATCCCCTCGCGCCTCATCCACAACTGGGACCTCACCAAACGGGGGGTGAGTGCAGCATCTGCTTCCCAAGGGTCCATCTGGGCATTCCCTGCGCTGGCAGTGCCCAGCCCAAACCTCCCTCTGAGCTCTGGGGCTGCTCCATGCTCCGTGTCCAGCTGTGCCCTCTCTCTGTGCCCCAGGTGTGCAAGCAGGCCCTGAAGTTTCTGACCCAGATCCGAAACCAGCCTCTGATCGACCTGAGGCTGGTCAATGAGAGCCTCTACGAGCACGTGGAGAGGATGGGGCGGATCCTGCGCAGCCGGGAGCAGCTGAAGCTCCTGGGGGATTATCTCATCATGTGCCGCAGCGGCGCCCTGAAGGAGCTCAGCAAACGGTGAGCTCCCTCCTGGGGTGGTATTCCCGTCTCCTGGCACCCCAGTGGGCTCCTGGTCCCCCTCCTCACTCACCATGGCAGCAGGGAGCTGTGCTGCCAAGGCTCAGGCTGGTTTTACCTCCATGTCATCTGCTCTAAGGAGTTATCCATCTGTTGGCTGGGTCAGCACAATGAGCTGGGACTCAGGAAACACCTTCCTGGCTGAGGAGCTTCTGGCTGGACAGGAAACACCTGGCAAAATAGATGAGATATTTATTTTATTTTTTCCCCCCCTTTGAAATGCTTTCACATGATTTCCAGTGGCAGGATTTGGGACGTGAAAATGGGCTCTGCAGTGATTCACTTCAAAAGGCTGCTTCATCCAGCTTGCTCCTTGCTCCAAAGCTCTTGGAGGTGTGGTGGAGATCATCTACCCCCTTCCTCTCTGTGCTTCTTTGCAGGCTTGATCACAGGCATTACCTCCTGGAGTGTCCCCACAAATACAGCGTGGCTGATCTGAGACAGGTGAGAGCTGTGTATGGTCATGGAATCACAGAATGCTTTGGGTTGGAAGGGACCTTAAAGACCACCCAGACCCACCCCCTGCCATCCAGTTCCACCTCCCGCTAGACCAGACTGCTCCTAGCCCCCTGGCCCAGATGTTGGGGTTTTCCAGCTGAAAACACCCCAGTGTCTGTGGGAATGCCACGTGCTGCTCCTTCAGCAGGAGGCTCCCAGCAGTTGGGTTTTCCAGTGATCCCCAAGCCAGGAGCCCCATCCTGGCAGGCTGTGGGTGCTGCTCTCAGCACTCCGGGGTCCCACTGCATTCCAGACTTGTGGGCTGGGGGTTGTTTTAGAGGACAGCCCTGCCTTCAGGTGGAGCCCAAAGCAAACACTGACCCCTGTGTCCCCCAGATCGCTGAGGGCAGCTTCGAGAGCTTCCTGCAGTCGCTGCTGCAGTTTGCATCCCACCACGTGTACAGCTGTGACCTGTGTACCCAGAGAGGCTTCATCTGCCAGATCTGCAACAGCAGTGACATCATCTTCCCCTTCGAGTTCGACACTACCACCAGGTGAGTGAGCTGCTCAGCACCCTGCCCGTCCTGCTGCAGCCAGGGCACCCAGGGGCACAGCCTGCCTCAGGCCAGGAGCCCCTGCCAGCCCCTGAGTTCTGGTCACACACCCCACTTGCAAGGCACGGGGGGAACTGGAAATGGCTCTGAGGTGGTTCTGCATCCTCGTGATGCCTGAAACCTTGTGGTTCCCATGTGGTGCCCATGTCCTCGTGGCAGCACGTGTGCGCATATCCTTGTGGGATTTGCATCCTCATGGTGCCCATGTCCTCATGAGAACCTATCTTCATGTCCCACACTCTTGTGGGAGCCACATCCTCATGGTGCCCATGTCCCCATGGAAGCCCTGTCTTCATGTCCCACATTCTTGTGAGAGCCACATTCTCATGGTGCCCGTGTCCCCATGAGAGCTGTCTTCATGTCCCACATTCTTGTGGGAGCCACATCTCCTTGGTGTCCATGTCCTCATGAAAGCCCTGTCTTCATGTGCCACATTCTTGTGGGAGCCACGTCCTCGTGGTGTCCACATCTTTGTGGGACTCATCCTCACATGCCCACATCTTCATGCCCATGTCCTCATGGAACCCATCAGCTCCAGGGTGCTCCAAACCAAATCTGGGCTGTCTGGGGCAGGAGCAGGCTGTCCTCACAGAGCCAAGATGTCACCAAGAGAGGTGACTTTGCAGATTGAAGATGCAGCCATCAGCACCTGCTGTCAGCCTGCAAAGGCCTTGCTGGGTGCTGGGTGCTAGGGCAGCCAAGGGGCTGGAGGGAGGAGGAGGAGGAGGAAGGTTCTGCATGTCCCTCTCTTGCTCACCTGGCCAGTGCCTCTCACACTCAGGGTCAGTCTGAGCCCTTGCAGGGGCTGCAGGAGGGAGGGGAAGCAGCAGTGGGACTGTCCTACATCCCTCTGCAGCCATGGAAGGAATGAAGGACACATGGACACAGATTTCATAGAATGCCAAGATGGTTTGGGTTGGAGGGACCTTCAAGCCACCCAGTGCCACCCCCTGCCATGGACAGGGACTCCTTCCAAGTCCTGTCCAAGCTGCCTTGGACACTTCCAGGGGTGGGGCAGCCACAGCAGAGGTAGATGGGGAGCAGCACTGTGGGATGTGCTGGGACAGGCTGAGGATGTTCCCAGCAGGAGAGGGGTGATACTGGCTCTCACTGGGGTTGGTTTTCCCCTGCCCACAGAGCTCCCATTCCCCACAGGCAGAGGAACCTGTCCTGCAGAGGGGTCAGCTGTGGGTCAGGGTGCAGCAGCTGGACAGGAGTTGGAATCAGGATGGGGATGGTGCTAGAGGGGAATTCTTATCCCCACCACCATCAGGGTTTGCTGAAGAAGTCAAACCCTTCCAGGCCAGGAGGCTGCTCCACTGGAGCTGGAGAGATCCACATCTCCATGGTTATGCCGTAGAATTGTGGAATCATTCAGGCTGGAAAAGCTCTGTAAGATCATCGAGTACAGTTCACCCAGCACTGCCAAGGCCACCACTGACCCATGTCCTCAGGTGTCACATCCACAGGGCTTTGAAATCCCTGCAGGGCTGGTGACTCCACTGTTTGCCTGGGCAGCCTCTGCCAGAGTTGGACAACTATTGCAGTGAAGAAATTTTCCATAATATCCAACCTAAACCTCCCCTGAGGCAGCTTGAGGCCAATTTCCTCTTGTGCTGTCTTGGCCTATTTGGCATTGAGCACAATCCTGGCAGAGAGATTTCACAGGCTGCGTGGTCTCACTTTGCCTGGCACTCCCTAAAAGTGAGCAGCAACACCCAGAACCTGCAGAAAACCACCACGGATGCCGGGATCCGTGGGTGCTCCGTGTGTTCAGGGCTGTGAGTATTTATTTCCGTGGAGGAGGAGCAACGCTGCTTGCTCCCCTCCCCGCCACAGGGACAGCACTGAGCTCATTATCGAGGACAACAACATCCCCAGGGGACCGATTTTCCCTGGAAAAAGAGCAGCCGTGCTCTGGGAAGCGCTGGGACGCAGGGCTGAGCTGGCTCAAGGCCACCCGGAGCTCTCGTGTCCTGCGGAGCCGAGCTCTGAAGTTTGTTGACGTCTTTCTTTCTCACCCTGACGGAGGAGGCTGTGCAGCAGGAAAGCGGCTGAGCCGACATCCTCGGGAGCTGAACGCGGCTTCCTGCCCCTGTGCCCGCCCCTGCCCGCCGGGTCACACCGGCCCTGCTGCAGGATGTGCCTGCAGCGCCTCAAACAATGACCCTGCCAGCGCAGGAGCCTCTCCTGCTCCGGCAGCTCGGGGGGAGCTGGAGGCAGGAGATGCTGGTTCTTGCTCAGAACCACTCTGGGTAAAACCTGGCTTCCCAAATCCCCCGTGCCTGGGGAGCAGCTCCCACCACTGCTGATCCAGAGAGGCCACATGGAATTTTGTTCCACCTGGGGAATGGGTATTTTCCATCCCAAATCCTGCCTGCCCGTGCACCAGCCTTTTCCTCCTTAGGGTTTGTAGCTCCTCTCCAGAGCAGGATTTCACCCCAGCTGAGATGCTGTGGTCCCTTTCCTGGCACTGCTGGGTGTTTCTCTGCCTCTCTCCCACACATCTTTTGGGGAGTTAAGGTGTTTCGTGCTGCTCACACATGGATTGTACACCAGGTATTTGCACAGTGAAGGTAAATCCGGCTGCCCCGCTGGCATGTGGCTGAGCCACATTTTACTGTCACTGATGAGCTGGGGATCACACCCCAAAAATTGACCTCAGCTCTCATAGCAGGGACGTTTCTGCTGGTGACTGAGCAGTGAAACCCCTGCCTGAGCTGGGGTCCTTTGCAGGGTGTCACATTCCTGCTGCTGCTGAGCCAGATCAGGGAGCTCTGACACCTCCACAGAGCCACCTGCTCAAGGACAGCTCCCTCCTGGCTGTCTGCCCCCTCCCTGCAGCTCTGCTGTCCCTACATGCTGGTCCTGCTCTCAGGGTGGGCTCTCCCACCCCAGCCATGGCAAGCAGAGGGTCCCCAACAACAATGCTGTCACAAGGGTTGGTGATGAGGGATCAGTGTCAGGGGTGGTGTCACAAGATTGGTGTCAGGGGATCAGTGAAACGAGGGTGAATGTCTGGGGTTTATCACAGGGTTTGTTGTGCAGGGGGTGTTGTCACACCCTCAAACTGTGCTCGGTGCTGGGAGAGCAGGGCACAAACCTCAGCTCAAACCTCACTCCCGTCTCTCTGACACATTGGCAGCACCCACCACGCTCCTTCCGGCCCTGCTCGCAGCTGCTGGGGTGGATGAGGAGCTGTGGGGGGGATGAGGAGCTGGTGGGGAGGATGGGGAGCTCTGGGGAGGATGGGGAGCTGCTGGGTGGATGAGGGGCTCTGGGGAGGATGAGGGGCTCTGGGGAGGATGGGGAGCTGCTGGGTGGATCAAGAGCTGCTGGGAAGGATGGGGAGCTGCTGGCGTGGATGAGGAGCTGCTGGGGAGGATGAGGGGTTGCTGGAGCTGATGAGCTGCTGTGGGGTGGATGAAGAGTTGCTGGATGGATGAGGAGCTGCTGGATGGATGAGGAGCTGCTGGGGTGGATGAGGAGCTGCTGGGGTGGATGTTACACTTGAGCAGCTGCTGCTCCTGCACTCGAGGCTCCTCCTGAGCTGTGGCTGGGGCTCTGCTCAGTGAGTGCTCAAAACACACCAGGACAGGGAAGTGTTCCCTGGTTCAGTGGGGGAAGTTTGCTCTTTGTTCTGCCGTTCCCAACACAGCGGGTTTCGTTTTTTCCTTCTTTTCCCAGGTGCAGTGAATGCAAAACCGTCTTCCACCGGGACTGCCACGCCCGGGCCCCGGCGTGCCCGCGCTGCGAGCGGCGGCAGCGCTACCAGCGGCAGCTGGAGGCCAGCACAGAGCCCGGCCCGGAGCCCGGCGCTTACCTCGACACTGCCCTGGGAGCAGGGACGGCGGCAGGGACAGAGCAGAGCCCCCCTGCCTGAGACCCCATCCTGCGCCTGGCCCTGCCCTGGGGACAGGGACAGTGTGGGGTGGGTGCTCCTGCCCTGCGGAGGGACCTTCTGCCCACCCAGGGCTAAAGAAGGGCTGGAAAAATCCATCCCCCTTCAGACTAACCGGGTGCTGTCCTGTCACCCTCCTGGTGCCAATGTCCCCTCCCAGTGGAACCCAGCGGCTCTTCAGGGTGTCAGCCCAGAATTCCAGTCAAGGGTGTGGAGAACTGACATTGATCAAAGCTCTAGTTTTTTAGGATACTGAAAACTGGTATTTTTTTACATGGGGGTTTTGCACAACTGGGCTGCTCTGGGTGGTGGACCCACGCAGGGAGGGGACAAAGTGACACTTGTGCCTTTAGGGACCTGCCTGCCCCAGGGGGACCGTGGGTGCCCTGAGCACCTCCTGCTCAGACAGCCCAGCCAGGGCCGTGGCCTCTGGGGAGAGCTGGGGAGAGCCGGGCCGCTCCTCCTGGCCTGCTGCTGCTCATCCTCGGGAGAAATTTTATTTTCCTTTAACCCCTCTCCACAAAAAGATAATTAAAGTCTATTTAACAACAAGTGAAACCATTTCTGAGTTTGCTTCTCCGCAGTGGGACCTCATCACAGTTTGAACCTGACACGGTGTCCATGGGAAGAGGATTGGGAATGGGGATGCTGCCAATCCTCCATCCTCCCTTCCCAACCCCCATCCTTCTTGCCCATCCTCCAGGGTTTCACTTGGACAAGTGGTTGGGGGTCCCTTCCCCATTTTCCTTTCCAGCTGCTCCCCACTAGTGTCAGCTTCTCCCATTGTCGGTTTCCCCACCACTCCTGTGCTTGGAGGACTTGGGATGTGCCCACCTACAGCAGAACTCTCTGGGGTGCACGGGGACAAAATCCAGGGCAGGGCAGCTCCCACGGGGCCCCCCTAATGGGGTCCCCATCCCACTGCCCAGGGAGGCCGTGCCGGATCCGGCAGCAGCGGGGCTGGGCCCTTCCTGCGGCAGGAACCTCCCGAGGAGCCGTTTCCTCGGGTCCCCTCCGCCACCGTCCCGTCCCGCCCGCCGAGGGGACAGGGCGCGCCCAGCACCCCGAGCAGCAGCGGGGGCCGGGCACGCACCCGCCGCGCAGCCCGGCCCCGTCTCTCGTCGAGGCGGCGGCGGAAACCGGGCGAGTCGGGACCGGCCCGGCGCGGGCACGAGCGGCACCGCGGGCGCGCCCCCGCCCCAGCGCCGGCCGCAGGTGAGAGCGGGGACCGGGGATTCGGTGCTTTGGGGCTCGGTGCCTTTGGGGTCTGGGGCACGGTGGCAGCGATGGTGGCGGTGACCCCAGGGTGTTCCAGCAGGTTCGGGCGGGTTGCGAGCCCGCCGCGTAGGGCGGCGGCTCAGCGGGGACCCCGAGGGAACTGAGTTAGGGGGTGCTCGGCCCAGGAGGGGTTGGGCGCTGCCGTCACCTTCCCCTGCCCCGTGTCCCGCAGGCGGAGGCGCGGGGAGGCCATGGAGGCGGCGGGGCCGGCGGAGGAGGCGCTGGTGCTGGTGGAGTACGGCTTCGAGTACCGCGCCAAGGACGGCACCTTGGTCTCCATCAAACCCAACGAGCGCTATGTGCTGCTCAAACGCACCAACCCGCACTGGTGGCACGTCCGCAGGAGCGGGGACGCCCGGCCCTTCTACATCCCGGCCCAGTACGTGAAGGAGCTGCCGCCCATCGCTGCCCCAGCCCCGCTTGACCCCCCGCCATCGGGACACGCTGCGACAGAGCCGGCCGTGCTCGTCCCTCAGCCCCCGCCAGCCTACGAGTATCGGTTCATCGGCGCCGCCGAGCCGGGGGAGCCGGCAGGAGGATGCCCGGTGCCCAGGAGGAACTCGGTGCTCCAGGATTCGGTGCCCAGGAAGGACTCGGTGCCCAGGAGGGACTCGATGCTCCAGAAGGATTCGGTGTCCAAGAATGTCTCGGTGCCCAGGAAGGACTCGGTGCTCCAGAGGGATTCAGTGCTCCAGAGGGAATCGGTGCCCAGGAAGGACTCGGTGCTCCAGGATTCGGTGCCCAGGAATGTCTCGGTGCCCAGGAGAGACTCGGTGCCCCAAAGGGACTCACCACCATCACTCAGCTCTTTTCGGGTCCTCCCGGGGCTGACCCCACACCCGGCCGAGCCCGTGAGACCCTCGCACTCCCTGGATGACCTGGCGCGGGTGACACCGACACCTCGCGGTGCCACTGCTGCCAAGGGGACATGCGGGGACCCCCCAGGACACGCTCGGCCGCTCGGGAAGAGCCGCTCCGAGACCCTCTGCGCCCCCGGCAAGGACAGGGACGCGGCCAGGAGGTGGCCGGGCGCCGGCCCCGCGGCTCAGGTACGGTGACATCCCCGCTGCTGTCCCCAGAGGCTGCGTTGAGGGGGGGGTTAGCGGGTGGGGGTGTTGAGCGTTGCCCTCTCGGCTGATTCAGTGGCCGTGTCCCCCCAGCATGGCCTGTGACCCCCGGCACAGAGTGGGGTGACACTCCGGCCCCACAGCCACTGCTGGGATCCCCAAAGTCTCCCCACCGAACTGACCCCATGGGACAAATCTGCAGGTGACCCCACCATTGGGGCTTGACAAAATTAATCATTTTGAAGGTGTGAGAGACCCCTCACACAGGGACACCCCCGCACACCGTCCACCCTCAGGCCCAGGCCCGTGCCTCAGTTTCCCCACCCTCATGGGCACCCCTGGCCTCTCTCAGCCCCCTACTCCGTAGAACCCCGTGGTCTCTGGGGTGTTTTGCAGTGATCCCTCAGGCTCCCTGAGCGTTCCGGGGTGAGAGGAGGCAGAAAGGGTTAACAGGGAAGCGCGGCAGCTCCTCCCTGCCGGGGCGGGAGCCTCACCTGGGCGCAGCACCCATTGACCGAGGTGTGTGCTGGGTGCTCCCCGGCACAGGCCGGCGCCCCGACACCCCAAAGCCACGCTCACCCCACACCTGTAAGTAGCAAAAGGCTCTGCCCAGCGCCCCCTGGGCTGCACCTCCCGAGGGGGCACCCAAGGGTGGGGGTCCCCGCCGGCCACCAAGGCGGGCTGGGGTGCACAGGGTGAGGCAGCGCCGGCACAGGGGTGGGGCCACCCCCGACCTTGTCCACTCCTCACTTGTCTCCAGCCCCTCACTTCGGAGTGACCCCGGGCACCTGCAGCACCCCCAGCCTGGGTGTCCCCCACTTCCAGGGGGGCTGGAGGGATTGTGCACCTGGGGGAGTTGCTGGAGGAAATGGGGTATTGATGGTGGGGGGCTGTGGTTTACACCCCATTGTCCACCCCATTTTCACCTCATTTTCACCCCATATTATACCTTGTGCCCCCAGCTGTGCCCTTTGCACAAAGCCACTGTGCCCCTCTGGGGGTGACCCAGCATAGTCCCCAACCCCAGTGCCAACACAGGAACATTCCCCTTCCTGCCCAAATCCAACCAGTGCCAAAACCATCGGGCATGGCAGGACCATGGTGCCATCGGTCCTGCCACCATCTGCAGCGGATGGGATGGGATGGGATGGGATGGGATGGGATGGGATGGGATGGGATGGGATGGGATGGGATGGGATGGGATGGGATGGGATGGGATGGGAGGGGATGGGATGGGATGGTCCCAGTGTTGTGGGGACACAGCAGCTCCAGATCAGCTTCCATTTGAGCAGTGTGACACCAGATAGGGCACCCAAAATCCCCCCAGTGCAATTCCTGCTCAGCATCACCCTGGAGCAGCTCCTGGGTGGCCTGGGCTTTGCTGGAGCGGGTGACGAGTGGCAGGTTGTGGGTGCCGGGTGACAACAGCCCCGAGAGGAGCCGGTTCCGCCCTGGGCGTCTCTTCCGCTCCTCGAGCCCCGGCAGGAAGCGCGGTGGGTGCAGGGCCCTGCTCAGGGCGCCAGCGGCGGGACCGGGGCCTCGCGCTGTCCCCACGGGGTCCCCACCCCGGTGTCACCACCATGGGTGACCAGGTGCCGGGGGGGTCCCGGCAGGCCTGGAGCAGGGCACGGCAGATGCTGCACCTGGGGAAGGTAGGCAGCACCCAAGGGTGCTCCCAACCAGGGGACAGGGGGGTGTTTTGGGGTCACCCCTTGCCAGGCTCCCCCTCGGCTTTCCCTGGGGGTTTGCGGGTGCTGGAGGGTGCCACAATGCTCATCCCAAAGTGGGGAGGGGGCACACAGTACCCCCCCGGGGTGAGAAACCCCCAGGGATGCACCCACAGGGGACAGAGAGGT
The DNA here is from genome assembly GCF_027887145.1 of Ammospiza caudacuta. Classification (NCBI taxonomy): domain Eukaryota; kingdom Metazoa; phylum Chordata; class Aves; order Passeriformes; family Passerellidae; genus Ammospiza; species Ammospiza caudacuta. Next base: position 2,621,492 of record NC_080619.1, read on the forward strand.
GCTGGGGGGGCTCGGTGCCAGGGATGCCCCATTGCCACCCCCATGTCCCTTGTCCCCAGGACGAGGGCAGACCCCCAGTAGTTTCTGGCCCTGCTCACCAGGGTGGGGGGGTTGTGGGATGATAGGGGGATGATGAGAGGTGTCATGGAGCTGCTGTCCCGCTCTGATCCAGGGTGTCCCCAAGGACAGTGCACCGACTGTCACCTCCCTCGGGGTGATGGGCAGGGCTGCAGTCGGGACCTTTGTCCCCACAGGCATTGGTGACAGACTCAGGCTGTAAAGCTGGGGAGATCAAAGGGTGACAGGAGGGGGTTCCCTGCTGGCAGCACCCTCCTGGTCCCAGGGGACACATCCCCCTACCCCGGGGTCCCCACAGGAGGGATCAGCCCGGCTGGTGCTGGGGGTGCTATTTTGGGATGTGGTGATGGGACTGTCTGGTTCAGCATCCGGCTCTGGGCGGGAGGCCGGGGCTGTGGGTGCTGGAAATGTCCCAGGGTGCAGGTGATGAGTGCTGGGGTGCAAGCGTGGGTGAGATGGGTGTGAGTGTTGGGGTGCCCACCAGAGGGGTGGGCACAGATGCTGGGGCTGCAGAGGATGAGCAGGTTGGAGGTGTTGGGACCGCAGGTGTCAGTGCAGAGATTGTGGGTGTTCATGGTGTGGGTGTCAGTGCTGCGGCTGCTGCGGAGAGCAGGTGATGCAGGTACCAGTGATGGGGGTGCTGTGGAGAGCAGGTACCAGTGATGGGGGTGCTGAATCCAGGGGGTGATGCAGGTACCAGTGATGCAAGTGTGGATGATGCAGGTACAAGTGACACAGGTGCTGCATGAGTAGGTACCAGGGACACAGTTGTTGATGATGTGGGTGACATGGGTGCCAGTGATGTGGGTGCTGATGATGTGGGTGCTGATGATGCAGGTACTGATGATGCAGTGACACCGGTGCCAGTGCTGCAGTGCTGCTGCAGTGCTGCACACAGTGGGTCGTGCAGGTACCAGTGACATGGTGCTGGTTGTGAGGGTGCTGCCAGCAGCAGGTGACACAAGTGCTGGACCTCAATGTGCCAGTGGGTGCTCCCTGCCCCACTCTGGGTGCCCCTCTCCACCTCCTGGCCTCCCATCACTGGCACCTCCTGCCCCACACTTTTTGGGGGCCCAGGTCACTTTTGGTGACCCAGCAGCCAGGACAGGATCCAACCCCTCAGTGCCTCACCCATCGGCCACCCGGACACCACAGTGGGGACACCACAGGAATGCCATCCCAGGAATGCCATCCCAGGAGTGCCATCCCAGCTCAACAGTGACACATCCGTGTTCCCCCAGGCACGCAAGGAATCAGAGGAGACACCGGATCCCATCTACCTCAACATCCAGGAGCTGCGGGCAGAGGCCGCCGCCAGCTCGGCCCCAGAGGAGCCCGGCGGCTCTGTGTCGGACTGGGAAACCCACACGGACACGGACAGTGGACATTTGTTTTATTACAACCCCGTGACGGGCGAGACCACGTGGGATTGTCCCTTCGGGCAGGCGGCCGACGGAGTGAGTGCCGGCGCCTCTCCCGCCTCCTCGCTCGCACACAGCCCGGAGCTTCCCGCGTGGGAACAGCACGTGGACCAAGGAAGCGGACAGACTTTTTTCTATAATTCGGTGACAGGTGAGACGTCGTGGGACCCCCCCAGTGCAGGAGACACGGGCAGCCCCCGGGAGAGGCTCCCTGGGGGGACGCGGTACGGTCCCATGGAGCAGAGGGTGAGCACCCGGCGAGGCGCGGGGAGGGCTTGGGGTGGGGCGGAGACAGGGGTGGGAGTGGGGACAGGGATGGGAGTGGAGATGGAAATGGGATGGGATTGGAGACGGGGATGGGATGGGATTGGAGACAGGGATGGGAATAAGACAGGGATGAGAATGGAGATGGAGATGGAGATGAGATGGAGATGGAGATGGAGATGGAGATGGAGATGGAGATGGAGATGGAGATGGAGATGGAGATGGAGATGGAGATGGAATGGGATTGGAGACAGGGATGGGACTGGAGAAGGATGGGATTGGAGACAGGGATGGGATTGGAGACCAGGATGGGATTGGAGTCAGGGATAGGAATGGAGATGGAAATGGGACAGGAATGGAGACAGGGATGGGATTGGAAATGGAAATGGAATGGGATTGGAGACAGGGATAGGATTGGAGATAGGGATGGGAATGGAGATGGAAATGGGATTGGAGACAGGGATGGGAATGGAGACCAGGATGGGATTGGAGATGGAAAAGGGATGGGTTTGGAGACAGGGATAGGATTGGAGACATGAAAAAGGGATGGGTTAGGAGACAGGGATGGGATAGGAGATGGAAATGGGATGGGAATGGAGATGGAAATGAGATGGGAATGGACACAGGGATGGGAATGGAGACAGGGATGGGATTGGAGATGGAAAAAGGATGGGATTGAAGACAGGGATGGGATTGGAGACATGAATAGGAATGGAGATGGAAATCCTAGCATCCTGGCAGGGATGAGATGAAAAAGGAGACACGACGGAGACTGGGATTGAGAAAGGTGTGGGAGATGCAATGGAGATGGAAATTGAGATGGAGATGGAAACTGAGACAGATGGGAATGGAGACAGGTGAAGATGGGCATGGGTATGGATACAGGGGTATAGGAAAGGATGAGACTGCAGATGGAAACAGCGATGGGATGAAAATGGAGGCAGAGCTGAAGACTGAGAAAGGATGGGAGATGAAATGGAGATGAATATGGAAACAAAGATGGAGATGGGAACAGATACAGGGATGTAGAAAGAGAGGGAATGGAGATGGAGACTGGGATGGGATGGGATGGAGATGGGGAGGAAGTTGGAGATGGGAGACAGAGATGGGAATGAAGATGAAGATGAAGATGGAGAACAGAATGGTACCGGGATTGAGTTGGAGATAGAAACAGGAATAGGAATGGAGATGGAGACAGGGGTTGAGATAGAGATGGGAATGGAGACAGATATAGGAATGGAGATGATGGAGATGGGGCAGCGCCCACCTGGGCGACACGCAGAGATGCAGATCTCTTGGTTGGGCACAAGATCTTGAACTTCCTCTTCTCTCCAGCCACCCACTCCAGAAACGGATTATCCAGACCTGTCTCCAGATGAGCTGGAGTGTTATCCTGAGGAGGACTATTCACCTGTGGGCTCCTATGACCAGAGGGCCTCTCTGTGCCTGTCCCCGAGGCGCCCCGAGGAGCTGGGCTCGTCCCCAGGCTGGTACGGGCACGGCCACCCCGAGGGACTCGTGTTCTACCCCGAGCACTTCGCCCCTGACACGGTACGGGACAGGGATGGGAACAGGGACTGGGACAGGGATGGGGATGGGGACAGGGAAAGGGACAGGAAATGGAAGAGGGATGAACACAGGGATAGGAACTGGGATGGGGACAGGGATGGGTTATGGACAAGGACAGGGACAGCACTGGGGATGGGGGTGAGATGAGGGACAGATGCAGGCAGGGGTGACTGCCAGGGATAAACATCCTCACAAGCCCACAGAGCAGGGGCTGTGGGAGCTCTGGGGTGCTGTGGGTGCACAGCCCAGCCCCTCCTTCCAGGGGCACCTCAGGCTTCACCTGACCCCTCCCTGCCCAGGTGCCATCCCACCACGAGCGGGCCAGCAGTGGCTCCAGCCAGGACAGCGGGCTCTCCGCCTGGCACAGCCCCGTGTCACCAGCCCCAGGCAGCAGGGAGGAGAAGGTGAGCACCCAGGAAGGAACACCCAGCCTGCCCTCACCCCAGCACCAGGCAGAGCAAGGGCCAAATTTGACACCCCCATCTTCACTTTCCAGTTTAAAAGCCTCGAAAAAGCCGGGGTGCTCAACAGGACCAAGACAGTGGACAGAGGGAAGCGGCTCCGGTAAGGACATCCCGGTGTCCCCTGCCTCTGGAGACACGAGTCCAGCAGGGAAAAGGGGCTGTGCTATCCCTGCGTGACCCCTGCTCCCCTCCCCAGGAAGAACTGGAGCTCCTCCTGGACAGTGCTGGAAGGGGGAATCCTCACCTTCTTCAAGGACTCCAAGCACTCAGCTGCCAGTGCCTTGGTAAGAGCCCCAGTGCCTTGGGGCAGGGCAGCTCCCATGGGATGGGAGCAGTGTCCATGGGACAGGGCCAGCACCCATGGGACAGAGCCAGCACCCATGGGACAGGGTCAGCACCCATGGGACACGACAAGAACTCGCAGGATGTGGCCAATGTGTGCAGGATAGGGGCAGCACCCACAGGGAACACAGCGCTGGCCTCACCTCTGGGGTGGGGGTTCAGGGCTCTGTCTAGGGAGTGCAGAGGCTCTTGGAGCAGGGGGACCATGGCCAGCACCCACAGAATGGGGTCAGCATCAGCAGGATAGGACCAGCACCCACAGAATGGGGTCAGCATCAGCAGGATAGGATCAGCACCCACAGAATGGGGTCAGCATCAGCAGGATAGGACCAGCACCCTTAGGACAGGGCAAGGATCCACAGGATGGGGTCGAAGCTGCGGGATGGGATCAGCACCCATAGGTTGAGGCCAACATGCAGGGGACAGGACCAGCATCCAAAAAATAAGACCCCAGCACTGTGGGGGATGTCAGCACTTGAAGGATGGGACCAGGACCCACAGGACAGGGCAGGTGCCCTGCACAGGGACCCCAGCACAGCGACCCCAGCTCACCCCCCAGCACACCCTGCAGGGGTGGCAGTGTCGGAGCACCTGGAGCTGGTGGGAGCCAGCAGGAGGAAGCAGAGCCGGCCCCCGGGTCCAGCTCCTCCCCCCGCAGTGCCCAGCTCCGGATGCAGAAGTGCAGAAGTTGCCGTGGCTCTTGCAACACCCTGTGGTGACAGCGAAGGGGGGGGAAGTCAGGGCACCCACAGCTGGGGAGACAGTGCTGGCCCCACCTCGGGGGTTCGGGGCTCTGGCTGGGGGTGCAGAGGCTCTTGGTGGCCAAAGCACCCCAAAACCCAGGGCGTGGGGAGAAGCAGTGAGCCTGATGCTCACCCCCTGCAAAATCCTCCTCCTTGGGAGCAGCCACCCTCTCCATTCCTGCAGTGTCACTGAGAGGGACCCCAAAGCTGGAGCCCCCCCAGGGTCCCTGGAGAGGGCTGGGAATGTCCCTCGAGGTGATGGCAGCCCTAGGACTGGCTGTCCCCAAGCTGGTGGCCATGACCCTCGCCCCACCCATGTCCTAGTCCTGCAGAGAGCACAGGCGGGGACAGAGGGGTCCCACAAAGGACATCTGGCAACCTTGCCTGTTCTGGAGGAGGGCAGCCCACACCCCCCAGCAGCATCCCGGTGTCCCTGTCCCCTGTGGGCAGGTGCCACCCTCATCCCCTTATCCCCACAGAGGCACCCCAGCACCCTGACCACCCCCGAGCACACAGTGAAGCTGCGCGGGGCCACCCTCGCCTGGGCCAGCAGGGACAAGTCCAGCAAGAAGAATGTCCTGGAGGTGAGCAGGTGACAGCAGGAGGGACACTGCTCACACCCCAGGGTCCACAGGTGGCCCACAGGGCAATGCCACCCCTGCCCAGTTCAGGGGATGGCAGTGCAGACACTGGGGACGTGCAGGGAGTGGCACTGCTGGTCACTGTCCCGTTCTGATGGGGACAGAGAGGCCACCAAGGGACATTCTGGCTCCCAGAGGGGCACTGCCAGGATGTCCCGTTCTGCCCATCGCTGTCCTGTTCTGATGGGGACAGAGAGGCCTCCAAGGGACATCCTGGCTCCCGGAGGGGCTTTGCACGGGGAGGAGCCGCTCCAGCCGCTCCAGCTCCCCGCACACGGCACCGTTTGGTGCCATCGCAGCTGGCGCCGGGCTCAGCCACATCCTGGTTCCTAAATCCGCCCGGTTGCGGCAGCCCCGTGCCCTTTCCCTGACCTCTGCCTATCGCTCCGGCAGCTGAGGACGCGGGAGGGCTCGGAATTCCTCATCCAGCACGACTCGGAGCAGATCATCACCGCCTGGCACAAGGCCATCGCCGACAGCATCGGCCGCAGGGTGAGCGGGGCCCCCGATCCCCCATGGCCGCCCTGGGGCTGGGGCCGGGCCCGGCGTCTCACGGCGCCGCTTCCGTAGGGCTCCGACATCTCCGCAGAGGACGAGGCCGAAATTCGGGCTGAGTTCGGCTCCCGGGAGAAGCTGGGGGGCGGCGAGGAGCGGAGGGCAGGTGAGCACCCGGGATGGGCACGGGGGGCCTGGCAGTGCCACCCACCCTGCGGGGACCCTGGGGACGGAGCTGATGTGTCCCATGTCCCATGTCCCCGGCAGCGGCAGGACAGGCGACGGGCAGTGCCGAGAGTGACACCAACCGGGTCCGGAACAAACTCCGCAAGTTCCTGCAGAGGCGGCCGACGATGCAGTCCCTGCGGGAGAGGGGCTACATCAAGGGTGGGTGTGCGGGGCGGGATCGGGGGGTGCTGGCACGGGGCTGGGATGAGGGCAAATCCAGAGTGGGATGGGGTGTAGGGATAGGACCTGTCACGGGTGGGTGCTGGAATGGGGCTGAGTCCCTCGGGATGTCTGCAGGATGGAGGGTGGGAGGGGACAGGCAGGGATGGAGCTGGGACACTGGGTTGAGTGACCAAGCCCAAGCCTGACCCAACATCTTGATGATGTCCCATCACCTCCAGCCACCCTGGTGGGAACAAGTCCCTCTGTCCCCAACCCTGTCCCCCACTAGCCACCCTCCTGGTGTCCCCTGGCCATGCTCATGTCCCTGCTGTGTTCCCAGACCAGGTTTTTGGCTGCTCGCTGCTGGCGCTGTGTGAGCGGGAGCGAGGGACGGTGCCACGCTTTGTCCTGCAGTGCATCTGGACCGTGGAGAGGAGAGGTACAGGGGACAGGGACAGCCTGGGACACCGGCATGGGGACAGATCCAGGGACAGCCTACGTGGGATGTTTGGGTTTTCCTTGGAAGCCTGGTGCGGCTGCTGTGGGCAGCAACACAGCTGTACTGGTCACTGTCACCATGTGCCATCTGGCTGTGGGCATCCTCCAGGAGACAGCAGGGACACATGGGGACCCAGAGTTCCCTCAGGAGTCCCTCATGTCCCATCCCAGTGTGGATTGTTTAACTGGAAGTTTTCCCCCATCTCCATCTGCCCAGGTCTGGACATTGATGGGCTGTACCGGGTCAGTGGCAACCTGGCCACCATCCAGAAGCTGCGCTACAAGGTGGAGCACGGTACGGTCACCCGCGGTGACAGTGGGGGACAATGGGGCAGAGGGACAGGGGAGGGGGCATCCAGGGACCACCCACCCATCCCTGGGGCTCTGGGCACAGCTGAGATGCTGCTCCACCCCCAGATGAGCAGCTGGACCTGGATGACGGGCGCTGGGAGGACATCCACGTTGTCACCGGGGCACTGAAGCTCTTCCTGCGGGAGCTGCCAGAGCCACTCGTCCCCTTCAGCCACTTCGACAAGTTCATCGCTGCCATCAGTGAGGGACAGGGACAGGGGATGGGATGGGATGGGATGGGATGGGATGGGATGGGATGGGATGGGATGGGATGGGATGGGATGGGATGGGATGGGATGGGATGGGATGGGATGGGATGGGGTGAGATGGGGTGGGATGGGATGGGATGGGATGGGATGGGATGGGCTGAGATGATGAGATGGGGAGGGGGTGGAGATAGGTATAGGATGGGGACAAGGATGGAGTTGAAATGGGATGAGATGGAGACATGGATGGGAACTGGGATTGAATAGAGATGGGATGGAGAAGGGTAAAATGATGGGGTTGGGGACAGGAATGAGATAGAAAAGGGATGGGAATGGAGACAGGAACTGGGACAGGGGAGATGATGGGGATTAGGATGGGATGAGGATGGGAATGGGGGTGGGGGCAGGGATGCTGTGACTGCTGGAGCCAGCGCCCCACCGTGCCCTCCCTCCCTGGCAGAGATCCAGGACCTGTCCCTGAGGGGCCAATGCATCCGGGACCTGGTGCTGTCCCTGCCACCCGCCCACCATGACACCATGAAGGTCCTTTTCCGCCACCTCTGCAGGTGATACCCCCTTGTTCCCCCAAACCCAACCCGGTGCAGGAAGGCAGAACACGACTCTGGGGACAGCCCCAGGGTCAGGGCCATGCTGGTGACACGTCCCCTGTCCCACAGGGTGGTGGAGCACAAGGAGGAGAACCGCATGTCAGTGCAGAGCGTCGCCATCGTCTTCGGCCCCACGCTGCTGCGGCCGGCCAGCGAGGAGAGCAACATGGCCATGCACATGGTCTTCCAGAACCAGGTGGTGGAGCACATCCTCAACCACTATGGATACATCTTCCCTGATGGATAAACCCTGGGGACACGTGCGGGCACGAGCCTGGCAGTGAGGACTTGATGGAGCAGCGTCTCCAGGAAGGACTTGGCCATGTGTCACCTCGCTGGTGGCTCCATGGAGGGCAGCGCGGTGACCTGGCTCAAGGGAGGGGCTCCTGGGGGATCATCCTTGGCCACCCCATCCCACTGGGGCTGGATGTGAGGGGGGCTCAGGGGGTCCCCATGGTCAGTGGAGCCCTGCAGTGCCCCCCTGGAGCTGGGTGGAGCAGGGAGGGTCTGGCGGGCAGGGCCTGCTGGGCACCGGCGGCACCAGCGGGCGGGCAGGGAGGGGCCGGGCAGGGCCGTGGCTGCAGCCCCTGCCCCATCCCAAATAAAAGAGCCCATGCAGACACAGGGGTCAGGTGTTGCTGGCAGGACAAGGGGACATCCCAGGGGTCAGGTGTTGCTGGCAGAACAAGGGGACATCCCAGGGACATGGGTGGCACAAGGGCTCGGTGCTCCTTGGTTGCTGGTGACCCTCAGGGACACCATATGGCCTTCATACCCCATGAGGATGAGGGGACCTGGGACAACATTCCTGGCTGGTGTCACCAAGCACTGTGTCACCACCAGTGTCACCACAGACAGCGAAACATGATGAGAGCCACGCAGTCATGGGACATGAGTCCCCTTCACACAGAGCCACCTCCTGGGGTGGGGGCACTTTGGGTCATGATGGTGACAAGCTGGGACACAACCAGGACTGGATGGGACACAACAAGGATGGCAAGGGACATGACTGAAAGTTCTTTGGGACATCATGGGGACAATAAAGGGCATGGCAGGGACACGAGGAGGAGGTGTGGGGACATGGGACACATGTCCTGTGCTTTGACACACAGCAAGGACAGCACATGGCAGCAGTTGGGGACCCAGGGGTGGCTGGGGTGCAGAGGGAACACTTGGGGACATAACAAAGGGCTCTTTGGGGTGTGGTGGGGATGTAATGGGGCCAAGCTGGATGGCAGTGGGGACACTTTGGGACAAGACAGAGACATTTTGGTGTGCAGTGGGGTCATTTTGGGGCACAAGGATTTTCAGGACACAAAGAAAAACTGGCTCAGGAGTGCAGGGACAGTGGTTTGGGACACAATGGGGACAACTTGGAATGCAACTGGGACACAAGGGGCCACAACTGGGGACAGGGAAGGGACGGTGTGGAATGTAGGGGGGAATTTGGGGGCACAAGGGGATACTTTGGGGGGCAAGACAATGCTTTGAGGGTGCAGCAGCGGCACTTTGGGACGCGCCGGAGCCACCTTGGAGCACAAGGAAGTACTTTGTGACAAGAGGGGATTCTTCAGGAGCGCAGTGCGAGTGCTTTGGGACATTTTGGGACACTTTTGGATGCATGGGACGCACTTGAGAACTTTAGGAGGAGCAGGGGACTCTCGGGGCCCCTCGGGGCGGGAGGGAGGCGGTGCTGGGGGCAGAGCCCGGCCGATCCCCGCTCCCATCCCGATCCCACCCCGCTCCCTCTCTGCTCCCTCCCCGCTCCCGGCCCCGCTCCGCGCCCCCCGCCCGGCTCCATCTTGTTCGCGGCCGCCGCGGAGCCGCTCCAGGTGCGGGGGTCCGGGAGGGACTGGCGGGACCCGGGAGGGTCGCAGGGACCCGCCGAGGGAGCTGGGAGGGGATCTCCCACCCGGGACCCCCCCAGCCATCCCCCAACCCCCCACGGGACCGCAGGCGCTGTAGGGGACCCCTGGGAGCGATCCCTCCCATAGAGCAGTGTCGAGACCCCCCATAGACCCCCACCCCCACCTCTGGGCCCCCGGAGCGACCCCCAGGGCCAGGAGGGACCCCGTCAGCCCCGTGACCCCCGGTAACCGGGACTGTGCGGGACTGGGAACCGCCAGCAGCGACCCCCCAGAGACTCAGAGGGACTCGCCGGACACCCCTCAGCAAGAGCCCCCCCACTTCCAGGACCCCCCCAGCAGAGTCCCCCCCATCCCAGAACCCCCCAACCTCTCTCCCAGTGCCCCCCCAGACTCCCCCTTCCACCTTCCCTGGTGCTGCTCGGCAGGGTCTGACCCCAGCCCAGCCGGGACAGTGACACCCCCTGCGGCTCGGGGTGGCGCTGGGGGGGTCCCGGGGGGGACTTTGTGGGGGCCTGGGGACACCCCCGGGGCTGTGCCCTCCCCAGGACCAGGCACCAGGGGGTTACAGCAAAAGCAGCTTTGGCAGCCGAAATCCCTCTTAAGGCTTTAATCGCAGTGAGAAAGTGGCGGAGGGGGGGTGGGGGGAGCACCCTGTCCCCCCCTCGCTGTCCCCAACCCTGTGGGGTTGCAGCGACAACTGCAGCCGGGCTGGAAATTTAAGCCAAATCCCTAAACCTGGCTTAAAATTCAGTGGGATTTAGGGGGGAAAGAAAAAGAGGGTGAGGGGAGGGGGGGAGCAGTGGGGCCGGAGGGTTTTGGGGGCTCATCCCGCACCCCCCGTCCGTGGGGGGCCCAGGTGTGAGTCAGGGGGCGAAGGTCGGTGTGGCCGTGTTTGCACACCCGGCACGGAAGTGGCACCGTCCCCGCGTGTCCCCGTGTCCCGCCCGGCCCGGCGGTGCCACCCGGCTGGAACAGGTAGGGAGGGCAGGGATGGAGCCCCCGGCCCGCGGGGTGGGTACAAGGGGGGTCCCTGCAGGATGGGAACCCCACAGGGACTCCCAGTCTGTCCAGGTGGGGACACAAGGTCCCCTGGGCCTGGTGTCCTGCTGAACATGGGCACAGGGACACACAGGCCCTGCTACGGCAGCACGGCTGGTTCTGGGGTCCCCGTGGCACAGATTTGGGGGATCCCCATGGAAAGGGGGCTCTGGAGGTCCACATGACCCCATAGGAATCAGGACTGGGGGCTCTGGGGGTCCCTGTGGCCCCATAGGGACAGGAACTCTGGGCTCCCTATAGGGATCAGTCTCTGGGGTCCCCATGGCCCCATAGGAAAGGGCTCTTGGGGTCCCCATCAGGGTCAGGCTCTGGGGGGGTCTCCATGTCCCCATAGGGACAGGTCTGTGGGTGGAGGTCTCCAGAAGGACACACTCTGGGGGTCCCCACACCCCCCTATGGCCCAGGCCTTGCTCTCCTCACCCCAGACCCTGTCCCCCCCTGTCCCCATGGACAGGAAGAGGGCAGCCCCCCAAATCATGCTGCACCCCACACCCAAAGTCACCACATACCTCAAGTGACACTGCCTCTAGAAAGACCTTGGGGACAGAGGGGTGACAATCTGGGGGTGATACCTGGTCCTGGCTGGGCATTTTGCGGTGTGGGGTGAACAGGAGAACATCTGTGGAGTTCCAGTCCCCGGTGTCCCTGTCACTGCAGCCCCCAGCGTGCTGTGATGGCCCCGGCCGCCTGAGCCCCTGTGGCAGGGACAAGCCATGGAGACCGTTGTCATCGTGGCCATCGGGGTGCTGGCCACCATCTTCCTGGCGTCCTTTGTGGCGCTGGTGGTGGTGTGCAGGCAGCGCTACTGTCACCCCAAGGACCTGCGCCACCACTATGACACCAAGTGAGTGACCCACGGGGGTGGCAGCGTCCCTGTCCCCACCAGAGAGGGACCCCAACCCCCGTGGGCTGGGGACACTGCTGGGGACATGCTCAGCATCATCATGGAGACAATGTGGGGGACATGTCCCTGGTCATGGGGGGACAAAGATGGGGACACACCCTCCATCAGCAGGGGGACAAAGATGGGGACACATTGGCCATCATCAAAGGGATGAAGATGGGGACATGTCCAACATCATCCAGGGAACAAAGATGGGGACATGTCCAACATTCCAGGAACAAAGATGGGGACACGTCCACTGTGATTGGGGGGATGATGCAGGTGATGTCCAGCATCATCAGAGGGAAGATGCCCCCATCTTGTCCCAGTTTGGGACACATCCACATCACTGGGGGACAAAGATGGGGACACATCCACCAGCACCAGGGCTATTGGAGCTGTGGGGCCACCCGAGGAGGTGGCCCTTGGTGGGATGTCCCCCATGTCTCTGACAGACCCATTGTGGACCTGATGGGGACCACGGAGACGCCGTCAGAGCCCTCGGAGCTGGAGCTGGACGATGTGGTCATCACCAACCCCCACATAGAGGCCATCCTGGAGAACGAGGACTGGGTGGAGGACGCCTCGTGAGTGTCCCCTGTGTCCTCCCACTGCTGGGGACCCCCTGTGCAGTGCCAGCCCCCCATCATGGGATGCAGGGGACAGATTTGGAGGTCACCAAGCCATGGGGATGGTCCTCAAGATGGTCTTGGGGTGGGAATATCCCCACAGGTCTGAGGGACAAGGGCTGGCAGGAGAGGGGGGACACACAGGGGACAAGGACAGAGCAGGGGGGACACAGGTGGATTCACACCCTTCTCCCTCTCCACAGGGGTCTGGTGTCCCACTGCATCGCCATCCTGAAGGTGAGTGAGAGCGTGGCACTGGTGGCAGTGGTGACACTGGTGGCAATGGCAACTCTGGTGATACTGGTAGAGCTGTGGTACTGGTAGGCAGTGGTGGCACCAGTGGCACTTGTGACATTGATGTCAGTGGTGGGCAGCACTTGTGGTAATGGTGGCAATGGTGACATTGTTGGTACTGGTGGCACTGGTGCTGATGGTAGGTGGCACTTGTGGCACTGGTGTTGATGGTGGCATTGGTGCTGATGGTGGCACTGAGTGCTCACCACTGTCCCCCAGATCTGTCACACGCTGACGGAGAAGTTGGTGGCCATGACCATGGGCTCAGGTGCACGTGTGAAGTCCCCAGCCAGCCTGGGTGACATCATCGTGGTGGCCAAGCGCATCAGCCCCAGGTGACAGGGGATGTCTGGGGGGTCCCAGGTCTCTTGGGTGGGGTCCTGTGGCTCTGGGGTGTCCCCAGGGACTGGGGGGGGAAAATTCCAGGGCTCTGGAGGATCCCCAGAGATTTCCAGGGTGGGTCTGGAAGGGTCATGGGAGCTCTGGGCATGTCCTGAGGCTCTGGTGGGGGTACTGAAGCACTGAGGGGGACCCTGGGGACTCTGGAGGGAAACTTGGGGACTTTAGGGATGTCTGGGGACTCTGGGAGGTGTCCCAGGACACTGGGGTAATTTTGGGACTCTGGGAGGTGTCCTGGGGTTCAGGGGGTACCTGGGGCTCTGGGGGGTTCATGGGGCTCTAGGGGGGTCCCAGAACTCCAAGAGAGCTCTTGAGGCCTGGGTTGGGTGTGCTGGAGGTGTCACCACAGTGTCCCTGGGGTTAACGCTGTCCCCACCGCAGGGTGGACGACGTGGTGAGATCCATGTACCCCCCGCTGGACCCCAAACTGCTGGACGCAAGGTGACAGCGATGGGAAGGACAGGGACACTCCTGGGTGGGAGATACCTGTGGGTGGGGACACCCCCCAATCCCATACCACACCTCTGGGGACAATCCCACTCTGGGGACAAGCCCAGGTGACCCAGCAGGATGGGGAGTGAGCAGATCCCAGAATATCCCAGGTTGGGAGGGACCCTAAGGCTCATCCAGTCCCAATCCCAGCCCTGCCCAGACCCCCCAACACTCCCACCCTGGGCATCCCTGGCAGCGTTGTCCAAACCCTCCTGGAGCTCTGGGGCCATTTTCTGGGGAGCCTGGGCAGTGCCAGCACCTGTGGGGTGAGAACCTTTCACTGAAATCCATCCCAACCCCACTGTGGCACAACCTCAGGCCATTCCCTGAGGGTCCTGGTCACCACGGCCAAACTGGTGACCACGCTGCTGTTGCTGAGGAAGCCCCATGGGGCAGGGCGGTGACAGGGCAGTGACAGGGAGGTGACAGGGCAGTGACAGCCCCGTGTCCCCGCAGGGCTGCGGCGCTGCTGCTGTCCGTCAGTCACCTGGTGCTGGTGACCCGCAGCGCCTGTCGCCAGCCGGCCGCTCGCCACTGGGTCGAGCGCTCGCTGGCGGCCGCCGAGGAGCACATGGCCGTGCTGCGCCAGGCCGCCATGGCCACCGAGCCCGAGCGGCCACCGGCCCCCGGAGAGCCGCCCCGCCAGGAGCAGTCGGCCATCTGACCCCAGTAAAGGCCATCTGACCCCAGTAAAGGCCATCGGATCCCAATAGAGGCCATTGGTCCCCAGTAAAGGCCATCTGACCCCAATAAATGCCATCTGTCCCCAATAAAGGCCATCTGACCCCAATAAAGGCCATCTGACCCCAATGAAGGCAATCAGATCCCAATAAAGGCCATCTGTCCCCAATGAAGGCCACCTGACCCCAATAAAGGCCGTCGGATCCCAATGAAGGCCATCTGACCCTAATGAAGGTCATCAGACCCCAATAAAGGCCACCAGACCCCAGTAAAGGCCATCTGACTCCAATGAAGGCAATCAGATCCCAATAAAGGCCATCTGTCCCCAATGAAGGCCATCGGATCCCAGTAAAGGCCATCTGTCCCCAATGAAGGCCATCGGATCCCAATAAAGGCCATCTGTCCCCAATAAAGGCCATTGGACCCCAATTAAAGCCATCTGTCCCCAATAAAGGCCATCAGATCCCAGTAAAGGCCATAGGATCCCAATAAGGGCCGTCGGATCCCAATAAAGGCCATCGGATCCCAATAAGGGCCGTCGGACCCCAGTAAAGGCCATCTGTCCCCAGTAAAGGCCATCTGTCCCCAGTAAAGGCTATTGGATCCCAATAAAGGCCATCAGATCCCAATAAAAGCCATCGGACCCCAATAAAGGCCATCTGTCCCCAGTAAAGGCCATCTGTCCCAATAAAGGCCATTGGACCCCAATAAACGCCATCTGACCCCAGTAAAGGCCATCTGTCCCCAATAAAGGCCATCGGATCCCAATAAAGGCCATCTGTCCCCAATAAAGGCCATCGGATCCCAGTAAAGGCCATCGGATCCCAATAAGGGCCATTGGACCCCAATAAAGGCCATCTGTCCCCAATAAAGGCCATCAGATCCCAGTAAAGGCCATTGGACCCCAGTAAAGGCCATCTGACCCCAATAAAAGCCATTGGACCCCAATAAAGGCCCCGTGTGCCCCCAACCCTGCACGGTGGCTCTGGGATGGGCTGGTGATGTGGTGTCTGCGTGGAGAGGGGTCTGGGGGCAAAACGGGGGTGATGAAGGGGAGGTTGGGGGTCTAGGGAGGGGTTGGGGGGTTTGGGAGTGAGTGTGGGCGGGTTTGAGGGGTTTGGAGGGGGTTTTGTGGGGTTGGGGGGCTTGGGAGGTTGAGGGGTTTAGAGGGGATTTTGTGGGGTTGGAGCTGAATTTGGAAGGTTTGGGGGGCTTGGGAAGGAGTGTGGAGGGGGTTTGAGGAGTTTAGAGGGGATTTTGTGGGGTGGAAGGTGGATTTGGAGGGGTTTGGGGGCTTGAGAGGTTGAGGGGTTGGTTTAGAGGAGATTTTGTGGGGTGGAAGGTAGATTTGGAGGGGTTTAGGGGCTTGGGAGGTTGAGGGGTTTAGAGGGGATTTTGTGGGGTTGGAGGTGGATTTGGAAGGTTGGGGGGCTTGGGAGGGAGTGTGGAGGGGGTTTGAGGGGTATGGAGAGGATTTCAGGGTGTTGGAGTAGGATTTGGAGAGGTTGGGGGTCCAGGGAGAGGCTGGGGGGGCTGGGAAGGGAGTGTGGAAGGAGGTTGGCATGAAAGGGATTTGGAAGGGTTGGGAAGATCGGAGGTGATTTGGGGGTTTGCCGGGGATTTGGGGTGTTGGAAGGGGAGGTTTTGGGGTTTAGAGAGGGTTTGGAGGGAGTTGAAGGGGTTTTAAGAGGAGTTTAGGGGGTGTTGGAGTGATTGGAAGAGGTTTTAGAGTGAATTTCCTGGGACTGGGGAGGTCAGGGGGTGATTTGGGGGAGTTGGAGGAGAATGAGAGTTGGTGTAGGAGGAGAAATGGGAGTTTGGGAATGTTTGGGGTGGATTGGTAGAGGGGTTTGGGGAGGTGGAGTGGGTTTAGAGGAGCGTTGGCATTGGAGGGGATTTAGGGGAGCTTGGAGGGGGTGGGACAGGCTTGGAGAGGGAGGTTGGAAGTTTTGGGAAGGGTTGGAGTGGTTGAAGTGGTCTTTGGGGCACAGGGGGTTGCAGGGGATCTGGAGAGGATTTAGGGGCATTGGTGGGCATTGGCAGGGAGGATGGGGGAGCTGGGGGGCAAAGTTTTGGGAGGGTCGGGGAGATTGGGGAGGACTAGAGGGGGCTGTGTTGACTGGTGGAAATTTGTGGGGTTGTGGAAGATTTGGGGGACTGGGGATTCTGGGGGTACGGCCTGCCCTGGGAACAAGGCCTGGAGGGCTCCAAGGGGCAAAACCCTGAGAGCTGGACAGAGGGATCTGTGCCCCTGAGAAGGGGCTCTGTGCCCCTGATGGGGTCTATGCCCCTGATGAGGGTCTGTGCCCTGAGGCAGGGTCTGTGCCGGGGGGAGGGGGCCCGGAGCCGCACAGGGGGGGTCCCTGTCCTGGGCAGGGGGGTCTGTGGAGTCTGTGTGCCTGGGCAGGGCCCCCTGTGCCCCGAGCAGTGCGGTCTGAGGGCTCTCTCTGCCCCGGCAGGGCAGTCTGAGGGCTCCGCGTGCCCCGGGCAGGGGGGTCTGAGGGCTCCCCCCGTACCCCGGGCAGGGCTCCCTGTGCCCCAGGCAGGGCTCGCTGTGCCCCGGGCAGCGCGGTCTGAGGGCTCCCTGTACCCCGGGCAGGGCTCGCTGTGCCCCGGGCAGAGCGGTCTGTTGTGTCCCCCCTCAGTCAGCGCGGTCTGTGGGCTCGCCGTGCCTCGGGCAGGGCGGTCTGAGGGCTCCCTGTGCCCCAGACAGGGCGGTCTGAGGGCTTCCCGTGCCCCGGGCAGGGCGGTCTGAGGGCTCCCTGTGTCCCGGGCAGGGCGGTCTGTTGTGTCTCTCCCTCCGGCAGGGAGGTCTGAGGGGTCTGTACCCCGGGCAGGGCGGTCTGAGGGCTACCCCCGTACCCCGGGCACGGCTCGCTGTGCCCCGGGCAGGGCGGTCTGTTGTGTTTCCCCCACAGTCAGGGTGGCCTGAGGGCTCCTCCTGTACCCCGGGCATGGCGGTCTGTTGTGTCCCCACCTCGGGCAGGGCGGTCTGAGGGCGGTCTGAGGGCTCCCTGTGCCCCAGGCAGGGCTCCCCGTGCCCCCGGCAGGGCGGTCTGAGGGCGGTCGGAGGGGTCTCCCCCCGGGCAGGGCGGTCTGAGGGCGGTCGGAGAGATCTCCCCCCGAGCAGGGCGGTCTGAGGGCGGTCGGAGGGGTCTCCCCCCGGGCAGGGCGGTCTGAGGGCGGTCGGAGGGGTCTCCCCCCGGGCAGGGCGGTCTGAGGGCGGTCGGAGGGGTCTCCTCCCGGGCAGGGCGGTCTGTTGTGTTCCCCACCCAGCCCCTGAAGGCTCCCTGTGCCTCGAGCCCCCCCCGCTCTCGCCGCCCTCAGCCCCGAAGGCGGGGGGGAGGGGGGGGTGCGGCCACGTGACCGCCCGTCACGTGACAGGGTTGAGGAGGCCGCTGTGCCCGCCCCCTCACCCCTGGCTGGCCAATGGTAGCGCGGCGGGCTCGGCAGACGGCCAATAGTCGGCCGGGGGCGTGGCTTGGGGCCAGCGGTGGGGGCGGGGCTTGCTACCAGGACCGGGAGAGGGAACTGGGAGCGCTGGTGGGTACTGGGAGCGCTGGGAGACACGGGCACGGCACGCAGGGAGGTACTGGGAGCGCTGGGAGCTGCCAGGAAGGACTGGGAGTCACCGGAGGAACTGGGAGTCACGGGGGCCACTGGGAGTCACCGGAGGAACTGGGAGTCACAGGGGTCACTGGGAGTCATACGGAGACTGGGAGGTGCTGGGAGAGGAACTGGGAGTTACGGCAGGAACTGGGAGACACTGAGAGTCGTGGGGCAGCACTGGGATTGCCCGGGAGTCATGGGAAAACTACTGGGAGGCGTGCTGCGAGCACTGGGAGCGCTGGGAGTCCCTGATGGGAGGCGTGCTGCGAGCACTGGGAGCGCTGGGAGTACTGGGTGCACTGGGAGTACTGGGAACACTGAGGGTAATGGCAGAACACTGGGAGCGCTAGGGGCACTGAGCGTACTGGGAGCACTGGGGGTACTGGGAGAGCACTGGAGGCACTGGGAGCTCTGGGAACACTTGGAGTGCTGAGAGCACTGGGAGCACTGGTGGCACTGGGAGTACTGGGACACTTGGAGTACTGGTGGTACTGGGAGCACTGGTTCTGGGGGATGTCGGGGGTCAGCCCAACCCTGCCCAGGTGGGGGTGCAGTGCCACCAGTGTCCCCCTGAGCCCCCCCATGGGACACAAGCCCCGCGGCCCCCCTGGGTGGGGCAGGAGGTGTCTCCGGCGGGGAAAGGGAAGTGACAGTGATTGTGGGATGGGGGGCGGGGGTGCCCGTCTGGCACCGCAGGGAGATCTTATCGGGGCACGGTTGGGGTGCCGGACACCTCAGGGGTCCCCCCGCTGTCTGTGGGTACCCCCAGCACCCTGAGGTGCCCCCCAGCACCCCGGGGTGGGGGCTGGCTGAGGGGGGGTGGGGCTGAGGCTTTCCCAACATATGACTGAAAGAAGAAGTGAGATTTGGGGGGCAGAACTGAGTGCTGAAAGGGGAAACTGAGGCCGGGGTTCGGGCGGGGGGTCCCACAGGTGCTCCCAGAGCCATGAAGACCCTCCTGCTGCTGTGGGTGGCCCTGGCCGGCGCGGGGGCCCAGCTGCCCTGTCCCCATGGGGGACCCTGCCCCGTCACCCCGGTGAGTGTGAGGGGTTTGGGGGGGTCGGGGGGGCCTCAGCAGGGAATGTAACCCCCTGTGCCCCCCAGGCCCTGCCTGCCCCCAGTGCTCTGGGATGCCAGGATGGCTCATCGTGCCCCGCCAGCTGCCAGCTGCCAGAGGTGAGCCCCCTCCCCAGTGCCTCAGTTTCCCCCCTGTCCCTGCTGTTTGTGGGGCACTCCCTGACCCCACCTGCCCTCCCTCCCCCTTCTCTCTCCCCAGAGTGTCCCCTGTGCTGGGGGCCACCGCTGCTGTCCCCGAGGGTCCCACTGCAGCGCTGATGGGCAGTCCTGTGTCACAGACCTGGGTATGGGGACACGGGGGGTGGCTGGGGGGCAGAGTGGGCCTGGAGGGGACAGGATGGACAGGGGGTGTCACCTGTCTCCGCAGCCCCCCGTGCTGTCCCCTGTCCTGATGGCCAGTCCGAGTGTCCCGACGATGCCACGTGCTGTGTGACGAGCAGCGGTGCCTGGGGGTGCTGCCCCATGCCCCAGGTACGGGGTGTGGGGACATGGGGACACTGAGGGGGGACCTGGCATGGCCACCGCTGTGACGAGCACGGCTGGCACCCACAGGCCTCATGCTGTGCTGACAAAGTGCACTGCTGTCCCCACGCCACCGTCTGTGACCTGACCCGCGGGCGCTGCGTGTCCCCTGCCGGTGACACCGATGTCCCCATGGGCACAGCCTTCCCCGCCTGGAAGCGCCACCCCCCCGCCCCAGGTAAGGGCTGTGCCCTGGGGGTGCCCTCGCTGTGCCGTGCGCTGGGCCGTGGTGACACCGTGTGTCCGTGGTGACACCGTGTGTCCCTCCCCTCAGTGGCGCTACGCCAGGTGCTGTGTCCCGATGGCCACTCGGTGTGTCCCGACGGGGCCACCTGCTGCCAGCTGTCCCCAACGCAGTATGGCTGCTGTCCCCTGCAGAACGTGAGTGCTGCCACAGCCCTGGGCACCCCAGCATGGGCAGCTGTGCCAAACCTGTGTGTGCCCAGCACCCCAAACCTGCCACCCCCACTGAACACCCCAAACCAAGCACCCCATGCCAGGCACCAAATCCTGGCCTGTGCCAGGCACCCCAAACCAAGCACCCCTGTGCCAGCCACCCCTCACTGGGCACTCCAAACCAGCACCCCACACCCCAGCTCACACCACTCACCCCGTACCAGTCCATGCAGGCACCCCATTCTGGACACCCCAATTCCAAGCACCTCACAGTGATGCCAGGCACCCTGTTTGGGCACCAGTTATCCTATACCAGACACACCTTGCTGGGCATCCTGGGCACCCCACCCTGTGCCATGTCCCCACACCAGGCACCCTGCACTGTCCCCCGTGCTGAGCACACCCTGTCCTTGTCCCCAAGGTCCCTGTCCCCCCATATCCCCTGCTCCCAGGCCATGTCCTGCAGTGCTGGGCAACACTGCTGTCCCAAGGGCACCTCCATGCCATGTCCCCTCTGCTGTGCCCCCCTGTCCCCATCCTCAGGGTCCTTGTCACACTGTGTCTCCCCCCAGGCCGTGTGCTGCAGTGACGGGCAGCACTGCTGTCCCCAGGGCACCACCTGTGACCTGGTCCACTCCACCTGCACCTCCCTGGGGGCCTCTGCCTCCCTGGCAGCCCTGCCCACAGGTAAGAACCCCCCCAGGGAGCAATCACTCCCTGTCCTGTCCCAGGGAGGGGACACCAGCCGTGACTGTCCCCTGTTCCCAGCTGGTGACATCAAGTGTGACGAGAGGACGAGCTGTCCCGATGGGAACACGTGCTGCAGGCTCAGCTCTGGGGCCTGGGGGTGCTGCCCCCTTGAGCAGGTACAGGGGTCCCCTGTGCCCCCAGGACACACAGATGTCCTTCGCCCCCCCTGGGAGGGATAAGGACACATGTTCTCTGTGCCCCTGGGTGGGATGAGGGCAGCTGTGTCCCGTTCCACTGACAAGCACAAGGGTGGGGGTTCCTTGAACTTGCCTGAGACAAGGTTTGATGTCCCCTGTCCACCTTGGGAGGTACAAGGATGGGGTCCCCTGTGCCCCTCTGGGACTGGGAGATGTCCCCTGTCCCCCAGGAGGGCTCCCATTCCCTGATGTCCATTGGGGAAGGGTGACACTGAATCACTTTGACATCTCCCAGTCAACCCCCCTGTACTGCCTGGGACCAGTTTGGGGCTCCAGTGGCACGAGGTGGTGAAGGGACATCCTGGAAGCCACCAGGATGCTCAGGGACCTTCCTGAGTCCCACTGAGGGGGGAGGTCAGGAGAGATGAGAGGGTCCCCATATCCCCCCCTCCTCACTGCTGGGATGGGGAATGGGCACGGCAGGAATGGGCAGGAAGGGACACATTTGTCCCCCCTCCTGTGGGGCTGGTAGTCCCTGGGGGGGTCCCCTGTGCTCAGCCCCCCCTCTTTGCCTCCCCAGGCCGTCTGCTGCCCCGACCATGTGCACTGCTGCCCCCAGGGCTACACCTGTGACCCCGAGGGGGGCAGCTGCCTGCAGGGGGGGGGCTCCCGCCTGCCCTGGGTGCAGAAGAGCCCAGCAGTGCCCCACGGGGGACAGGTGACATCGGGGAATGTCAAATGTGATGAGACCACGAGCTGTCCTGACGGGACCACGTGCTGCAGGATGGGCCTGGGCACCTGGGGGTGCTGCCCCTTCAGCCAGGTGTGGGGGGCTCTGCCCATGGGGTCCATGGCTGGGTGGGGTGGGGGTCCGGAGGGTGCACCCAGGGGAGTGGGGGGTGCTGGACTGAGCAGATGGCTCAAGGGACCCCGAGTGTAGCACCTGCTTGGGGACATGGGAGCATTCACAGGGCACAGAGACCCCCTGTCCCCTCAGCAGCCCCCTGGGCTGGGGGTCTCCTGTGCCCCGAGGGGACAAAGGCCAATGTTCCCTTTCCCCAGGGGGTCAAGGCCAGATGTCCCCCTTTGTTGCTTGAAGGATGAGGGCAGTTGTCCCTTGTCCTCCAAGAAGAGTGGGCTCCAAACCCCTCATGTCCCCATGGGACACCAGGCCCCTTTGCTGGCCCCCAACCCCAGTCAGACCCTCTCTGCTAACTGGGACCAATCTGGGACTCTGGGGGCAGGAGGTGACAGAGGCACACAAGGCCACTGAAGTGCTCAGGGGCATTTATGTGTCCCACAGAGGGACAGAAGCATCACAAGGGGGTCCCCATATCTGCCCCCCTCAAAGGGGGGATGGAGCCAGGCTGGGTCCAGGGGGACACAGAACAGGCAGGAAGGCAGGAACAGGCACGAGGGCACTTGTTCCCTGGGGGTCCCCAGCTGTGTTGTTGGGGGTCTCCTGTGCTCAGTCCCCCCTCTTTGCCCCCCCAGGCTGTCTGCTGCCCCGACCTCGTGCACTGCTGCCCCCAGGGCTACACCTGTGACCCCGAGAAGGGCAGCTGCCTGCAGGGGGGGGGCACCCGCCTGCCCTGGGTGCAGAAGAGCCCAGCAGTGCCCCACGGGGGACAGGTGACATCGGGGAATGTCAAATGTGATGAGACCACGAGCTGTCCTGATGGGAGCACGTGCTGCCGGCTGAGCCTGGGCACCTGGGGGTGCTGCCCCCTCGAGCAGGTGTGGGGGAGTCCCTGGGGGTTGGGGGTACCCCAGGGGTGGGGTGTTGTCTGGGGAGTGAGGATTTGGGAATGGAATGGAGGGAGGTTGGGACAGAGCGTGACTGTGGGGGTGACCCTTTGGGGACAAGCTGGGTTGGAAGGGGCAGGGACATGGGACACTCCCACGTTTGTCAGTGGTACCCTCCATGGAGGCTCTGTGGGCACCTTGGGGACAGGGTTTGGCACAGCCCCTGTGTCTCTGCGTACCTCTGTCCCTGGTACCCGGACCCCTGTGTCCCCCACTGTCACCCCACTGACCCCATCCCGTGTCCCCCCCAGGCCGTTTGCTGCGGGGACCACAAGCACTGCTGTCCCCGGGGCTACACCTGCAACGTGGCCACCGAGAGCTGTGAGAAGCTGCTGGCACCCACCCCGCTGCTGCCAACCCCCTCTGCCCCCCGGCGGGCACCCCCCGTCCCGCTGCGAGCCGCTGGCACCCGCCCCGGTGGCCTCGTGCCCTGCGGTGCCACTGGCTCCTGCCGCGGGGGCCAGCGGTGCTGCCAGGCCCGGGGAGGCTCCTGGGGGTGCTGCCCCTTCGCCCAGGTGAGTGGAGGGACACCAGGGTGGGGGTTAGGGTGGCATCATCACCCCCCTGCTCACTCCGTGTCTCTCTGCAGGGCTCCTGCTGCTCCGACGGCCGCCACTGCTGCCCCGCGGGATCCCGCTGCACTGGAGGGGGCTGGGGGTGCAGCCCCCAACGCTGGGACCTGCTCTGATGGCACTGGGGACACCACCAGCACCAGCACCCACCCCGGGTGCCACCACCCCAATAAACGGTTTCTAGGAGAAACTGCACCCGTGGCTCCTGGCGAGGGGGAAACTGAGGCAGGAGGCGGAGGCAGGGGGGATTTTGTGTGTTTAATATATTAATGCCTCTAAGGAGCAGGCAGGACGTGCAGGCAGGTGCAGGCAGCAGCTCCCTGCCCAGCCTGGCACCCGGGGGGGTCCCCATGGCCCCCCTCTGTGCCAGCCTGGCCCCAATGACCCCTCTTCATCCTCACCACGTAGAAAACGTTTAGAAACACGAGTTAAAATCCAAAGGGGGATGAGGGTGGGGGTACAGGGGCCCCCTGGCTCCTATGGCAGCTTGGAGGCACCGCTGGCTCGGGGGGCAGTGCCAGCCCCCCCTGTCCTGCAGGGACACAAAAGGGGACATGGGTCAGGATTGGGGCAACATGGAGCATGCAGTTCCCACCCCCAAAAGAACAGGGATGGTGGTGTTGGTGGGACAAGGAGGGAACAGGGGCAGCAGGATCCCGTGTGGCAGAGCCTTGTGGCACAGGGTGGGGGCCCGAGGAGATGGGGACATGGGTGGCCTGGGTGTGGTCTCTGATCCCTCCCGCGGCAGAAAGGGACCGTGGTGGTGGGATGGGATTGTGGTGGGAGAGGACAGTGACAAGGCAGGATGGTGGAGAAGGTGGTGGGATGGCATGGCAGGATAGGATGGGACAGTGACACGACAGGCTGGTGGGAGGGTGGGATGGGGATGACAGCAGTGGGAGGAGATGATGGCTGTGTGGGATTGTGGTGGGATGGGACTGATGGGGGAGGATGATGGATGGGATGGTGCTGGGATGAGATGGCAGTGGGACGGCAGCGATGACAAAGGACAGTGGTGGGAGGAGATGGTGGGATGGTGGCCGGGCAGGACAGTGGTGGGCTGAGATGGGTGACAGCAGCAGCGTCCCCTTCTCAGCTCCCCCTGGGATTTGCCCTCACCCCGGACCAGGGGCTCGCCCTCCCCACACTCACTTGACATTGAACACCATCAGAGGCCGCTCCTCCCGCTTCTGCCAGGGGCTCTTGCGGTCGCCCCCCTCGTCGGCCCCGTCGCCCGCCTCGGTCAGCGCCTCCTCCTCGGGGCTGGTCAGGGAGTCTCGGGGGGCTTCGCTGGCGCTGCTGCGGCCGCTGCCGCCGCCCCGCCGCCCCCCGCTGCCCGCTTCCAGCAAGGGGGCGAGCGAGCTGTCCTCGGGGGAGGCTGCGGGCAGCGGGGGCCGGGGCCCCCCGTCCTCCTCCCCGCCTCCGGCGGCCCGGGGGAGGCGGGGAGGGGGAGCTGGACCGGGGCCCCTCTCGCTGCCCTGCAGGTCGATGTAGGAGTGCCGAACCTGCGAGGAGCGCCCGTCCAGGGACACGAACCAGGCTCTGGGCGGCGGCGGCCCCGCCAGTTCCAGGAGCTGCTGCCCGGCCAGCGCCTGCAGCTCCCCGTTGAGCTGGGCCACCGCCGACCCGTCCAGCAGCACCGGGATGGCCACCGAGCCGCTCACCGGTTGCGGGGCACGAGCCCCGGCCCAGTTTTCCCCTTCCTCGAAGGGCTGCCCGGAGGAGGGGGGGGGGCGGGGGCGCGGCCGTCGCCGCCGTCGAACCGGGGCCCCCGTCGGCTTCGGGGGGACCCTCGGGCTCGCCGGGCGCCAGGCGCATGTAACGGGCGGGGATGAGCAGGGTGGGCATCACCCCCCGGTAAACATCCTCGGGGCCCCCGCCGCGCTCCAGCGGCCCGCAGAGCAGCAGCGGCCCGGGGGGGGCCAGCGAGGGCGGCCGCGGGGGCGGCTCGGGCAGCGGGTGCTCGGCGGGCTGCGGCCCGTAACGGGAGAACGAGGGCGAGGGCGGCCGCGGGCCGAAGGCGGCCGTGCCCCGGGGGTGCTCGTCGGGCGGCTGCAGCCCGTCCACCGAGCGGGCGGCCCTGAGGCCGAAGGCTTCGCCGGAGCGCCCGTAGTCCTCATGGGCGGCGGGCGGGCGGCGGCGCGGGCCCAGCGTGGCCGCCGGGGGCCTGAGGCCTGCGCGCAGCGGGGCCGGGGCCGGCGGCTGGAAGAAGTCCGGCCGGGCCGGGGGCAGCTCGCGGGTGGAGGGGGCCAGGCTGGGCGTGGGCAGGTCGGTGTCGCCCCCCGAGGAGGCGGTCTCCAGGTGGCTGCCCCCGCACAGGAGGTCCAGCTGGGACACCGAGGTGGCCTGGTCCCGGCGCGCCGCGTCCAGCGGGCCCGGCAGCGGCAGCTTGCGGTGCTGAGCCCGCGGCTTCAGGCAGCGCCGCCTGCGGGGACACGGCGGGTCGTGGGTGCCCCTGCTCCCCAGCTCCCTCACCCGCTGGAAGGAGCTAGAGGAGGGGGCTATAGGGCACCCAGGGGTGTTGAGGAGTGATGTGTCACCCCCCAAATCCAGTTATAGGGCAGCCAGGGGTGCTGGGTGTCACCCCTGTGTTCCCTGTGACACCTTGTGTCACCCCCCCAAATCCAGTTATAGGGCACCCAGGGATGCTGGGGAGTGCTGTGTCAACCCCAAATCCAATTATAGGGCACCCAGGGGTGCTGGGTGTCACCCCTGTGTCCCCTGTGACACCCTTGTGTCACCCTCCCAAATCCAATTATAGGGCACCCAGGGGTGCTGGGGAGTGGTGTGTCACCCCCAAATCCAATTATAGGGCACCCAGGGGTGCTGGGTGTCACCCCTGTGTCCCCTGTGACACCCCTGTGTCACCCCCAAATCCAGTTATAGGAAACCCAGGGTGCTGGGGAGTGGTGTCCCCCCTCCCAAGCCAGCTGTAGGACACCCAGTGTTTCTGGAGATCAGTGTCTGGCTCCCAAATCCAGTTAAAGAGCACCCAGAGGTGCCACAGGCTGGTGCCTCCTCCCCATAGCCAACTATAGGGCATTTGGGCGTTCCAAGGGGTGGTGACTCCCCCAGAATGGCTACAGGGCACCCAGGGGTACCAGGAGGATGCTGCGCCCCCCCCCCTATAACCAGTTTTAGGGTGCCAGGAAATGGTCCCCCCCAGCTATGGGGCACCCCGGGGTTACTGGTGGGTGCTGACCCCCATTCCCACATGGAATGTCGGGCTCTGTTCCCACCCCCCTGCCACGGGCAGGACACTGACCTGCAGTAGTAGATGAGGAGGCAGAGGAGGATGAGGACGAGCAGGGCCAGGGCACCCAGGATGGTGAGGAGGAAGATGGTGTGGTAGGTGGTGATGTCTGTCACACCCGCTGCCATCGCCACCAGCCCTGGGGACAGCAGGGTCAGAGGGGCAGCCCCACCTGAGGGTACCCCGGGGGGCTGCAGTGTCCCCCCAGCCCAGCCAGCCCTGGGGACAAGGGACATGGGACAGCCCCCACCCCACCAGAGCAGCCCTGGGACAGGGGGGGCAGAGGGGAGCACCCCAAGGTGCTGCCACCCCCTCCCCATCCAGCCTGTCCCCAGAGCCAGGGGACACAGGGCACTCACAGGTGTCACCTTACCCGTGCTGGGGGAGGGCAGAGCCGCTGCCCAGTATCCCAGCTGGGAGGAGACAAAGGTCCAGTACAGCTGCCGGCCCTCCTTGCGGATCAGCCCCGTCCCGTTCCTGACCCACAGCCCTGCGGGGACACACCGGGATGGGATCCCCCACCTCGTCACCCCCCGACCCCATAACAGGAGCTGTGTCCCCCTGTGCCACCTCCAATATGAGGTGTGTCCCTTCTGCCACTCCCAGCCACGGCTGTGTCCCCCTCTGTCCCCCCCAGCCGGAGCTGTGTCCCCTCTGCCACCTCCAACAGGAGCTGTGTCCCCTCTGCTACCCCATAACAGGAGCTGTGTCCCCTCTGTCACCCCCAGCAGGAGCTGTGTCCCTTCTGCCACCTCCACAGGAGCTGTGTCCCCTCTGTCCCCCCAACAGGAGCTGTGTCCCCTTTGCCACCCCCAACAGGAGCTGTGTCACCTTCTGTCACCCCCAGCAGGAGCTGTGTCCCTTCTGCCACCTTCAACAGGAGCTGTGTCCCCCTCTGCCACCCCTAGCTGGAACAGTGTCCCCCTCTGCCACCTCCAACAGGAGCTGTGTCCCCTCTGCCATCCCCCAGCCAGAGCTGTGTCCCCTCTGCCACCTCCAGCAGGAGCTGTGTCCCCTCTGCTACCCCATAACAGGAGCTGTGTCCCTTCTGTCACCCACAGCAGGAGCTGTGTCCCCTCTGTCCCCCCCAGCAGGAGCTGTGTCCCCTTTGTCCCCCCCAGCAGGATCTTCATCCCCTCTGCCACCTCCACCTGTGTCCCCTGTGTCCCTCCCTGCCACCCCCAGCCACCACTCACCGCTCTTGGGGTCAAACCTCCAGGCTGGCACACTGGTGGCCACCACGGCCGCGGCGTCGGGGCCCAGAGGGACGGACAGATGGACGGGGCCGGCCAGCGGCACCTCGGTCCCGTTGCCGGTGAACAGATGGACGCTGACAGCCGCCACCGGCGCCAGCTCCAGCCACGTGCCATTGCCTGGGGGACAGCGACATCCCTAAGGGGTGGCACACGCGGGGCGCCCCCCACCCCAAATCCCGCTGTCCCCCGTACCGCTGCCGTCCTGCTCGGCCCCGAGGAAGGCGGGGAAGGCGCGGGCCGGGCCGGGGCCGGAGGCGGCCGTCAGGGACGCGGCCAGCTGGCTGTAGGTGGAGCTGCGGGGCAGGCGGGCTGCCCGCCGGGGGAACTGCGCCCACGGCTGCCCACGGCCACCTGCGGGGACACGGAGGGTGGCAGCACCCGGGGGATGGAGGTGTCACCGCCGCCGTCCCCGTGGTTCGGCCGGTGGTGGCACCCAGGGACACCCCCCTGTCTCACCTGGGGATCCCAGGAGGATCTGGACCAGGTCCTCGTAGAGGATGAGCGTGGCCGGGCGCTCCGGGAGCAGGTAGAGGCTGATGGAGGCGTAGACTGCAAGGGGAAGAGGGAGTGGGGGGGACCCCAAAATACCCAGACATGGACCCTAAAATACCCACACCCAGACCCCCAAAATACCCACATCTGGACCCCAAAAATACACCTGGACCCCCAAAAACACACATCTGGACCCCCAAAATACCCACACCTGGACCTCAGAATAGCCACACCTGGCCCCCCAAAATACCCACACCCGGACCCCCAAAAACCCACGTTTGGAGCCCCAAAAACGCACATCTGGACCCCCAAAATACCCACACCTGGAGCCCAAAAACACTCACAGCTGGACCCCCCAAAAACCCACAGCTGGACCTCCAAAATACATACACCTGGATCCCCAAAATACCCACACCTGGAGCCCAAAATACCCACATATGGACCCCAAAATACCTACACCTGGAACCCAAAAATACCCACATATGGACCCCAAAATACCTACACCTGGAGCCCAAAATACCCACATATGGACCCCCAAAATACCCACATATGGAACCCAAAACACCCACATCTGGACCCCAAAGTACCCACACCTGGAGCCCAAAAATACCTACACCTGGAGCCCAAAAATACCCACACCTGGACCCCAAAATACTTGGGGGCCACCAGGACATGGTTGTCCCCTCCCAAAGGGGCCAGACCCCTCCCAAACACCCTTCTATAAGGGATCCCTACACTGAAACCCATTAGGGGTCCCCTGTAAGGAAGGGTCTGAGGTCCCAGCAAGGGACTAAGGACACCACTCCAGGGCTCAGAGCCCCCCAGTTGGGAATTTAGGACCCCAAATGAGACCCAGAACCCTCAGGAAGGGATTGGGGATCCCCCATCATGGTTTAGGAAAGGATTGGGGATCCCCCATCATGGCTCAAATCCCCTCAGAAAGGGATTGGGGATCCCCCATCATGGCTTAGGAAGGGATTGGGGATCCCCCATCATGGCTCAAACCCCGTTAGGAAGGGATTGGGGATCCCACATCATGGCTTAGGAAGGGATTGAGGATCCCCCATCATGGTTTTGGAAGGGATTGGGGATCCCCCATCATGGCTCAAACCCCCTTGGGAAGGGATTTGGGATCCCCCATTATCGTTCAAATCCCTTTAGGAAGGGATTGGGGATCCCCCATCATGGCTCAAGAAGGGATTGTGTTCCCCAGACAGACGCAGACACCCCAGTAAGGGATTGAGGACCCCCAGACAGACTCAGACACCCCAGTAAGGGATTGTGTCCCCCAGACAGACTCAGACACCCCAGTAAGGGATTGAGGACCCCCAGACAGACTCAGACACCCCAGTAAGGGATTGTGTCCCCCAGACAGACTCAGACACCCCAGTAAGGGACAGGGGACCCCCAGACAGACTCAGACACCCCAGTAAGGGATTGTGCCCCCCAGACAGACTCAGACACCCCAGTAAGGGACAGGGGACCCCCAGCCCAGGAGGGCTCGGGGCTCGGTGACTCACGTGGCAGTTTGGTGACACGCCAGGGCACAGAGGCGGTGACATAGCCGCGGCGGGCGGCGGTGACGAGCAGCCAGGAGCCCAGGCGGTAGGGCACGGGCAGCACTGCCGAGCCCGCCTGGTCCGTGCTGCCCGCGGCCAGCGCCGAGCGGCCGCCGAACACGTCCAGGGCCGCCTGCGGCAGCGGGGCCAGCGAGCCGCTCTCCAACACCTGCACCCGCAGCAGCACCTCTGGGGACACGGCACAGGGACACGGCGTGGGCATGGGGGACGGGGTGGGGGGGAGGACAGTCACCATCCCAGAGGGCACAGCCATCGTCCCAGCAGGGTGGGACACAAACTGGGGGGTCACAGACGCTGTCCTGCATGGCCACCATCCCAGGGAGTAATGGGCACCATCACAGGGAGTCATGGCCACTATCTCAGGGGGTCATAGACACCATCCCAGCAGGGTGGGACACAAACCAGGGGTCACAGCCACCATCCCAGGGGGTCACAGCCACCATCCCTGGGAATCATGGCACCAGGGAGTCACAGCCATCATCCCAGTGGTTTATGGCCACAATCCCAGAGGGTCACAGCCACCATCCCATGGGATCAGAGCCACCAAACCAGGGAGTCATGGGCACCATCCCAGGAGGTCATGGGCACCATCCCAGCAGGGTGGGACACAAACCGGGGGTCACAGACCCTGTCCCCGGGAGTCACAGCCACCATCCCAGTGGTTCATGGGCACCATCCCAGAGGGTCACAGGTACCATCCCAGGGGGTCATGGGCACCATTCCAAGGAGTCACAGCCACCATCCCAGCAGGGTGGGACACAAACTGAGAGTCACAGACACCATCCTGTCCTGCATGGCCACCATCCCAAGAGGGTCATGGCCACCATCCCAGTGGTTCACAGCCACCATTCCAGAGGTTCATGGGCACCATCCCAGGGACTCATGGCCACCATCCCAGCAGGGTGGGACACAAACCAGGGGTCATAGACACCATCCCATGGGGCACAGCCACCATCCCAGGGGTAATGGGCACCATCCCAGGGAATCATGGCCACCATCCCAGCAGGCACAGCCACCATCCCAGGGGGTCACAGTCACCAAACCAGGGGGTCATGGCCACCATCCTGATGGATGATGGGCACCACACCAACAGGTGGTGGGACCTGTCCTGCTGGGTCATGGCCACCATCCCCATCACAGAAGATCGTGGCCAACAGCACAGGGGGTGTGTCCACTATTGCAGCAGGTGGTGGAACACACCCTGGTCATGGTCACCATCCCAGGGGTGTCATGGGCACCATCCCAGGGGGCTCATGGCCACCATCACAGCCACCATCCTGGTGGGTGATGGTCACCACTCCAGCAGGTGGTGGGACCTGTCCCACTGGATTACAGTCACCATCCAGGCAGGATGGTGGGACCCACCCTAACAGTTCACAGGTGCCATCTCAGAGAGCCATGGGCACCATCCTGGTGGTGGTGGCCAGGTGGTGGGACCCATCCCAGTGCCCAGCGTGCCCAGCAGGTCACAGTCATCACCCACGGGGGTCACAGGCACCACCCTGGCAGGTCACAGGTGCTCCCCAGTAGGCAGCAGGCACCATCCCAAGGGGGTGTGAGCATCACTGTTGTGCCACCCTGTGCCCCCCTGATGCCGTGCCACCCGGCTGGGTGCACCCACTCACGCCACCCTCACCCCCCCCCCCCAACCAAAGGCCACCCCCAGGTGCTGCTCACTCCCATCCCAAGGCCAGGGGGTCTGGAACCCAGCCGGCCCCACAGCAGCAGGGGGAGGGATCCCCCGGCCATTCCCCGCTGCAGGGCCCGGCTGGAGGGCGGGGGGACCCCAAACCCCCGCGCGCCCCCGGCCCCCCCGAGCCGGCGCCATCCCGCGCATGATCCGCAGCCCTTGGCAGCGGTCCCGGCTCCGGCGCCGTCACCCAGGCAACGACCTCCTTCATCCATCCCTTCATCCCGCGCCCCGGGGCTGCCGCCGCGCCCCCCGCAGCCCCGGAGCCCCCCGCTCCACCGGGCACCCCCCCGACCCGCCCCGGCCCAGATGCGGCCCAGATGTGGCAATGGACGAGGAGTGGGGGGAGATTGGCAGCAGCTGCTCCGGGGATGCACAGGGGCGGGTTCGGGAATGGAGGGGCTGGGGGTGTCCCCTGCATGGCGGGGACAGCCGGCACCCGCGGGCAGGAATGTCCCCGCAGCTGCCGGGGGACAGCTGGCATCGGAGGGGGCCACGGTGCCACCCCCAGCGCGGGGACACAGGCACAGGCATGGCCCCGTCCCCACTCTCTGTGCCCCCGCCGCCACCAAAGGGTCCCCAGAGGCGGTGAGGCCACCCCAAAGCGCACCGGCCCCTCGCTGGCTCCCCAGTGCCCCCCAGTGTGACCCCAGTGTCCCGTGAGCAGGGCGGGGGTGCCAGGCCCTGGGGTGGCACTGAGGAGCGCTGCCGTGTCTGTCACCCCGCGGGGACAGGGATGGGCAGGGGTGACGCCAGCGGGAGCTGAGCCAGCACAGACAGACGGGTCAGGGACCCCCCCTGTGAGCCCCGGGCACGCCTCACCCTGGCACAGGAGGGTTTGGGGTGCATGGGGGTCACAGGGGACCCCGCGGCCCACCCTGCCTGCCGGATGCACCCCCACCCCCATCCCGCACCCCCGGCCGCTGCTCAGGACCCCCTGCACCCCTGACCCGGGACCTACACCCACCACCAGACACCCCCAAGCTCTGCTCAGCGCCCCCATCCACCCTCCCGCACCCCAAAGCTCTGCCCGCGATCCCCACCCAACTTCCTTCACCCCCTCCCTGGTTTGTGACGCCCACCCACCATCGCGACCCCCTGGCACTGCCAGGCCCCCCACCCATCACCGCCCTCCCGCCGGTGGCCAGAACGGCCCGGGGACCGGAGACAGACGGACAGACAGACGGGGGTGCGGCCGGACAGACAGAGCCGGGGATGGACGGGGGGTGGGCGGGCAGGGATGGGGGTGTCGGAGCCGGGCGGGGCCGGGCTTTGGGGTGCGGGGGGCGTCGGGAGCGGGTTCGGAAGCCAAGGGACGCCGGGGGATGCCGGGGCGGGGGTGATGCGGGGATGGGGGGGCCGGTGCCGGGATCGATCGATCGGGGGGCGGTGCGCGGGGGGGCCACAGGATTCAAAGGATGCCGGGGGGATGCGGGCGCGGGGCTCGGGCGGGCCCGGGGGCGCCGGTGGGGCTGGGGCGGTGCGGGGCAGGGGGTGGGGGCCGAGGGATGCCGGGGGGATGCGGGCGCGGGCAGAACGCGGGGGTGTCGCCGGCGGCGCCCCCCGCCCCGCACACAAAGGCCGCTCTCACCGTGCGCTCCCGGCTCCGCCGCGCCCCGCGCCCGCCGCCCGCCCGCGGCCGCCAGCAGCAGCAGCACCGGCAGCGGCGGCAGCGGCGGCAGGAGGCGGCGGGGCCGCATGGTGGCTCCGCGCCGTTACCCCGCCATGCCCGGCCCGCCCGGCCCCACCGCCCGCCCGCCGCGGGGACCGGGCTCCACCTGCCGGAGCCGCCGGGCACGGCCGCCCAGCGCCCACCCCCGGAGCGGCACCGCCCCGGCACCGGGACCACCCCCGGCACCGCCCCGAGACCCCCGGACCGGCCCCTGGCACCGCCCCAGAGCTCCGGCACCGCCCCCTGCAGTGCCCGAGAGCCGGGACCCGGACCCGGTGCCGCAACCGACACCGGCAGCGCTCTCCGGGACCCAGACCCGGGCCCGGTACCGGCACCGGCATCCCGGGACTGACCCCGGTGTCCGCAGCGGCATCTCAGGAGCCACCCCCGACATCGGCACCGACCCCCGGATCCACCTCTGACCCTGCTCGAGCCCCGGCACCAACCCCGGTACCGATCCCGACCCGCTGTACCCATCCCCGGTACGGCTCCGAGACCAGGACCGGGACTCGGCACTGCCGGGCTCTCTCCGGTACTGGCACGGGCAGCATTGCACTGCCCCCGGTACCGCGCAGGCCTCCCGGGACCCATTCCCGGCTCCACTCCGAGCCCCGGGACGGGGACGTGGTACCGGCACCGTCATCCCGGGACTGCCGTGTACCGGCACCGGCATCCCAGGACCCGCTCACGGTACTTCCCTGAGCCTCAGCGTCGAGCCCCGGTACCACAGCGGCACCTCGGGACTGGCCCTTGGCCCTGCCCCGATCCCCCGGTGCCACCCCGGTACCGTGACCCACCCGCGGTACCAGCACCGGCCCCGGTACCGATCCCCCAGCAGTGCAGCTGCCCCCGGGACTGACCCCGACACCAACCTCCCCACTGCCCTCCCGGGACACCCCACAAGGACACACGGGGGTCCCCAAAATCCTCCCTGCCCCCGGTGCAGCTCCGGGGGGACACAACCACAGCCGAGGGCAGGGCCGGGATTTATTGTCCGGGAGGAGCAGAGCGGGGCCGGGGTCCCACGGGCACGGAGGGGCTGGGGAAGGAGAGCGGGGTGAGGGGGGCACGGGGGGACCCCGCTACTCCTGTGCCTGGCCCGGCTCCTGTGCCTGGCCCGGCTCCTGGGCACTGCCCGGTTCCTGTGCCTGGCCCGGCTCCTCCGTGTCCCCCTCGGCTGGCGGCCGCGTCCTCTTGAAGAAACCCATCTGCAAGGGGACACAGTGACATCGGGCCCTAGGGGACCCCGCAGCAGGGATCCCACAGGCTCAGCCCCCCGGAGATCCCTGTGGCACCACCGCGGGGACCCCCTGACTCTGGGGACCCCACAGTGTCACCCACCTGCTGTCCCCTGTCCTGTCCCACAGC
The DNA here is from genome assembly GCF_027887145.1 of Ammospiza caudacuta. Classification (NCBI taxonomy): domain Eukaryota; kingdom Metazoa; phylum Chordata; class Aves; order Passeriformes; family Passerellidae; genus Ammospiza; species Ammospiza caudacuta. The sequence continues at coordinate 2,656,047 of NC_080619.1, forward strand.
CCCCAGCCCAGCACTGTGTCCCGTGTTTCATGGTCCCTCTGAATGTCACCGGTGTCCCCGGTGTCCCCCTGCCCCCACTGACCTTCCACATGAGGAGGATGAGGAGGGTGAGGAGCAGGAGCCCGGCCAGGCCCCCCAGCACCACCCAGCCCACCGGCACAGCCCCCTCGCCGCCGGGGCTGGCGCGCACCACGCACGTCTCGGTCTGCAGAGGGACAGGGAGGTGACAGCGCTGCCACCGCGGCCCGTCCCGTGTCCCCACGGCCACGGCAGCCCTACCTCAGCCTGGCCGCTGGGCAGGAGCCGGGGCTGGACGCGGTAGGGCATGGCCGAGGTGCTGAACCACGCCTGGGACTGGATGCGGAATTCCCGGAGGTGCTCCCGCTAGGGACAGCAGGGGGACGCATGGGGACACATGGGGACACATGGGGACACATGGGAACCTGGCATCAGGGGTGCTGCCAGCTCACAGGACACCCATGACCCCACATATGGTATCCCCAGGGTGCTCTCTGGACACCACCGTGCAGGAGGGGACATTGCGGGGATGCCCTGATGCCACCCCGTCCCCTCTGTCCCCAGGAGGGGACAGTACCTGCTGCAGGGTGTCCATCCAGAGCAGGGCGTGGACGCTGACCAGTGCCCGCTGGTCCTTGCCCAGGCTGGCCACGTGGCAGGTGATGTCCACGCAGGTGGCATTGTCACAGTCCTGAGGGTGGCGTCCAACATGGTGGGTGTCGGGGGGCCCCCATCCTAGGGGACACTCCCAGCCGTGGGCTGCATGTCCCCAGGGTCACCCAAGGGATGTGGTCCCACCCTGGCAGCCCCAGCTCGGCCTCCATCACACCCGCAGGTCCCCAGGATCACCCAAAGGATCCATTCCCACCCTGGCACCCCAGCCCGGCAGGGCCCCAGGGTCACCCAAGGGATGTGCCCCACCCTGGCAGCCCCAGCCCTGTCTCCATCACCGCCGGCAGGTCCCCAGGGTCCCCGCTCACCACACGGACGAGGTCCCCCAGCCCCAGGTCCCCCAGCCCCGCTCCCGAGGCCGGCTCCGCCTCCCGGCGCTCCCGGTGCCGGCTGCCGTTCCCGGGCGCTGCGGCCGTCGGAGCGGAGATCTCCAGCTGGAAGGGGACACAGAGGTGACACCACGTCCCTGCCATGTCCCAGCGCCCCCGCGGGCAGGGTGCCGCAGCCCGTACCTGTGCGGGGTTGAGGGCAGGGTGCTGGGTGCAGTTGGTGCCCCCCTCGGTGCCCAGCCCCAGCAGGTAGAGCAGGACGTGCTCCCCCAGCCGATGGGGCACGGCCAGGCGCAGGGTGACCCCGCTGACGGTGCCGGGACCTTTGTTGTGGAGCTGCGGGAGGACGGTGGGTGATGCCAGGCACAGGAGATGGCACCGGGGAGGGGACAGAGGGGACATCCCCCGAAATCACCTCGTAGACGTGCTCCAGCCTGATGCCGTGGTCCTCGAGGCGCCGGCTGCCCCGCACCCCGTGCCAGCCCGTGGGCACCACCATGGTGGCTGGCAGGGAGTTGCTGGTGGGAGAGGGGGGTCAGTGTCGCCCTTGGTGCCCCCGTTGTCCCCGTGTCCCCCTGACCCTCACCCTCGCAGCTCCATCTCCGCCTCTGCCTCCACGGGCACTGTCACTGTCACCGAGCCGTGGCTGGGGCTGGGGCTGTTCTTGCTGTGGGGACACAGCGGGATGAGACACGGACAGAGTTTGGGGACACCGAGCCCGAGGTGCCAGCAGTGGGTGGGGGACGGGGGGGCAGCACGGTGTCACCTGCGCAGCTGCAGGTGGAAGGTGATGGCGTCCCCCATGTCCTCCAGCCCGGACACGCTCAGCTCCATGTCCACGGTGATCTGGGGACAGCAGAGGACAGGGGCAGGTGGGTGACCAGCCCTGGTGGGTGACAGGCACAGCAGGGACCCCCCTGTCCCCTTACCCGGGCTCCGGCTTTCATGGGATTGCCCAGCTCGCAGAGCACCACGTGGGTCCCGTTCTCCTTCTTGGGGTTGCAGCTCAGCTTCTCCTGCCCCTGTGGGGTGGGGACACATCAGGGACCCCACCAGGAACCAGCCACACTGGGGACCTGCATGAGCTGAGGGCAGGGCTTGAGCCCCAGACACCCCTGAACAGCCATCACCAGTGGGGACCCTGTGAAGGGTGACAGCCACCAAGGGCAAGGCAGGAACCCCCAATCCCTGGGCAGCCACCCCCACCAGGCAGCCCCATGGAGGATGAAGGAGACAGTGTGAGCCCCCTGATTTGGGTGTTCCCTCTGTACCCAGCACTGTCCCCATTCCCAACCCTGGGAATGTCCCCTCTGTCCCTCTGCCACCTCCAGTCCCTCCCCAGGATGTCCCCCTGCTGTCCCTGCTCCCTCTCAAGACATGTCCCCAGTCGTCCCCCTGGATGTCTCCTCTGCTGTCCCCATTCTTCCCTCCAGGAGATGTCACCTCCTTCCCCTCCTCCATCCCTGGAATGTCCCCTCTCTGCACTGTCCCAAATCTCTTCTCTGTGATGTCCCCTCTACCAGCTGGGCACCCCCTGACACCCATCCCCACTGGGCACCAAGGAAGGTGACAGCACCAAGGACACGGTTTGGGTCCCCCACCCTGGGCATCTCCCAGCACCCATCCCCACCGGGCACCCCCAAAGAGGCAGGTGATGCCAGCAAGGACAGGACGTGCCCCCGCCGCCCTGGTCACCCCTGTGACACCCCTGTGACACCCCTGGTCACCCCCAGGCTGTCCCTGTCCCACCCACCGGGATGGTGCTGCGGGCAGCCTGGTAGTGCGTGCCCGGGGGCAGCTGCACCCGCAGCTCCGCCTCGAAGGCGCCTTCGCCCGCGTTGGTGGCGCTGGCCCGCAGGGACAGCACGGCCTCGGCGCCGATCAGCAGGCGCTGGCTGGGGCTGGGGGACACGGGGACAAGGGGACAGGCTCAGCACGCCGCGGGGACACCGGGCACGCCCTCAGTCCCATCCCCGTGCTCACGTGTGGGCGGCCAGGTGCAGGTCGGGCACGCAGAGGTTGTCATCGCCACAGTCCTCCAGGATGATGTGGGTCTGGCAGGGGACAGCGAGGGGACAGGGAGGGGACAGGGAGGGGACAGGGGGACCCCCCCATTCGAGGTGAAATGGAGGAGAAGGAGTCATTGGGGACATCCCAGGGAGGGACTGGGCTGGTGGAGGGGCCAGACCGGAGGTTTGGGACAGTGCAGAGCAGAGAGGGGACAATCCAAGGATGGAGGGGAGGGAGGTGACATCTCCGAGAGGGAAGAATGGGGACAGCAGAGGGGACATCCAGGGGGATGATTGGGGACATGCCCTGAGACACGCCAAGGAGGGAGCAGGGACAGCAGGGGGACATCCTGGGGAGGGACTGGAGGTGGCAGAGGGACAGAGGGGACATCGCGGGGTTGGGAATGGGGACAGTGCTGGGTACCGAGGGGACACCCAGGGGAGGGGTTGGGGACTGCAGGGTGAGCACAGAGGGCAGAACAGCACGGGCACACCAGGGAGTGGCAGGGACACTGAGGGGCACATTCCAGAGGGAACAAGGGACAGTGGGAGGGGGACGGGGCAATCCCGGGGGGGGTTGGGGACACTGGCACAAGCTGGGGACCCCAGAGCTGAGCTCAGCCAGGCCGGGGGTACCCACACGTGCCCTGGTGGGGCTGAGCCCCCCCCGTGTCACCACGGTGATGTCCCCCCACAGCCACGTCCCCCCTACCTGTGCCTGCACCAGGGTGTCCCCGTAGAGCACCAACCCCGGGGCCTCTCTGGGCAGCGTCAGGGCCACGCTCAGCGCCACGGGGCTCAGCTTGTCCTTGAACTCAGCCTTGTCCTGGGGACACCATGGGCACAGCACTCCGGATGGCATCCCGTGCCCACCCCACAGCCCCCACCCATCACTGTCCCCATCCTGGGACAGGGACACACTGTTATCCCCAACCTGTCCCCAACCCTGTCCCCAACGCTGTCCCCATCCCGTGGCGATGCCACATCCCCATGCCCGTCCCCTCCATGACTGTCCCCTCCCTCTGCCGCCTGTCCCCGTGCCCGTACCCGCAGGTAGGCCGTGAGGTTCCTGCACACGGGGGGTGCCCCCGGTGCCACCAGCAGCGCCTCCTGCCAGGACGATTGGTGTCCCCGCAGCAGCAGCACCCGCCGCGATGGCCGCGGCTTCAGCCGGTCCAGCTGCAGCTCAGCCTCCAGCTCTGGTGGGACACGGGAGGTGCCACTGGTGACACCCGCGGTGACACCCCGGTGACACCCCAGTGACACCCCAGTGACACCCCAGTGACACTGGCACTCACGGATGCTCCGAGGGATGTCCTGGCCCGTCACGCTGACACAGAACTCCACGTGGAAGCTGCGGGGGGACACCACCAACAGCGCTCAGAGACCTGTCCTGTGCCCACGGTGGTGTCCCCATAGTGTCCCCATGGCAGTGTCCTCTCACCAGCTGACGGGGACGCTGGAGTTGGGCAGGGAGCAGTCCAGGATCTCAGGGTTCAGCCCGTCGGGGACGCTCAGCTGGGTCCGGGCCACCACCACGGGCAGTCCCCTGCGGCACGGGGACATTGCTGAGGTGCCAGGGGACCCGAGAGGGAGCCCCGGGCCACGCAGGGACGGGCACTCACAGGTACACGGCCACCTTGGCTGCCCCGTAAGCCCCCACGAGCAGATCTGCGGGGACAAGCAGAGGGTCGGTGCCAGGGCGGTGCCAGGGCGGTGCCAGGGCGGTGTCCTGCCAGGGCTGTACCCGCGTAGCCGTTGCCGTCCAGGTCGGTTGCACCGCGCAGGGCGAAGCCGAAGGCGGCGGCGCCGGGGAAGGGGCTCTCGAGGCGCTGCGTGGGCACCGGTGCCAGCCCCTCGCTGTGCCCGCGGAAGATGAACACCTGCCCGCTGCCACTGTCACCGCCCTGCGGGGCGCCCACGGCCACGTCTGGGGACAGAAGGGACTTGAACTCCCCCCGCCCCCCGCGCTCTCCTGCCTCAGTTTCCCCCAGGCGCGGCACTGAGGGTGGCACAGCCCCTGCCCGCCCTGCCCGCTGTTACCGCCGAATCCGTCCCTGTCCAGGTCGCCCAGGCTGGCGATGGCGGCGCCGAAGCGGCCGTAGGGGTGGGTGCCCGTCAGGGTCTGGGGGGGCCCGGCCAGGCGCTGCTGCCCCCGGTAGAGGTAGAGGCGGCCGAGCTCGCTGCGCTGCCCGTCCGAGCGCCGGGCCATGAACAGGGGGGCACCCACCAGCAGATCGTCCCTCCTGTGCCCGGAGCGGGGGCACGGTCAGGCTCCGCGGGTTTGGGGGCCGGGGGCACCCAGAGCTGTGCCAGGCACGGGGCAGCACCCCTGGGTGCCAGGGAGGAGGGGGGACTGTCCCTGCTCTCACCCGTCCCCATCGACATCGGCCACTGCCACCGTGTGCCCGAAGTACGAAGCCACCTGGGAAGGGTGAAGGTGGCACCGGGGGGTGCTGTGGGACGGGGCTGGGGTGCTGTGGGGCACCGGGGGTGTCAGGACAGGGGTACTGAGGGGTACCTGCTCGCTGGCGATGCCCCGCAGCCGGCGCAGGGTGCCCCCCGCAGTGAAGATCTCCACCTGCCCAGGGCAGTGTCAGCGCCAGGCCCAGCCCGGGGTGACACATGGCGGTGTCCCCTGGTGTCCCCTCGGCGCCGGGCACTCCGCAGCACTCACCTCACCCCTCGTGTTGCCCTTGTTGGGGACCCCCACCACGTACTCTGTGAGGGATGAGAGCCCTGAGTGCCCCACTGGCACATTGAGGGGGGCACGGGGATACCCCTGGCATTGGGGTGGGCACAGGGATACCTCTGGCACTGGGATGGGCACAGAGATGGCAGGACGGACCCCTGGCACAGCCTGTCCAGCCCCCTCGGGAAGGGGAGCAAGGTCACTCTGGGGTGCCCCAGGCCCATCCAGCCCCGTTCCCTGCACCCCTCAGCCCTACCTTTGGTTTTGGGGTTGCCATCAAACTCGCCCACAGCCACCGAGTATCCTGCAGGGAGATGGGCACTGGTGACTTGGTACCCCAGCAGGAACTGGCAGTGGGGCAGGGTGCCCGTGCCCGCTGCTCACCCCGGTACCCGTCCTCGTAGTCCCCGAACACCGGCTCCGTGGGGCGCCCGGGGCTCCCCAGCCACAGCAGGGACTTGCCGAGGAAGCGCCGGAGGATCTTGTCCAGCTCCACCGAGTACACGAGGCCTGGGCACAGCGGGGCAGGGAGCACCAGCCCTGGCGGGGCACCCGCTGCCACCCGCCCCAGGCTGGCAGCGCCATTGCGGGTGGCACTTGCGGGGCACCGCATCCAGGGTACCCTCTCCCCGCCGTGCCCATCCCGGGAGCACCAGCCGGGTGGCAGGACTCACCTGAGAAGTAATACCCGCCGGGGGCACCCAGCACCAGCGTCCCATCCTGCGGGAGGAGCTGGCTCAGCATCCCCCCCAGAGCATCCTCAGCCAAATATCCCCCACCCCGGTATTTCCCCCAAAACATCCTCAGCCAAATATCCTCCACCCTGGTATTTCCCATCCTGGCACATTCCAGCCCAGCATCCCCATCCTGGCACCCCCTCATTCCTAGGGCCTCTCCTCCCGGAATTCCCACTGCACATCCCCACCCCAGCATCCCCTGCCCTGACACCCGGGTACCATCCTGGCCGCACCCTCTGCATCTCTGTCAAGCCCCCCCTGGGCATCCCGGGGGAATCCCCCCAAGGTGCCCAAGCCCCCCAATCCCCTCTCACCGGGGTGGCAGCGGCGCTGAAGCCGATCTCGCAGTAGCGCCTGTCGTGCGCTGCGGGCACAGGGCAGGGTCAGGTGGACTCGGGGCTGGGATCCCGGGCAGGATCCCCCCGTTCCCGTTCGTTGCCCGTTCCCCGCTCACCGTAGCCCGTCTGGCGGTAGGTGCTGGCCATGGTGCGGTCGCGGCACGGCGAGTACCACACGGAGCGCTCCGGGCTCCGCACGAAGCAGGTGCCCGTGGGGGTGCGGAACGCTTCGTGCTGCCCCTCCAAAGCGTTCCAGTGCTGCAGCGGGGCACAGACCTGGGCACGGCGATGGCACGGGCTGAATGCCCACCCCGTGCCCACCCAAGGTGCCCACGTCCCCCCCGATGCACCCACCACCAGGTTGCCGCGCCAGCTGGTGACGGACGCTCCCAGCCACTGGTGCGATTTGTAGGTGCGCAGCTCCAGGGTGCCCTGGCTCTCGCTCTCGTCCCCTGGGGGAGCGGGACAGGGGCAATGTGCGGGGCTGGCACCCCCCGTGCCCGCCCCCCGCCCCGCGGAGCCCACGCACCCGCAGTGTCCATGGGCAGGGGGTGGCAGGGGGTCCGGCCGGGGGGCCAGGAGCAGAGGAACACGGCGCCGGGCTGAGCCACGCCGGGCTGGGAGGTGTTGGCACGGGGGGCTCCCACCGCCACGCTGGGCCTGGGGGCAGAGCGGGTGTCAGGGTGGGCGGGGATGAGCCGTGCCCGACCCCGGCCCCCGGTGCCTCCCTACCTTCCCTCGCTCGTGTGGAAATCCAGGGCGAAACCGAAGTAGCTGCCGGGGGGTCCCTCGTAGATTGTGGGGGGCTCCTGGAGAAGCCCCAGCGTGGGGGGCAGGCGCAGCCCCCCGAGGAGCAGCAGCACCCGCAGCAGCGCCATCGTCACCCCAAAATGGGGCCACAGCCGCTGTCCCGGGGTGTCCCGGGCTTATCTCGGGGGACGCAGCTGGGGCCGGGCCCGGCAGGAATGGGGAGCACAGGAAGGGCCCCCCCGGACGCGCATCCGCTCCTGCGGGGAGCCGGAGAGGTGCGGGGGAGACGGATGTGGCTGGAGCAGGGCGGGGAACGGGAGGTGGCAGTGCCACCACCGGGAGACACGGTGACAGGTTGGGTGACACGGTGAGGGACACAGTGACAGGGTGGGGGACACGGTGAGAGGGTGGGGGACAAGGTGACAGGGTGGGGGACACGGCCACAGCAGCCTGAGCCTATCGCCCGGAGGGTGCCAGTCTCGGGGTGGCTGTTCCGGGATGGGCAGCTCGGGGTGGCTATTTCGGGGTGCAGGCAGTCCCCACCAGCGGAAATGAGGCGAGCGGGGAGGACAGCAGGACACAGGGCCCCTCCATCGGCCCCGATCTCCCCTCCACAGCCGGATGGAGCTGACAGCACCGAGCCCGCCCGCATCGGGCATCACCCCCACAGTGTGCCCTTCCCCAGGGCAGGGACACCCCAAACCCTGCCAGGGCTGTGCAGGGCAATGGATCTGACAAGGGGCCCTGTTCCCTGTGCCCTCAGCCAGGCCTGGGACAGCCACAGAGCTCAGCCCAGCCCGGAAAGCGGCATCAGCCCTGAACCCATCTACAGAATTAATTTAAACTTCGTTAATTAAGGACAGTCAGGCTGCCCCGGGGGCTCTTGCTGCCCACCCAGCGCCCGTGGCCGGGAGAGGCCCCGGAGCAGCTCCCTGGGAGCCGGCCCCTGTGGAACGGGGCTTTTCTCCAAGCTGCAGTGGGAAGCAGGACAGGGCAGGGACTCGGGGGGTTTTGGGGGACACAGGGGGTCCCTGCAGGGCACCTTGGCCCCTGGAGCGGGGTCTGTTCCAGCCCTGTGGAGCAGCTGCGGCTGGAACAGAGCGGGATTTGCCCAAAGCCGTGGCACAGCTCCGAGGGGTGGGAAGGGTTCAGCTGAGCCCGGAGCAGCTCCAGGAGAGGACACCGGACTCAGGGGCAGCTGCTCCTCCTCGGGAGGTCTCGTCCCCAGCTCGCTGCAGCATCTGAACCCAGCTGGAGCCCACCCCAGAGCCCCTGAGGGCAATTACAATCCTTTCTTCCGTCCAATTACTGCATTTCCCGTTTCTTTCAGCACTGCGGCACCATCCCTAGGGCAGGTGGCACCCTGGATCTCTCCGTCCTGCTGGCATGCAGGGGGGTGGATTTTTTGCTTTAATCAAACCAGGAAAAGAGAGGCTGGTGCTCTGCACAGCGGCTCCCCACCACCACACAGCATCACATTTCTTTTTCCACAAATCATTGGTTTATTAGAAAGGTTTTTTTCCCTCATTTTACAGCATATATATATATTTATATATATATCTTATGTGACAAAGTTAAATACAGTCTGTTTATGCTTGTAAGTAATGACAGGTTAATTATTTTAGCGCTATCCTGAAGTCCAAAAACAATCCCTGCCCACAGTGCAGTGGGGCCAGGGCACAGATGGGCCCTATGAAGCTCAGCTCTGACAGTAACACTGAATTGTCTGGTATTTACAGGAAATTGAGTCCCTTTTTTGTGACTGCTGTCACTCTGACCTGCTCCAATTCTCATTTACACGGTGAGGGAGCTCAGGGGGGTTTGATCCTTTGACTCTGCCGGGCCTCGTGCTGCACTCCAGGGAAGAGGATGAGGAATGGGACAGGGATGTCACCATGTCCCCACACTGCTCTGAAATCCCTCCCTCCAGCCGTGGTGGCCCAAGGGCTGTGACACCTGCAGTGTCACCTGAGCTGGGTGATGCTGGGAGAACTGGGAAATCCCTTATGGACTAAGCTGGGGTAACCCTCTGTGTGGGCTTGGAGCAGTCCCAAGGCTCCACATTACTGCTTCCAAAGAGGGGGAAAAGGAAAGGAAAAAAGGGCTCCTATTCTCTGGGAGCACCCTGAATTCCTGCTGCTCCCCAGGCTGCTCCAGTGCCCATTCCTATGGCAGGGAGGAACACAGAACCTGCCAGAGTCACTGCTACCCCCACACCCTCACCTCGCCCAAGTCTCACCTGTTGATTTTTTTTTCTTTTGCAAAATTCTAAATTAAGATTTTGTTTGTTTTTACATTTTATACTACATAAAAACTTCAAAAATACATGAGCTTGATAAAATATACATGCTTAGCTGTTCTGCATCTAGCTGAAACTATAAATTGAACCTTTACAAGTGTCTTAGGTCACCTACAGCAAACATATTTACACAGAAGCCACCAAAACAAGTACCACTAAGAACTGGCTGTAAAAAATATTATTGCGATATACTACAAATGTAACCTTTGATAGGAGCTACAAAAAGCAGCATCTTTGTTTACAGAGTTCAGTGCAATTCTTTACATTAAAAAAAAAATCCTATAAATTAATAAAGAAACCATCAGTGTTACAGAGGAAAGAACACGTTTTACATCCAGGCCGCGCTCCCCCGTCCTCTGTATTGCTTCAATTCCTAAAGGATTTGCCTTCTCTCTCCCATCCCAGTGCCTCTTTCCCAACCCCACAGAAGATGGAATTCAAAGTGATTTTTTTCCCCCTTTCAGGAGAAGAGTGGTCAAAGCCCAGACTGGAATCCCAACCCCAGAGTCTCTCTCCAGTCTGGGATATCCAGGCATGGTCCTGGCGCAGGAGAACGTGGATGCAGGATGGGGAAGGAAGGGAGCTCTGGGCACACACACAGAGCTCCTCCTCCTCTTTACACTAAGATCTTACTTCCACCTTTGCTGCTCACACCAAGAAAAACCCACATGTGCAGAGAAAGGGGCCAAGGAACCTCCTGCAATGCTGAAAGCTCAGGCCTCCAGCCCCTCCACAGCCAGCAGCGCCCGATGGTCCATGACCGTTTACAAGCCAGGTTCAATCATGCTATTTGAATTAGATGACCTCATTAAAAGGATTTTTTAGAGATTCTTTAGTGTGGATGAAACCTCATTTATCATATACAAGGTGGCAGAAGGAAGATGACCAAGTGTAAGAATCCAGGGGGGAAAAAAAGCCTTTCCAAGTGTCTCACTGTTGTAAAGGTGAAATGGTTCCTCTGGAGCAGTGCTGCTGCGTGCATGGAGGAGCTGGAGTGAGACTTCCCTGGGGTGCAGCCACCTGCCCAGCCCTCGAGCCCCCGGCTTCTTTGGCTGCTCAAGAGTGAAAGGAAATGCTCAGGCCTCACCTGCCCGCTGGCTCGACTCCAACCCCTTCCCAAAACGCCAAATATTCTCCTTCCTCCGAGGTTCCTTCATCGTGTCCTTCATGTGCCGTGGCTGGGTGGATGCTGCAAGTCCTGTCCTGAGAAAATGGGGTGCAGCAGGGGGTGGAGGTGCAGGGCTGTGGCAGCAGCAGCAGCTGCTGGCCTGGGAGCCAGGAGGGTCGGGTACAGAGCGTGAGGGACGGGGTGGAAGGTGAAGGGGCCGGGGTGGATGGCGGACGCCGGAATGATGTGGATGGGGTGGCTGGCCAGGAACGTGGCGGGATGACCTGGAATAATGGAGTGGGTCAGGTGGGACAGGGAGATGGGTGTCAGGTGTGGCTGGGGGATGTGGTGGACCTGAGCGAGGGGCTGTGGGTGGGGATGGGGGTGGATGCCGATGGCAGCAGCAGCAGCAGCAGCGTGGTGCTGCAGGATGGCGTGCTGCACCGTCGTGATGGACGTGGCCGAGGCTGCTGCCGGCTGCTGGATGTGGATGGGCTGGAGGGCAGGGGCGGCCGGAGCCAGGGCGGCCGAGGTGGGGAAAGCCTTCACTTGCTTGGCCAGCAGCTGCTGCTGGATGTGCTGCTGGGCAGCCTGCTGCAGCTTGCTGTACTTCTCCATCTCCTCGGGCGTGAAGGTGATGGGCTGGCTCTCCAGTGGGGCTAGAGAGGAATCTTCTCCCCCCTCCCGATCTCCTTCCATGCTGGGCTCCCCGCTCTGAGGCACATAGCCAGGAAAGTGCTCAACATCTGGAACTAAGGGCATCATACTGGTTTCCACTGGGACTGTCTGGTTGCCCCCATCCATAGGCTCCAGCCCATCACCGTCGCTCGGATCCGAGAGGAAGTTGTGTGGCATGACCAGATCTCCGGAGCCAAAGCACTCAGGGAGCGCCGGCGTGTCCAGGGGAAGGGATGGCATCTCCACAGAGGCTTCATCACGTTTCTGCTCATCCAGAGGCTTGTCCTGAATTACCATCACCACATCTTCCAGGAGAGACTGGCTGGCCAGCTGACCCTCCTCCATGCCTTGGGAACCATCCTCAGCATCTGACAGCTCCTGCTCCTCACCCCTCTCCAAGCCAGACTCCTCATATCTTTTGGAGTTTGGTTTCCGAATGGTTGGCAACTTCCCAATTAAGGGCAGAACCGGTTTGTTGCCTAAGGAAGGAGGCAGTTTGGGGCCAAAGTAGCCCTGGGGAGGATCTTTGAGCTTTATGCCCACTTTGTTTGCCCCTGACAGCATCTCATCAGCAACACAGGGCTTCTTCTCAACCTTCCTGGACTGCACCTTTTCCAAGAGCAGCTTTGCAGTGACGGAGTTCCTCTCCTCAGGACTGCAGTCCCCCTCCGAGGCCCGCCCCATGCCAGAGCCACTGCTGTTCTGGGACAGGGAGCCAGATCCTTTCAGATCCTCTCCTTTGCCATCCTCCTTCTTGGGCGGCACCGCTTCACCTCGGCCTGTCCGGAAATAGTGAGGAGACTGCGAGCGATAGATCTTGGACCGAATGAAGTCCCTTCTGCCAGACCTTCTCTCCTCGGGGCTCTCGTGGCCCCGCGAGCCCTTCCGTGACAGGGACCGCTGCGAGTGGCTGCGGGTGCTGCGGCTGCGGTCCCGGCTGTAGCTGCGGCTGCGCTTCCAGCTGCGCCCGGTCCCGCTGCGGCTCCTCCTCTTGCTCCGGCTGCGGCTGCAGCTGCTGCTGCGGCTCCTGCCCCGGCTCCTCGATCTCGACCTGCCCCGAGGGTGGCTTCTGCTCCTGCTCCGACTCCTGGACCTGCTCCTGCTCGAGCTGTAGTCATCTTCCGACGAGGAGTATTTGCGCCGCTTGGAGCGGTGGTTGGAGCCGTTGTAGTCGGAGTCGTCCTCGGAGTCCTGGGAGCGCTTGGAGTGGCAGCGGGAGCGGTCGCTGTAGTCGCTGTAGCTGTCGTCTGAGTAGCTCCTGTGGCGGCTGTAGCGGCTGTGGCCCGAGGAGGCCTCCGAGCTGCTGGAGTAGGACCTGTGTGAGGAGCGCCTGCGGCCCGAGCGGGAGCGGCTGCGCGAGTGCTCGCTGCCCGACTCGTAGTCGTCATCGCTGTACTGCGACGGGGACTTCTGGTGGCAGTGCTTGCCAGGGGAGCCCTCATCACTGTCGTCGTCACCGCTGCTCTGCCGGCTCCGGCAGCTGCTCCGGGGCTGGGACAGAGCCGGGCAGCGCCGCCTCGCTCCAGGCACCTGCTGCAGCTCAGCCTTGTGCCTTTTGCTGCCGTGCTCTTGGCAGGAGTTACCCCCGTCCTCTTTTTTAGTACTGCTTCCCTCCTCGGCAGACAGGGATTTCCTCTGGGACTCCTGGGAGCATCGCTTTTTCTTCTGGAAATGGCTGCAGTCTTCAGACAGTTCAGGTTTCAGTGCCCGGTCGGACTCGGTTGAAAGGGAGGATTTACCTTTTTTGTGCCTGTGCCTTTTCCGTTTCTTGGGTTTCTCTTCCCCCAGCTCAGCTTTCCGGGCCTTCTCCTCAGCTTCCTCCTTGTGTTTGCGTTTGTGTCTGCTGGACTTTTTGTGCTTCTTTTTCTTTTTGTGTTTATGGGACCTTCCAGATTTACTCTTCCCCGTTACACTCTTACTGCTGTCCTCCCCTTCTCCCTTACCGACGCTCCCCAGACCGGACTCCTGCTTGCTCTGGGGTTTGTTTTCCATTTTTTGAGCAGAACTGTTCTCTACACTTTCAGCCTCCTTGGCTTTGCTCACCTCACCAGGTTCTGTGCTCTGAGTGTTGTCCTTACAAAGCCCCCCTGGATCCTTGGATTTCTCTGCCCCTTTCCCTTTTGCATCCTTGTTACGGGAGAGCTTGAAGTCAAAGTACAGGGGGTTGCAGCTGTAGGACACAGAGGGCTCAGCTTTGGTGAAGATGAGCAGCTCTGAAGGCCACTGCAGTGTCGTGCTCTCATCCTTACTCAGAACAGGAAAAAAAGGTCCTGTGGGGTGCTTTGGTCCCTCAGAGCCATCTCTGCAGCCCGAGGCAGGAGGAGGAGGAGCTTCTTTAGCAGTGTCTGGCTCAGGGGGATTGCTCTCTGGAAGGTGCTTGCTCTCCTGTGTGTTTTCATTCTCTGGGATGTCTTCTCGTTCTGTTTTGCCCTGCTGGGCTGCAGTTTCAGTAGTACTCTGTTCCTTCTGCTGCCCCGTGCTCTCGGCAGCCTTTTCCGTGTGCTTGCTGGGTTTGGGTTTGGGGGAACTCCCCTTCTTCGCTTCGTGCGCGTTTTTTTTGTTCGTATTTTCCGCTTCCGTTTGCTCAGTAGCCTTCATGAAAAGCAGGAATTGAAAGTTGGGCTTTACTTTACAGTGGGCTGGGGGGATGTAGTGGTAATATTCTGGTTCCACAGCTGTTGGTCCATCTTCTCGCCTCATCTTCTTCAGTTTGGATAAGGTGCTGGCCAGAGCCCCGCTGTCCTTGTCGTGCTGGTCATCGTCCTCCCCCTTGCCATCAGAATTATTGGTGCCTTCACCCTCCCCAGACTTCTGCAGGCTGCCACCCTCTGAGGACCCCCTCTCATCACCTTTTGCCCCATCTCCAGAACTGGACTCGTCTACGTGGTCCTTGAAAACAGAAGCGATGGTCTCCAGCTTCACTGGGGTCTTCTTGGCAAAGGAAAAGGACACCCCAATCTTCTGCAGGGGAGTTCCCAGAGAGCCCTTAATGCCAAAGCTGATGGCCTGTGCCCCCTGTGATGCCTGGCCTGGCACCACAGTGCCTTGCCCAGTGTTCAGGAAGCCTCTGTCCGTGGTCATCTCTGTGCCCTGGCCGGAGCTGGTCTGGACGAAGGAGCCGCTGTTGGCTGCGGAGTCATCGTCGTCTCCGCCTTCCTCATCCACAGCCACCGTGGTGGTCCTGAACATGGGCCCACTTCCAGGAGCACTGGAACAGGGGAGAGAGAAAACACAGCTTACTGGTGTCCCTGTCCCTCTGCAGCAGGATCCATCCCTCACTGAAGACAATCCTGCACCCAGACATATGCATTAAAATATCATTAGACAGCCACTCAAAGTTTGTAATAACAGTAAATTACTGAAGAAAATGTATTGCTGGATAAAGCAATTTGGGGATGCTCTGCATGATCAGTTTAGTGAATTCACTCCTACCAAAAGCACAGCAGTGTGAAGCTTTGCCCTCAAAGCCCGTGCAGTATCCCAGAGCAGGAATGCCAGCCCAGCCCAGCCCAGCCCAGGGGTGCTGGGGACCCCCAGACTCACCACTCAGGCTGCCTCCTCTGCTCTGCCAGCTCGTGCAGGCGCCGCAGGGCCTTCTCCTGCTTCCTCTCATCCTTCCGGGATCTCGACGACACATTGCGAGCAAATTCCCTTTGCTTGAGATCTTTCAACCTCTGAGGCAAAAGAAAGCAGGGATGGATCAGATCAAAGCTGTTTGTGGTTTGTCCAAGAGCAGCTCTTTGCTGTAGCACTGGAAATTGCGGTGTCAAGCCCCTCCCCAGGGACATTTCTTGAGCCAGGATGGAGCAAGAGCATCTTAGCTCAACAAACCCCACGGAGCACTGCCATCCTCCCAGCAGCTGAAGGAAAAGACAACTGGTGGTCACTTTTGGCTATGACTTCAAGTTCTGTGTAAACCCCTTTCCAATGAACACTACTGGTTTTCTTTAGCATGGACAACAAAGCTGATTTCAAAGCAACAAGCAAATTCTGGAAGGAAAAAGGGAAAATAAGAAGGACTGTTTACTCTGCTGCTCTTGCAGCGTGCAGATGTACTTGACAAACAGTGCATGACACGAGTCAAAAGCATGGGCCAAAGGACAGGAGGGATTAGCTGGTGCCAGAGCTACCCAGGAATGACATCTGACAAAAGCAATGTACCATTACATTGGAGAAGGAGCCAAAAATCCCATGCAAATCATTTCATCAGCAAACCCAGAGTACAACATACACCACAACCAGTTACTTGGTTTCCTGACAGTAGTTCTGAGAGGGTCAAGAAACAAACTGCTCTAAAGGCAGAAGGGTCTCTTGGGGTTGAGTACTTTGTGGGGGCAGAAGCACCAAGTTCCCCAGAATCTTATAATGAGGGAGCAAACCCAATCCCAAGGAATTTCAAACATCCTAATATTCACTGAGGAAGTCTAGGTAGCCATTTCTAATAGAAAATAAATGTCCAAGACTTCAGAACAGTTTGGAAAGTCCTTGTCTCAGAGCACTAGGAGAAGAGGCTGCTGGTTTTTCTTGGAATATATGTGGATATTCACAACATATATTTAGAGTGCTCTACAGAAGTTTCAGTAACAGAAAGCAACAAAGACAGACCTCTACCATCCTAAAGGGACTCATTGTTTTTTTTAAAGTGCACAATTCAAAACCCTTTCCAAGGGCCCAGTTCGAGAATGCATCCGGTACTCAGCTTTTGGAAAAAGTTTCATGTTTTTCAGGCATTTCATGCAGGGCCTGGGAGACTAACGAGACTCAGAGCAGGAGTCACTTTGGAACAATTCTTGTACAGGATGTACAAATCACTGGTGAATTCTAAATACTTCTGGCTGGCTGACTCTGCCTCTTTCCTGGAGCAGAGTCAGGCTGCCACACACATAAACAGTGGAGCTGGAAACCAACCCAAAGCTCAAATTTGAGTAATTAAGCTGGCCCAATGTAAAGAGAACATTGCTTTGTGAAAAAGGGAGAGATTGGACAAGACAGAGGATTCTCTTACCTAATTGTATTTACTAAATGTGGTTGATTGTTACCAAAATCAGAGGGGAGGACACACAAAAAAGATACAACTACAGACACCAGTAGAAAGAAACTCACTCTTGTGATCTGGACTCCCAAATTAGAAGGGTTTGCTTTCAATACATCAGCTGAAAACGTCACATCACAAAGAAAAAAAGAAAGTAAAAATATAACAAGAGTGGAAGAGAGAAAAAAAACCAAAAAACCAACAAGCAAGCATGACTAGAGAGCTGTGGGGGAGTGTGCCAGCTACTCTACAGAGCAGGGGCACGGGAGGAGCCAGGGTCTGCAGCAGGGACACACGGACACGCACGGACACAGCCATGATCCCACCTGGAACAGCAGAGCTACTTTCACCAGGACAAGTAAAGGGCTCAAGGGTTTTGTGGTGTATGTTAAATGTTGAGGAGGAAATTTTTTTTCCAAGAGGAAGGAAAAAAAAAACACCAACTAGATGGACTGAGCAATGCTATCAGCTTTTTCATGCTGATTTTGAAAGTGTGTCTGAAGTTACAGCCACCAACAGCTGACAAAACTATTTAATGGGGGCTGATGCCAAGTCTCGAGATCACTCACCCATTTGGAAAAAAGTATGACCCAGCTATTTACACCAGCCATGAACTGTGACCTTTTCCTCCCCAGAGGAAGGTGCAATGGTGCACTCAGAGCCCCCTGTGCCCCAGGCATGGTCCTGATCACCCCCAGGACACAAACTGGGCTCAGAGCTGTTGGGGACATGCAGCTGCCCCCAGGCTCTCCTGCCTCCATTACATGGTGATTTGAATGCAGACAGAATTGAATTTCCATTATTAAATGCTGACCTTTGTGTGTCTCTCTGCTCCCCCAAACCTCCTACTCTCAGCACTTCAAATTTAGAGGTGTGAAGCAAATGAACTACCCCAAAGCACTGGAATCCAGAATATGCACCACAGCAACTCCCAGCTGCACCCAAACCTGGGCCCTTGAGGCTGACAAACCACTGGCCCTGGTGTCAACACTGCTGAAATTTGGTACTTCTAAAATTGGGGAAGAGTTGGTCTGGTTTTCAAAGGACCAAGAGATCTCAAGGCTGAGTTTCTTTGTGTCACACAGGAGTCAGGAGGAAAAAGAGTCTTGCTAGAAAAATACAGGATAGAAAAGCTCTCAAATGCACTGTGCCAGCTCCTTGGAAATGCAAAATACTGAACAGAACACAGCTCAGCTTCTCAGACTGACCTAAACCAACAGATCTATAACCAGAAATGACTCCAGATGTGCCAGAGACCTGGCTGGAGAGCATTACCTTCCCTAAATGCATCCTGGGGGAGGGAAAGGGGGAAAACAGGAGCCCACACTGCTCATCTGTAAGAACAACCTGCTGCAGGAACGAAAAATAGCCAGAACTTTTAAAAATAACCTGTAACTCTTCCTTTACTGTTTCAAATCCAGGGATTCACCCCCTCAGAGTGGATAACCAGCTCACTACAGCCATGCCCACTCTGTTCCCCAGTCCTGACTGGGAAGGAGCAATCCAAAGACAATTTCACCAGGTGAAGGGAGCACAAGGAGCACTGAAATGCTGCTCACACACTGCCAGGTCTCAGCCTGCCAAGGAAATCATCTGAACTAAACAGATATTTAATAATTTGAACTAAACAGATATTTGAGCTCAGCTTACACTAAAGAAATTTCCATCTAATCCTGAGGAGAGTGTTATTCTAATCCCCCAAAAACCACTAAATGACTTTTTGGACCACACCAAATGTGTGGGTGTGAGTGAGGCTGGAGGTGCATGGAAGTGCCCCTTCCCCAGCACCATGGAGAAATTCCAACAAGGATTTAACACAGCCACTCAGCCATCCTCAGGGAGCTTCTCCCTTCCACAAGGAGAACTCATCCTTTTGGGGTGAATCCTCCCTTTTTAAGTCTCCCCGTTGTGCTTAGCAAGACAATGATTTTTCAACAGGATTAGAGCCAAACCTGTATTAAATCAAACACATGCTTCATGTTATTACAAGATTTCAAAATTAAAGGGCATTTTTCTCCCTGGGAAGTGTATTTTCTGAGGAAACAGCAGTTTATCCAAGCAGCAAGACCCTTTCCAACTGCAGGATCATGGGGACCATAAAGCCAAGGAATATTCTGCTGGTTTATTACTTCAGCAGTCACAAGGGCTACACTGCAGTGACCAGCAGAGACACATATCACCAGCACTTAGATAAAATTTCTCCACATTTCCACATGCTGTAGGCAATAGTTCACTACCTCCAGCCTTCCTGGGCTCTATTAATAGCTGCCACCCCCCTCAGCTTTGGAACAAAGAATTGTATTTGAAGTTTTCCTAACAAAATTCCAAAATTGTCTCTGCATTTCCACAGGAGTGCAAATTGAGTTCCTAAAGAGCAGGTTTCGTATCAAATCTGCAGCACAGAGAGCCACAGTGCTGGATTATCTCTCAATCCCTGCGTGCCTCAGGAGAGGCCAAACTGGCAAACACCACCAGCACCTCCCAGTTCTCACAAATCAGCTTAAACCAGCTGCACCACAGCACTGCTGGAAAGCTCCTGAGAGCCCAGCCCAGGCTCAGCAAAGGGGGAAAATCCAGGGGGGTGAGCAGGAGTCAGGAACTGCTGCAGCAGGAAAATCACTGGATCATCACAGGATGTCCCAAGGATCCTCCAGTCCCAGCCCTGGCCCTGCAGACACCCCAACAATCCCACCCTGGGAGCTCTGTCCGAGCACTCCTGGAGCTGTGGCAGCCTCAGGGCCATGAGAAAACTCAGCACAGCCCAGATTGTGCTGATGAGATGGTACCAGGTAAGACTTCCCCAGAACCCAGCAGGGGTGCAGAGCTGTGCAGGCTCAGGACCAGCAGTAAATGGATTTTTGGATTTTCTCCATTTAAGCTGACAAAGCCACACAGCATCACTGAACTGAGGCCCACTGAGACACATTCTTTGCCTAAAAAGTGCAGAGCAGAGAGAGCCCCCTGTTATTCTCACAAGACAAAAGCTGTGTCACCAGACCTGCAGATGTGAGACTTTCATGGCAAACCTCACACTGAGATGGGTCAAAGCAAATCCACCTCTGGGGCTGCAGGCAGGAGGCAGCACCCAGGACATCAGAGCCCCCTCCTCCCTTCCATTGTTCTCATGTCTCTCTGCCAACCCACATTAAATAAAATAATAATAATAATAATAATGTACTTTTCATTCTGTGCCAGCAGATTTCTTGCTTTCTGAACTTTTTGATGTCTGCTTGATTCTTTGCCCCAAAAGCTTTTGGGAGTGAACAACACCATGAAACAGAAGCTCAAAGGATGGGAACCTTGATCATTTTCCTGAAGGGGGAACACAAGCCTGGCTTATCTTTGGTCATCAACATTCTTTGCACGCTTATAAATGAAGTGAAAAGAAGAGAGGGGAAATGGCCTGCAAATGCTGCTTTATTTCATCTTAATTTCCTCCTTGGAAGAAATCAGTATTTTTCCTAGATGGGTTAAGAAAAATATAGAATGGGTTGGGTTGGAAGGGACCTTGGAGATCACCCAGTGCCACCCTCTGCCATGGCAGTGACACCTTCCACTGTCCCAGGGTGTCCCAGTGTCCAGCCTGGCCTTGGGCACTGCCAGGGATCCAGGGACACCCACAGCTGCTCTGGGCACCCTGTGCCAGGGCCTGCCCACCCTCACTGGGGAGAATTTCCTCATCATCTCTAACCCAAACCTACTCCCTTTTCAGTTAAATCCATTCTCTTTTGTTTTCTCACTCCATGCCCTTGTCCAAAGTCCCTCTCCAGTTCTCCTGCAGCCCCTTTATTGATAACTGGTGGTTTTCTGAGGGCAAAGCATTTCTGGAGCAGAAGAACCTCCCCTGTACCACCAAGTACCTCAGGGATTCCCTCCTCAGCCTTCTCCATTCAAGCCATGCTTGGAGGCCCAAAGTTTTGGGGATCTCAAGTCTCCCCTAAACACAAAGTTCAGGGTTTGCATTCAGAGTATCCCTCAACCCCAGCAGTGACTGTCTTGGTAATTTTATTGTGCTTGAACAGATCCCTCCCTCTCAGCATGAGAAGCAAAGATGCAGCTAATTAGGGCACAAAGAGAACTGCACATCACATCTCTACCTTCAGTTCTGAGTTCCACCCTCTTTCCCAAAGAACTTTATGGAATACACTCCCTTTGCCATTTTACAAAGAGAATCTAGGCAGAATTAATCACCTACACCTCCAAAACACCACACACTTAGGAGAAAAACCAGCTACATAAAATCTGCATTTCAGATATTTTCCCTGGTTTGTGTTCTCCCAGGGAACCTGGCACAGGTTCACTCAGAACACGTTTGTTTTTCACAGGCAAGGCAGAAGGGGAATGTTTTCATTCTGTTGGGTCAGTCACTCAGTAAACAGCTCGAGCCCTCAGCAGGCACATGAGCAGAAGGAGGTGATGCTGGGAGATTCTCCAAGTTCTGGGATTGTTAAAACCCCCCCACAGTAAAGCTGTAAATGCTACAGAACTTACACACAAGGTAATTCCAACCATAACTCTGCAGGCTGCCTCAGGTGCTGGGCCCTGCACATCCAGGTTTATCTGACAGGGACACAACCCAGACAAGGGGCTCACACTCCTCTGCACACAAATCTAACACGAGGTTTTTATCTTCATGCCAAAACCTCAAAGCAAATAAGGAGCCCTCACAGGTGCAATGCCTTAAGGACACATTCCCACTGAGTCCAGAGTGTTCTAGGACTGGCAGCTGCCAAGGGTCAGGACATTGTGCATCTGCAAGAGAGCAGCACAAAAATCACAGACTGGTTTGGCTTAGAAAAGATCTAAAGATTATCTTGTTCCACCCCTGCCATGGGCAGGGACACCCTGCACTATCCCAGGTTGCTCCAAGTCCTGTCCAACCTGGCCCTGAACACTTCTAGAGATACACACTGGGTTCAGCTTCACCACCCAAGCTCCTTCTTAGCTGCAGAAGTTTTCTTTCTACATTTGCCACCTTCTGTCTTTTAATTATTATTAATTATTACTCTGCTGACTGTCAGGACTGGGCATCATCAGAAGTGGGGCCCTACCAGGCCTTCAAGATTAAAATCCTAGAGGTAAAAAACCACAACTAAAGACATCAGCAGCAGCACAAGAAGTTGTGGGATCAGCCTTCCCCAGCTGCTCACTGCAGGGTGTGTGAGAGAACTGAGCTTATTGTCCCTCCTGCAGGGCCACCTGCACCCACTGCAGCTGCCTGCAGTCCCCTGGGAGGGACAGGCCATGTGTCCAGAGGGTGAGTGCTCCTTCAAACAGCTGCACTTCTCACCAAGTGTCAGCCTAATTAAAACCAGCTCCACAACAACACTGCTCACTTCCAACAACTAAACACGCCAGTGGTTTGGGAGAATAAATGCAAGGATCTTGTCCCAGGTAAGGAAATGCTGCCTTTTGGAGAAACTTGGTGTTGAGGTTGATTCAGATGTAGCCAAATAGTCTATAAAACCAGGACAGGAAGTAAAGAGAATAAACCTCCCCTTTAATTGTTTGGTGTTGACACAATTTTGGTGGGTCCAAAATTCATCCGGTTGGGATCGATACACTTACCTATCATCCCTGTGGGGCAATAATCCCGAGTTCCTTCCTGGAATACAAGACAGTGTCTTTATAACTCGGGAGTGGAAAGGGATCTGAGGATGGAACATCTATTTACAGGGACAGCCTAATGCTTGCAGAGCCACAGAGGGATAACCAAACACTTCAACGTCAGCGGGATGTGGAACTAAAAATACTTAAAAGCAAAAATGCTGTGGAAACTGAGCCAAGAAAAAAGCAAAAACGAGCTCTGTTGCCTCAAAAATTACCACTGAGACAACAAAATCTTGCAGATGATGTATACCAAGCTGGGTTGTTGTAACTAAGACACTGTAATGGCCTTTCTTTCCAAGAAAGCCAACTGATGCCCTACTTTTAGGCAAAAGTTCATGTTTCTCCTCCAAAACTTTAAGCTCACCTTTCTACAACCTCACCTTCTTGTACAAAGAGACAAACTATAAAACATCAACGTGCAACATATCAAAAGCACAGCTTGTTTTATTTTTTAACTATGTTAAAATTCAGGCTGGACTGCTGGGTGTGAGCCTCCCTGGAGCAGGAGGGAAGAGATAAAGTTCCTTATGCAAATTCTCTTCATTCAGTGATAATGTTCCTTATGGAAATTCTCTTCATTCTGTCTCAGGGGTTTCAAGTTCACTCCCTAAACGCTGACCCAGCGGGGTCACACACATTTCAGCCCAACAAAGCTGGACAAGCAATTTTTTTCCCTAAGCAAAGCATGATTGCTTCTTTGTTTAAATCCCTCTGTAACTAGAAATTAATGCTGGGTGATGCAGCCAGAGTTTGGAGGCTCATTTTCTCCAAAGCCTGCCTGAAGCGACTGCAATAGATGGAATTATCCAAGAACATAATTCCTCTCTCAAAATAATCAGCATTAGCAAGCAACCTCCAAATTCTTTCTCCTGATGAGATGACCCCACCCTGTGTGCACACAAGACATTTTTCTCTCAGGCCACTCCTGCTGAGGACTCCTTTTAGTGCTTTCCACAGGTTGGTTTCCTCCTCCACAGCACCTGCAGCTGCTGGAAGAGCTCAGAGCCCGGCCAGGCTCATGTCAGTGCCCCAGCAGCTCATGGAATGCCACAGCTCAGCACACCAAGAATGTGACACAAACAGGTCCTGCCACCTCCCACAGAAATGCAGGTCACTGCACTTGGGTTCCAGCCAAGCTGATGGAGACTTTCCAAGGAAGTTCTCTGCTCTCAGGTGTCACCACTGAGCTTGGCCAAAACCACCCCTCTGCCCAATAACCAAGGGAATAAATGAATTTCTGCTCTTGATTCTACCAAACCACTTCTCTTCACAGAGCCCAGCTGCCCTGCCATGAGAATTCCTGACCAGACTCCCTTAGTTCAAAGCATGTTCTCTGCCATATTCTACACTTCATGCACACAAACAAAAATCATACTTGATTTTTCAGCCACATTCTTGTTTTTAAGCTGTTTTCACTGCTATTTTGCAAGCTCTACAGCACATCCTCCTCGAGTTAGCAGCATTTTGATGATTGTGTTGTTAGAATTTATGACTAGGAACATCAAACCCCTCCTCTGAGCCCTTCCAGCCCTGGAGGAGCCCAACACTGCTATCTGCTGTGCAGTTACATCTCATTTAGCAGCTTAAATGGTCAAACAGATCAGGCTAACGCAAGAACTTCCATTACTTACTGTGCAGCATGAAGCACCCTGCAGACACTACAGTACATCCCTAGCTTGGGAAAAAAGCCAGCTCCACTCTGAACCCACCTTCTCTTGAGAATTACAGACTTGGGGAAGTGCTCCTTTCTTAGGATTCCTTTGACACAGCCCCATTATTTCCTAGTCTGTTTTCAGTAACTCCACAGAACACAGACTCAGGCAGTAAAATGTGGGGAACCAGCACTCCCCAAAGCTCTATCAATGCTAAAAGCAAGCTGGGAGCCATCCACCTCCAGGTGTACACTCCTCAGTTTTACACCAGCAGTTTTATCCTTCAGTTTTATGGGTCTTTGAGAAATGGGGCTCCTTGATGCCACCCATGGAGTGGGGCTTGGGGGGGGGTCTTCTGTTGTTTTGTGTTCTTAAATGAATGATGGGCATAAAAATCTTACCCAGTGACATAAAACACCTATTCCAGGACCAGTAAGGAGAACAGATACACCAGGGAAACTCCAGGAATTAACCACAAACAAGACCACCACAATGAACAAAAAGTGGATGAACTGTGCTGTCTACAACTGGTTACCTGCTTGTGAGCATGGTCATAGGAGTTGATGTGGTTGTCAAACTCCTGGTGCTTCTGATACTGCTTGTCACAGAGTTCACAGTAGAAGTTTGCTCTGAGGTCTTCCAAAGCCTTGGCAATGGCCTTTTCTTTATCAACATAATCCTGAAAAATTAATAAAAAATTGCTTCTGTTAAGCATCCTGTAGAACAGCCTGGAAGATGATGGATAAGGAAAAATAGTGCTTAATAAAAACTTTGTGTACATTGATTATATTTATTACAGGATCACTGAGGTTGGAAAACACCTCCAAAATCACTGGGTCCAACCTGTGCCCAACGCCCACCTTGTCCCCAGCCCAGAGCCCTGAGTGCCACATCCAGGCCTTCCTTGGACACCCCCAGGGATGGGCACTGCAAACCTCCCTGAGCAGTTCCAAGGTCTGAGCCCCCTTTCCATGGGGAAATTCCTGCTGTGCCCACCCTCAGCTGCCCTGGCCCAGCCTGAGGCCGTTCCCTCTGCTCCTGTCCCTGTTCCCTGGAGCACAGCCTGGCCCCTGGGCTGTCCCCTCCTGGCAGGAGCTGTGCAGAGCCACAAGGGCCCCTGAGCCTCCTTTGCTCCAGGCTGAGCCCCTGCCCAGCTCCCTCAGCCCCTCCTGGGGTTCCAGACCCTTCCCAGCTCCATTCTGGGCACTCTCCAGCTGCTCCAGGTCCTTCTCATCATGAGATGCCCACGACTGGACACAGCATTTGAGGTCTCACAGCAGTGCCAGCTCAGGGGACAGTCACTGCCCTGCTCCTGCTGCCACCCCAGTCCTGGGACAGGGGTGCCCATTGGCCTCTGGTACACCTGGGCTCATGTCCAGCCTTTGCTGAGCAGCACCTCCAGGTTCTGCCCAGCTTTTCAGTCCTTTTGCCCCACCTGGACCCTCCCATGGGGTTGCTGTGACCCAAATTCAGGTCCCAGCACTTGGCCTTACCAAACTGAGCAGCCTTTGCAAATTCACAGGTGGCATTCCAGAACTTTGCAATGCTGCCAACCTCAGTGCTATTTGTTACCCAAAATCACAGAATATTCTGTGCTGGAAGGGCCCCACAAGGACTGAACAGCCCCTGGTCATGGCAGAAGTGCCACTAAAAGAAGATTGCTCCAAACAAGGCCTGCAGGGGTGATGGGTGAGGCAGCTCTGCCTCAGAGGAGTCTCCTGGATTGTCTGTGCCCCAAGGAGAGCTTCAAAGCATTCAGCTAACCCAGAGAGCATCACTGGCATCAAACCCAGGAGGATCCCTGCCCTGGGAGCAGAACCTGACACCTCTGAACTGACACTGCTCCATTTTGAGTGCTAAGAGATGGCTGCTTGATCTTGGCTTGGCTGCCTGAACTCAGGAGGGAGGAACTGGCTGGGAATTACCCTTCAGAGCCTGCTGAGCCCAATCCACTCCAGTGAAATATTCCCAGGAGCAGAAGTGTCCCTCAGGCTGGGCTCAGACACTGCAGTGGGCACAGGGAGCTGCATGAAATGGGAGTGAGGGAGGGGAGACAGCCCTGGGTGCTGACAGGGTCTTTTCCCTTCTACAACTGAACACCTGCACAGGTGAAAAGCAAACCTCAGGCAGAGATGGGGTGTCTCACCTGGCAACAGCCACATCCTTCCCTCTTTTGTTCCAGCTTTTGAATATGCACTGAGCTCTGGGACTGGGGAAATCCCAGTCCCTCAGGTGGCTGCATGGTTGGAAATCCAGGTGTGGAAGGAGCCCCAGGGCTGCTGCACACCTGGGGGGCTCTGAGACACACCTGATGCTGGGACACAGCAACCTCAGGGTTAGGCAGCTGCTCCCTCTTGCCAGGCTGTATCAATTACATCCCCCCAGCAGAATTAATAAAACATCACCACTCTTCATGAGCTCTCTGGGGAAGTTTTACCCTGAGGAGGTGGAAGGTTTTACTCAAAATCAGCTACAAATGCTGCATTACAAAGCTCACTGCACTCACTGCAGCGCTTCCCATATAACTACTGACCACAGGCATTTCAACTGGAATAAAGAGAAATTATATAAAAAAACAGCCTAACATTAGAGAAAAAGCACTTAAGGATCTTTTTTTCCATCTTCAATACGATCTCCTATGGGAAGCTTCCTTCCTCAGCAAGAGGAGGCAGCAAGCATTTAAGGCAGAACCCTTTGAAAGGTTTTTCCTTTGAATTTCAGATCTTGTTCAAGGCAATATGGTTTATCTCCTAGTTACCACATCAAAATGGCATTAAAATAACATTATTGAGCGTGTTTTATATGACATAAAGTTATATTAAAAAATTCAACACCCAAGGAGAGGAAAAAATATATATAAAAAATGTTAGTGCTCATGTTTGGGATTGTTTTCAATTTCAAGCACTGTTCATTCTACATAAAAAAAGGAAGCAACTTCCTGCTTCCATCTATTACCAGATGCCCTTGACAAGGAAAAATAAAAAAAAAGAAAAACATCAACAAATGTGGAGTTTTGAGCCTGAGGCAGGTCCCCAGGAAGACAAGAAAGGAAAACAGAGCAGCGTGAGCTGCACAGCACACGGACGTTCAAAGTTCCTCTGAATCCCAGACAAGCTTCCTGTGCCATGGGTAGGTTTTTTTGAGCAAGCATCCTGTGGCTAAACAATGAAACCCAGGCATTTGAGTGATCAGAATTTCTACAAAAGAAGGGAATTAAAGCACACTTCTTGGCTGCAGAGTTATCTGAGGCTCCCTGAATGGCTGATCAGGATGCACTGCCATCAGCACTAACATAATGGACTCCTGTGGAGCAGCAAAAAGTAATGGCTGTAGAGATTTTTCACAGATTAATACCAAAATGCAAGGGGATAAGGATGAACTGAGCTTATAAAAACCCACTGGAGCTGGGATAGACTGCTACTGCTCCAGAGCTCCTGAAAAAATCTAAGCTGGATGAGGGAAGGAAGAGAAAAGAGAGCAACAGAGGTTGGGCTGTGCTGGGAAAGATAATTGTAAACCCCAAGAACTCCAGGATCACAAATTGGTTTTGGTTGGGAGGCACCTTAAAGCTCACCCAGTCCCTCCCACTAGACCAGGTTCCATCCAACCTTCCCAGAGATGGGGAGTCCACAGCGCCCCTGGGTACCCAAACATCTGCAGTTCACTCCCCAAGCAAGTCAAGGTCTCAAGAAAAAAAAAATAAAGAGGAGAGGAGGCTGTAAATTTTCATAGCTGAACAAACTGCCTGAAGAATTAACTGTTCAGCTGGGGAAATGGAATTTTAGATTTGCCGAGGTTATGTTTAATTTTAAAGGCATTGAAAGTACTTTCCCATTATTTCTCAAATAATTAAAATTTATGCAAGACTGACACTTCATTTGGATGTCTTGGGCTCTTCCTCAACCCTGGTACTCCCCAAGTCTCTGGACAATTGAACAAGCAGGCTTTCCTGAGAGCTGCTGGACTGCAGGGCTGGGAAGCAGAAGAGTGGATTAAAGGATGAGCAGAGCCCATGTCTCCACAGAGAACCTGGTTACAGCTAATCCAAAAATGCTCCTGCATGTCACGCTCAACCCCAACACCACAGCTCATTTTTATCAGCCCCTGGCTTACAAAATAACCCCACAGGTTTTGTAAATCACATAGAAATACAGAATTTATCTTTTTTTTAATGCTGCCTGAACAGTTCTTCCAAAGAGCTCCAGCCCATTGATTTCTCCAAGCTGGAGCCATGTCCTACCTTTCAAAGCAAGCAGGATTTATGCAATAACATCACAATGAACTGTTCACTCCTCACTCAGTACAACACAAGAGCTCCTCCTCCAGCTGGAACTGCCCCTCTACCACCTGCAGGCTTTGTCCTGACATGGCAGGCTCACTGGAAAAATCTGTGGGGAAGGAAATGTCCTGCTCACGCCAGGACTGCTCCTTCCAGAACAGGAGCAAAGCACGTGGAGAAAGCCCTGCTGCCATCCTGGGGCTCTTCAGCAGCCAAGCAAACAGGAAGGTTGATGCCAGGAAGTGAAAAACCAATGTGTTAAAATATAAATCACCTCCACAGTGACCAAACCCACAGCAGTGAATTCCTACCACCATCACTGCAGCAGGATGAGGAGAACTCAGCCCCATCAGAAGAGATCTTTTCCCAAGCAGCCCAGGACTCTGATGTTGATGTCCCTCTCTCTGTACCTTGTACTTCTGCCTCAGCTCCTCAGTGTCCTCCTTCTCCACCTCCAGCACTCGCCTCCGCTCCGTGGCATCCTCAGCGTAGTCCAGCTGTGGGAAACAAAATAAAGATGAAATTTGGGCCATAAATACATTGCAATCAAATCTACCAGAAAACACAACTGAACAACCTCAGCTGAAACAGAATCTAGGCAAGTTGTACTTTGCTTTCCCTGCTTTGTCACCCCAAGTGTACAACAGGGGTTTTACATCCCCCTAATGTAGACAGCTCTGGCAGGCCCATGATAGCTTTGGGGAGGGGAAATCTCTGAGCCCAGGGATTTTGGGGAGCATCCAGACCCCAGAACAGAGGCTCAAAGGGATAAACAGAGGATGCATTTTGCAGACAAGGGTGTATTTTGCAGACAAGTGTTTTCTTACTGCACTGATTCGAGAGCAAGTCGTTCTTTGCACAAACTCTCACTGTAAATGCCTTTCCCTCTTGTCACAGACATCTTTTCATGAAAAATCCTTTCCTTAGGATTTTTTTTCCTCCTGAGAAGTTGGAGGCCTCAGGAACAAAATGTAAACAATGATTATCTGCTGCTGTGGGATGCAACAGGTGCATCTGGGATTGGTCTCATGTGGTTGTTTCTAGTTAATGGCCAATCACAGTCAGCTGGCTCAGACTCTCTATCTGAGACACAAGCTTTTGTTATCATTCTTTCCTATTCTATTCTTAGCTTAGCTAGCCTTTGGATGAAACCTTTTCTTCTATTCTTTTAGTATAGTTTTAATATAATATATATCATAAACTATTAAATCAAGCCTTCTGAAACACAGAGTCAGGTCCTCATCTCTCCCCTGACCCTCAGACCCTGTGAACACCATCACAACTCCCCAGGAGCCCTGCAGGGGTGAGGGGAGCTCACCTCCATCTCCATCCGGCCCATGCCCATGACATCATACTTGACAACGATAGGGATGGGATCCGTCCTCCCTGGAAGAGGAACACACAGAGAGGGGTCAGCAGCAGCCCAGCACCACAGCTCACTGTACACATTGGGTTTGGGTGGTTAGAGATCTTGCCTTGGAGTGCAGAGACCAGAAAGCTACAGTGAACCAAACACGAGCCATTCTCACAGCTTACAGCCAACCCTGAGCCCAGCTCCCACGGCACTCAGGATGACAAATGCATTTTTGTGAACATTAACTGCTCATGTAAAAGCTTCTCATGGTTAATGTTCCCCCATGACCAGCCCTAGGGCAGGGCTGATAACAACACTTGAGCTTTCTCCTTAAGGCTTCCACATCAGGCTCCTCATCTTGCCATAAGAGTGAAGAAGCTGCTAATCACATTTCACTGCTGCAGCTCATGAATAATCGATTAGAACTTCCCTGTAAGAGATGTGGAAGCCTCTCTCCCACCAGCTTTTGCCCTCCCCAGGAGCAAGGAATGCTGAGGAGAAGCCAAACTTCCCCCATCCCACCAGCCAGCCTGGCCAGGGGTGGGTCCCTGCTCCCCCAGCCCTGGAGCACTGCTCTGGCCCTGCTGTGTCACCTGTAAGCTGTGAAAAGGACTGGTTGCGAAGAAAATTGACTTTGAACTAATCAAACTATGCTGGAGATTTATTTTTTTTTTAAAAACATATCTTTAATCCACTCATAACCAGCCAAACAAAGCAAAATGGGGCAGACAAGCACTTTACTACCACAGCTTTTCTTTTTTTGTTTTTTAAAATTATTATTATTTTGATTTTTTACATCACAACTGGCACTGGTGGTTGTGATGTAACCCACTGACAAAGTACTTACCTTTTCCAGTGCAAACCTTGAGTGAAAAAACAGAATGTTTACTTCCCTTATTATTGCTCTTGTTTGGTGTAAACAACTTTTTTGTTATACACACATACACAGGTATTATACCTTTGGGCTAAAAGATTGACACGTTGGAGTCATGCCAAAATATTCCACAAAAGGTTAAAGTCTTTAAAACTGCCTCAGAAAACCTGGATAGGTGTGAACTCTTTGCCAGCATCAGTTATAATTCCTGCCAAAAACACAGCCCTGGAGGGGCTTTTGAACCTTAAAGTAGAGACATGTGGTTTTATTCAGAAATAAATTTAATTAATTGCTTTATGATTTTGTTGATATGCCCAAGAATTTGACAGGCAGGTATCCATCAAGTCCAAAATTAGTGATCACATTGATCTGAAATGGTTTGGACTGAGCTTTCCTTTGGATATTTAAGGCTCATCTTTGACAAGGTTTCTCTTATGCCCAATGGTATAATACAGTAAGCAGTGACTGCAATTTTTAGCAAAAGGACCAAATTAAAGACAGGTTATAAAAATGACTTCCTAGGTGCAATATCACTTTCATAACGTCTCAGCCAGGGATTTACTGGTAAGTGGTGAACCCAAATGGAATGGCTGGCACCAAGTGCCAACAATTTATTGTTCAAATTTTTTTTCAAGTTTTTTCTTTTTTGTTTTTGGGTATTTTTGGTTCATTTTTGTTTTGTTTCTCCAGCAATTGAGATCTTTCCATGCAGCCTCATTGGCCTGGTAAACCCCTGTACACAAACAATGCATCAGTACTTTTGCCTTCTAAGGCAGTCAAAGTTTTTTGGATTGTTTTTTTTTTTAAATTCAAAATCTATTTGGAAATTGCAGTAGCAAGTGCTAGTGCCCATCGTGTTGGGGGAAAAAAAAATCAAGTTTGGACAGTATTAAAAATTTATGTTTAAACTGATTTTGGCAGTTCTAACACAAACAGAAACATCCCTTCTTAGCAATACCCTTTAATGAACAAGGATCAGACAAGTGTGCATAAAGAAAGGAAAGGAAAGGAAAATGAAAGACCAAGCAGAAGGATGATGGCTACAACAGAGAAAGTAAGCCTAACATTGGTGCACTGATGACAAAGGAGTAATTCAGTCTGAAAATAAAAAATTACCACTGCTAAGTTTACCATCACCACAACAAGTCCAGGATCATAACGCTGTAAAAAAGAAACACCATTTGTTAGGCAGAAACCATTAGGGGCAGAAAATAGGCCATTGGGCAGGGAGGATGGGTTAAAAAATAATAACAGGAGGCTTCTTGCTCACCCCTCCACCCCATGACCGTGCTCTGCCCTGCAGAACCAGGAGCCACTGGAGCAGCTCTGACTCCTGCTGGGTGCTGGGAGGGCTCCTGGTGATGGCCCTGCTCCAAGGAGGATCTGAGGCACATGGAAGCAGGCAATTTAAAAAGGAAACAAATCAGGATCTTAAGGAATAACAAATATTCTGGGCCAAAAGGGACTCTGCTTGCAGGGAAGAGAAGAATATTCCATGCAGAAAGCGATGCCTCTGTTTTAAACTGAACCATCGTTTTGTTATGAAGGGAACCTCATGGGTGACATCCAGGTGACAAGTGGCACATCCAGGCATGTAGCACAGCTGTGGCAGCAGTGCCAACCCCACACGGATCCCCTGGAGCCAGCTGGGGCAGCAGGACCTCACTCCATGTCCAAGGAAAGCCACAATGGTGAAGGGACAGGGACAGGCCCAGGGCCACCCCTCGTCCCTGGCTGCAGGTGGGACATGGGGAGCAGCCAAAGGGGAAAATGGGACTCTCCAAGCCCAGCTCATGGCTTCTCCTTTGAAGGAACTTCCTCAAGGAATGTTTGTCCTACTGCTGGCCATGACAACAGGATCTTTCCCAGCAGGTGAACGTGGCTTGGAGCTTGGGAGCCTCCCAGGTTTGGTGTCCCTGCTGAGCCCTTCCTGTCCCAGCAGCCTTTGAAAGGAAGGTGAGCTTCCAAGGCCCAGAATTCCTAAACTTCCTGCCACACAGCAGGGCTGCAAGCAGTTCCACATCCCAGGGCAAATCCTGCTGTGTCCCTGGCCCAGCCCCCTGCACCTTGTGACATTTATTTTCTTTTTGAGGCAGGTCACAAACTCCTTCACAGACCGGGCACTGCAGACCCCAAAGCAGAGAGGGTTATTGCATAAAACACTTCCACACACAGGGAAAACCTCATGGAGAGGATAAAGCAGAAACTTCCATCAGGATGGAAAAAATAAACAGCTCACACAAGAGTCACACCTTAGAAAACCCAATCTCAAAGGAAATTAGGTTAGTAATGATTCCCTGCACTCAGAAATGAAATGAGATTCCCAAACTGACCTGCTGTACCTGTTTTGCTTTCCTCTCCCCAAGAAATGGGAAAACCTTTCTCCCAGTTTGTGAAAAACTGCTCAGACCCAAACAAACCCTGAGAGCCTTCCCTTCCCAGAGCCCTGCATGGCAGGGAGCACGTGGCCAGGCAGGCTTCTCCACATTCCCTTCTGTTTAACTGCATAAAGCTGTTGGATATGAGCAAATACTTCCCCCCTGGTGCTACAAATGAATAAATCCTAGGAAAATTCATCCTAAGGCTTTGGTATTAGACACAGGTCATGCTGCATGTGGAGGGCTGTGGGTTCAGGGCCATGCTCTGCCTCTGGATGTGGCAAGGATGCTGCTCTGCCCTCTGGAATGGGAATATCCCAGCTGGAGCTGCCATCTGAGCCTGCCTGGCAATGCCAGCGTTGTCAACACCAGCCCATGTTTGATCCTGTTTTTAACAAGTCAAAGCAGAAAACAGTTTTCAACAGATTTGCAGATTCAGAGGAACTCCTCTCTCCAAGAACAGCATCATGGCAACAGAATTCCAGAATGGTCTGGGAGGGAACTTAAAAACCAGTTCCTCCATGGAACAGGGGCACCTTCCACTATCCCAGGCTGCTCCAATGTCCAACCTGGCCTTGGACACTGCCAGGGATCCAGGGGCAACCACAGCTGCTCTGGGCACCCTGTGCCAGGGCCCCACCACCCTCACAGGGAAGAGTTTCCTCCTAATATCCAATGCAAATTGATCCTTTATTTAATTTACAACATCTACTTCTTGTCCTATCCCAACAGATAAATTTCTCCAATAAAGGGGCATTCAGATATAACAAAATGGAAAAAAAGTACCTCAAGAATTCTATGTGAACATAATTCAATCAAATCTCTTTCCACTGTGTCCCTTATGCAGCACAGATGGAACACAAGAACTGTAATCCTGTTTGTTTTGTTGACATCCTCATAGAAATTCCCCCCAGGTACAAACAAATCCTAGAGGAGTGATTGGTATCACACTTGTCACTGAAGGAGAATTTCATAAACTCAGCATCTCCAGAGGACACAGACAACAACATCTGATTTTGTTGGACATGGAAGATTTCTCCTTATTTGTCATCTTTAACTGAAACCCACAGTGAGACACAACCTTGCAGGGGCTTTCAGCTGCTCCTGCAAAGGGACTCTCACTCAGCTGAGTGCAGGGCAGGTTCATGAGCACAGCCCAGGGTGGGTAAGGGCTGGTTTGTTCACTCAGCACAAACCCCACTGCAGGCTCTGCAAGGGAAACAGGTGCCTGGAGTGAACAACCAACACCTGGAATGGAGCCACAGGGCCAGGGCTCACCTTCAGCTGCACTGTCTGGGAACAGGGAGACAGGGAGGAGTCTCTGTGCTCACGAATGAGTTGCATTTTTGAAGATGAGAATTTTGCAACACTCAACACTCCCAGGACTGTTACAGCATGGGGGGCTGGCTCTGCTTCCAGGAACAAGGGACAGGACAAGAGGGAACAGCCTCAAACTGTGCCAGGGAAGGTTTAGGTTGGATACTGGGGAAATTTCTTCATGGGAGGGGCTGTCCAGCCTAGGCAGAACCCAGGAGTCCCCAGCCTGGAGGGATTTAAAAGCTGTGTAGAGGTGGCACCTGGGGACAGGGGTTTGTGGTGGCCTTGGCAGCACTGGGCTCCCTAAGAGTCTGTGAGAAACCAAGTGCTGTCCTGTTGAAAATTCAGACTCCTCATTCAGTAAGGGGAGAGAGGAGAAAATCCACTCATTTTCACTGATATGCAAGCCTGGGGTGCTCCTCACTGGCTAAAAGTGACACCACATTATCAAACTCATTCCAATTGCTGCAAGAAGCAAATGAACAAACAAGGGCAAGCTTTAATCCCAGTCCCCTTTGGGAATTAGATCTGTGAGCTCATCCTGTTTATGTCAGATTTCTGGAAGGGGTCAAAACAATCAAGAGATTTAAACAAAGGTCCCTCATCCTTGGTAGCAAACAAAGTTCCAGAGAGGAGAGAGCTTTTTCCAAGAACACAGAAACTGCCCTGTCAATTTGATCCTTACTAAGCAGGGGAGAAATGACAAGAGAAAGTCAAGTTGTAAACATCCCAATCACTGGAAAACTGCCAGTGGGAGCTCAAAACTTTGCAGAACACAAACCAAGGATGCCACTTGCAGAAAGCCAAGCTGAGGTTTGGCACTGAGGCACCAGAGCTCCTTTTGCAGGGGAAGGAATGTAGTGGAGTCTGGGTCAAAAAACATCCCTACCCCAAATGCTGGGCAATGGATTAATGAGCAACAAAGAAGTAGTTGGAGCAAAACCACAATTCCTGGTTTGATTGAGGACAGGAATTCAAGGTAAGAGCTGCTGTCTGTGCTCATCTTGGTAAGTGGACAGGGCTGAAGGGGCTGCTGTGATTCAGGGCTGCACTGAGGAGTGAGGCAGGCTGTGCAGGGCCACTGCCTCTCCCAGTTTAACAAAACTGCTCTTCCACTGCACCAGCACCAAGGGCCAGAAGGCCTCGTGCCCAGCCAGGCCAGGGCAGTCTGTCACAACAAACACTGAAAGCACAATGACTGCAGATCTCACTGGCCACACCCACTCAAGCGACACAAACTCACCACCTGTAATCAAGGGAAGGATCTTACACCTCCAAAAGCAAACAAGGGGGCAACTGCTTCCCCCAAAGGACACTGAGGCACTGAGCAAACTTCCCCCTTGGTCTGTGGTCTGCTGGGTTTAACACAGCAGTGAAGATGGGGATGATGACAGCAACCACAGCAGGCCAGGTTT
This sequence comes from Ammospiza caudacuta, assembly GCF_027887145.1. Lineage (NCBI taxonomy): Eukaryota > Metazoa > Chordata > Aves > Passeriformes > Passerellidae > Ammospiza > Ammospiza caudacuta. The sequence continues at coordinate 2,691,588 of NC_080619.1, forward strand.
CTCAAGCTAAGCTCACATGAAAACATCACTCAAAACCACTGCTGTGATTTGTGCTGCAAGCACAAGCATGGAAATGCTCCTCCATGCCAGGATTGAGGTTCCTGTGAGGACAAGTGAAGATACAAGAAGATAAGAGAGTGATCACAGCTATTTCTTGGGTAAGACTGCAAACCAACCCATACCTAATGAATAAAGGCACTGTTAAGCATTTTTATCCACCTCTCCTGTGTTTTCCTGTATTTATTACAAAGCTCCCAAACCCAGAAAGAAATGTGACACTCCTCAGCCCCTCAGATGCTCATTGTTCCATGTTCACAGGCCTGACACCCATCCACCCTCTGCTCCACGAGATCAGAGCAGCCAACAAATGGAAAGCACATGAATATCTGAGCTGGGGCCATTTGGCGAGCAGGTGACAGCACCAGCATTCAAAACCCTGGAATTCAAACCCTGAGCTCATTTCTCCAAGCTGCAGCTGCCAAGAGATCACATTTGTGACTGATCTCAGTTGCTTGAGTGGTCAGAGCTCTGTTTATTGCTCCCCACAGCCTGAGAACATCCAGCAAAGGCAGTGCCTGCAGCCACCTGGCAGTACCCTGGAATGGGGACTCAGATCTGGCTCCATCTCACCCCCAGGGGCTGCCAGGAGAGGACATTTCCTGCCTGAGCCTCACCTGCAGCTCTGAGCAGCTTCCAGCACTTGTCAGACACTCCTGCTCTTCCACCCTGCTCAGCCCTTGGAGCAAGAGGGAATGTTTTCCCTTTTCTGAACAGATTTGGGGAGGAATGTGCCAAAGAACTGCACCACAGTGATGCTGAGGGGGGGAGTGCTGACTATATTTATCCTCACAGAATTTGCAAGTCAGAGCACAAATCCACTTGTGCTTTTTCTTTTAATTGAAACCACACAACAAAAAATTCAGCTTGATGGAAGAATTGGATTTTAGCATTTGCTACCAAATTTGTTATACCTGACTTTGCTACCTAGCTGAAAGAATGAAAGAATAAGAACGTTCTATTAACTGCTGCTCCCTGTATCACCAGATGATTTATACAATCAGTGTGGGGCAGGAACAGCACTGCCCTGCCAGTCTGTGCAGGTTTATTGTTTCAGCCTGAGTGGAAGGGAACCAGGATGCAGGAAGGGTTCCCAGCCCTGCATGGCACTGCCAAGAGAGACACAGGCACAGCCCTGCCCTCTCCTCACAGTTACATCAGCAGAGCTGCTCCCCAGGGAGATGGAAGCAGCTCTTCCAGAACAGTTCCACCGAAATGATGCCAAAACTTGGCTAAAAACACAAGCAAACATGAGGGAAGTTATTGCTAAACAGGCAGAGGAAGCAGGGGACAGAAGGTATTTCTTCAGGACCAAAGGCTACAAGGAAAGTTCCTGCCCCAAAAGGGACATCCCTGCCCTAAACAGAACCTCCTGCTTCTATTTCCTGAGTACTGGAGAGAATCCAAACCCCAGCACAGACCAGCAGCCACCCACCTTGAGACTCCTTTTGGTTTCACTCTGAGCGTTTTCAGACAATAACCAAGCACTGAATGAGCTGCCTCAGGAATTCCAGAGCTGCACTGAGCCCCCCACATTACCTGAGCTGTGACTGGGGAGCAGCTCTGCCATGACAAATCCTGTGATTCCTGTGCCATAGCAAAGTACTACACTGGGATTCACCTCTCAGAGATATCACAAAAGATCAGGAGAATCTTGGTCTTGGGAATACTGTGGGAATACACCATAAATTGATACCTTAAATATATCAAATTAATCATACAGGACACAGTTTGTGGTGTAGAGGAACTTGTAACTGCTTCTATACTGATGGTGGGGCTGCTTTTAAAGGGTCAAGGCTGCAATCAGGCAAGAATGTTTACAATAGAGAAGCAAATCTGTGTTGAACCCAGTTGTTACCCAGGCTGGCTAAGGATGAGCTGGACCTGTGACCAGAGCTGGTCAATCCTTCCTCAGAGCCCCCTCCATATGGCCAGTAAACATCAAGCCTTCCTCCTGCCCTCTCCAAACATCCCCAGGCCCTGCTATGACCCAGGAAACAGCAGCACAACCTACTCAGCTTCCCCTGGTCTAATTAAATGAGATTAAACTCATTCCAGTCTTGCAGAGAACTATTACTTCATACTAAACACACAAATCCAAAAGGAAAAATAAAATCCCTAAGTTTTCAGCACAATTATTTTTTCAAACAAGACTTGTTAAAAAAAGTTGACAGGGAAAAGGCAAAGAGCTTATAAAAATATTTTCAAATGTACCATTCAAATGATCCCACTTCTGCACATCAGCCTCCTGGCTTTTCATAATACTACTTTAACTTCATGGGAAATACTCATTCCAAGAGAAATCATTAGAGTGTGGCTGAATTCAGAGTTCCCTCAGCCCTCTCATTCCCCTCCTGACTTATGTAACTCCTAATTTATTCACAATCCTTGGGCTCATTCAGCACAGGACTTCACACCAAGGTCAGGCAATGCTTTTAAGTGATCTTTTGCCACTTTCATTTCTCCAGGAGACACAAAATCCTGGATTATCAACTCCAGACATTCCCTCAAAAATAAAACAGGCTACAATAACCATTTTCTCACTTGTCAGAGCACAACCATCCCATATCTCTATGGAAAAGTGGCTCCCTAAGCCACACTTTCCAAATTAATAAAGATCCCTGTCAAATGGCAATCCCCTCTCCTGCTTTTTGATATTCACTGGCTGTTAGCAAGCTGAAGCACCATTTCCAAATATAACACAAGTTATTTGTGAGGGAATATGAGGAAAAACATCAAGGAAAGAGATGAGCTGAAGGATGACTCTGCTGAATTCCTCAGGAGTGTCTCTGAGGCAGGAGTGGCATGGTCAGAGGTGACAGCACTGTCCCTGCCTGGTGCTGCACTCAGCCCAAATTCAGTGAGAGATGCAGATGTTCAGTGAGAGATGCAGATGTTTCACACAGCTGGTGACAGCCACATCACCCAGGGCATGGGCTCTGTGCTTCCCTACCCAAGGGCTCAGCTTTTCTCAGTGTTACACCACAAGGCAGCTGCTCCAGGGGGTACAAAACTCCTCCCTCTCTGGAATTTTCCTGGGAATGAGCCATGGGTCACCACACCAGCAGATTTTTACCACCAAGTGTAGATTTCAGGCTGCTGCAGGTACCACCCAGAGACACTCAGCACTCTCACCACAGGATTCCATCCCCCAGTGGGTGGTCAGGATGAAGGAACCATCACAGGGTGAAGTCCTGCAGTGTGAGCTTCTTGCTGAACAACACCACAAAACTACCAGAAACATTTCTGCTTGCCAGATGAATCACTTTGGGATTCAACAGAACTAAAGAGGAAGCCCCAACTCAGATGAAAATCTAGAATTAAAAGCAACATCACAAAACTCAGCACACTGAACTCATCCACTTCCTTTCAAAAGTAGCTGAATGCAGTATCAATTCCATACATGCAAGCCCAAATTTTTGAGGGTTTGATGTAAGGACCTTCTGCAGGAGGTCACAACCACAGCCACAGCTCAAGGCTGCTTCAAGGGGTTCTGCTTCTGCTGCACCTCCTCACCACAGGCTGTGTGAGATTTTAGCTCAAGCAGTGTCAAGCAGGAAGAGTTTAACAGGAACACACCTCTCCTGGTCTTTCCTGAGCAAGGTAGTGTGGAAGATGGGAAGAAACTTCTGTTCTGCTCCTCTCTTCTCACTGCACATCAAATGTCTCTTCAAACTCTTAGAATAAGATTAAAATTGGATGCAAATGTTTCCTTCCTGACATTTTGTATTTGGATTTTTAAGCCAATCTAATATTCATTAGAAAGGTCACTGGATAATGAATTAAACACTCCCAACACAATCACCACCAATGCCACAGGCTCTGGCTGCTGAGAACTCAGAGGAGAAAAGCTGGAGGAGCAGCAGCCTCTCCCTTCCACACCCTCTGCCTGCCCAGACCTCTGGAGGAGTTGGCTGGCAGGTGGACAGGGCACTTCTCCCTTCCAAAAGGGCTGAAATTGCTGCACATGCTCCAAATTCTGCATTAGGAAGGCTTCAGCACTGAACTGGGTTAAACTGGTGGGTTATTGTGACCACGCAGGAGGCACAGGAAAGCCCTCAGAGCCCAAATCCACAATTTGCTCCCAACCAGCAGAGCTCCAATGAAGTGTGAGAGATCTGGAACAGCTCCAGCACACAGAGAGTCACAGGGGGAACATCTAAATCTGGACAAGACTCAAAGTGCAAATTCCTGCTGGGCCCATGGGACATGGTGACAGCACCACCCCCTGCCCTGACCCCAGACCTGACCCCATAATCCAGCTCACTCCAGCACACCTGAGCCTGCAGATCCCTTGGGCTGTGCTTTGGGATCCACCTGGGGCTGGGACAAGGCTTTTCCTTCTTTCAAGTCTCTGTGTTTTCCACCTGGGGCTGGGACAAGGCTTTTCCTTCTTTCAAGTCTCTGTGTTTCCACTCTGGTGACACACAGAGCAATACAGAGCACTGAGCTCCACCCTCATGTGCCAAAGGAAGGACCCACAGGTGACAGCTACAGCCCCAGCAGGGACAGGAGAGGACTGGACAGTGCCATGCATCAACCAGAGAACTCCAATAAATCACATTAGAAAAGCCAGAAGCATTAACCTGCAAGGCAGCCCTGCCTGAGAGGTTAGAGAGCTTTAGGATTAATAAGCATTGCCAGAGTTTGGGGGATTTGTTACCTCTGCAAAATCCTCCAGAGCACAGACAGCCCCATCTCCAGGGGCTCATGGAACATGGCTTACAAGCTCCCAGGTGTTCAGACCAGAGGCACAGGAACATGAGTGAGTTACTGAGGGCTCAGGGCACACCTGAGCTTCAAACACTGCCACAGGTTCCTACAGAAAGGGGGTTCAGTGTCACAGGAAGGATTCAGGCTCAAACAGCAAGGTCTGGTGTGTGCTGGGCCAGCCCACTGAGATTTGCTAATCCCTGACAAACTGCTGGGATCAGGAATAAATCCACCCTGTGACAGTCCTGTGGAGAAACCAGGAGTGAGCCTCTCCCATCCAGAGAACCTCTGCCACCACTTTCCATCTTCAGTGGGCCTTTCCTGGCCTTCTAATGGCTTCTGACCCTAGTGAGCACTGACAGATCATGGGAACTCCCTCAAATCTTGAATTTTTAACACCAGAACAGCAGCACAGTTGGAAGCTGCACCACTCCCTGTCAGTGTGGAAAGTGAATTCTCCTTCCTCCACGCTGACTCTCACACATCCAGCACACACACAGCTCTAACCTGTACCAACAAGGGAGGCAGCAGCTCCCAAATATGAAACTCAACAGTGCAACTGGTTGGATATATTAATAATGGAAAGAAAATCTAATCTAGGAACAAAAAGCAGAAATAATTTTGTTAAAGATCAAGGCTGGAGTTGAAGGTTTCAGACACAAGGGACTGGACTTACCCTGCAGTGACTTTCCCAATCCCTGGCCCAGCTTCCAGCCATGTTTCTGGAGTAAGCGATGTCCAATATTATCCTGACAGACAGAACAGAGAAAACAAACCAAAAATATTCCAATAATATATTCTTCCCTTCCCACTGACATTTAAACATGTGATGAGCAAGAGATTTTTTCTACATATATATGCATGCAAAAAAATGCTACTGAAAAGGCAATATATGCCCAATAAAGGGAAAGACAAATGTCAAAAATTGCTGGCTAGAATTTTTCCAGGGGGATGGGGATTGGGGACGGTCACTTTCTGATGGTGTGCTGGGCAACTTTTGTGCATCACGTTTAAAAGAAATCAAAAAAGAATAAACTAAAAAGCAATGTGGAAGAAAAGAAAGTGTACCAATAAAAATTGACAGTAAAAAGCATAAAATCAAGCTATTTATACAATCATATCCATCACCTAGACAGCACCACTTAAGATTTTTTTTTTTGTAAAGAAAATCTACAATGTGTTTAGTCATTTTGTTTGTGTGTCAGGCTTTTATAATACTGAGTAAGTTGTAAGTGCAAGACTGCCCCACCACTAGAAACCAAAACACAATCAGAGCAAAATCCAGGCTAGACTTGATTGGGTTTTTTTTATATATGTATATATATATATATAAACTAGCATGCAGCCAATATTAAACTGAAAAAACAGTGAGGTTAGTAAAACAAAAAATAAAATAAAATCAATTAAATAAAATGAGCTCAAGCACAGACTGGGTGATGCATTTCACATGTAAACTAACAAAAATACTAAGATGTTAGAATGAAACAGGCCTAGCAATAAGTTAACAGCAAGGAACCATTAGTGCATGTAGGGGAAACAATAAGCATAATGTCTCATCTTCCTAAAAAAAAAAAAAAAAAAAGCTATTTTGGAATAACTGGAAAAGTACTGACGCAGCAATTAAGTGTCAGCTTTTGGCAATGGGGCTGAGCAGGGCTCAGTGGGGAAATTGTTGTGTTTTCTGCAGGGTTTCTGCCCCCACACAAAGAGCAGAGCACTCACAGCACCCTGGAACCACCTCAATCTCCTCAGTTCACCCAGTTATCAGCTCCTCAGAGAAGGACTCTTGGCTGGGGCCTTGTTCACCTTCCCATCACAAAAAATAAAAATAAAAATCAGGTATGAACTTGTTGATTATTAATTATCATCAGGCAAACCACAAGCTAAGGTATCACAGAAATATCCTGAATTATAACAGGATGTGACTCCAGAACACTGAGTGCTACATGGAATCAAAAAATAATTATATCTATATGCTGCAGGTTTCTTTAATTAAATAACAGTAATCAACAGAAACCAGAGTAGGTTTTGTCCCTCCACAGTGAAGAAAATGACCACAAGGGTTTGCACAACTTTGGTGAATCAGCTTGAAAGGCACAACCTTCCCAAAGATATTGGCTGCATGGATACATTTTTCCTCAAAAAGATGTTATCAAGTACAAATTTTGGATTTTTTTTTCCTGATATCCTAATAAAGTCAGACATTTTTGTATTCAAGAAATAATGTACATTTTTCCCACACTTCTGGCTCTGCCCCAGGACATAATTAGGGCTAGATGGAAAAAAAATTTAAACCAAGGGACATAAGGAAACTTCTGGGGATAAAAGGTCAAAAAAAAAAAAATTTTAAAAAGGAAAAAAAAAAAAGGAAAAGAAAGGAAAATAAACCACGAAAGAAAAATAAAGAAGGATGGATCCCCCCACAGGCACCCTCTCTGTTGGGAACACAGAACACTTACCTGCAGGTAATCCCAAGGACCACAGAGTGCCCCATCCTGGCACACAGGGGCTGCAGCTTGGGATATGTTTGGGATATTATTTTAATTTTAATTGCCCTACCCTGAACAAAGGATCATTAAATCTAAAAGTTGGTGCTGACAAAAATGGCTGCGTTTTCCAAAAGGGGGGAAAAAAGAAAAAGAAAAAACAAAAAAAGGAAAAACAAAAGAATTGAAAGGACAAGGAGTACTTTGCAGTCTTGGCCAAGGGGAGATGAGACATTGTGCTGACTGTGTGTGTTATGAATGCACTAAAATAAAGACAGATGAAGCAGAACGCTATTCCAAAAGCAGTGCAAGTGGAGTGAAAGCATTTCCATACGAACCTGGCTTTAAAAACTGGGCTGTCAAAAGAACAGTTAAATGTAACACAAAGTAAGAAACTGTCCAATCACTAATGGTAGTTTTTTTTTTCTTTTGCTTTGTTTTCAATTCACTGCTTGCAAGTAATGTATTTATTAAAGAAGAGTGAAAGCATAAAATAAATTCAACAAGTCAAGACCAGCTGGGAGATTCAAGAGCGGTGTGTTGTGACTGACAGTGAAGGGGGAAACAAATGTTAAAGGGAAAAAGAAAAATTTAGAAAGGTTATACACATTAGCACCACTTTTACAGACCCACTCAAGAGGATGGTCCTGAGTTGTTTGACATAAATTGGAATTATGCCTGAACATTGCCCTGTCTCAGTTCCCAGGAAGGGGCTGTTCCCCTCTCCAGACTTTTCCATTTGTTTATTTATGCAGTAGAACCACTCCCTAATTTTAGATCCTACTCAACTGAAATGGAGCATCTCCTGTTGCACTGAATAAGGAGAACAACTCTAAGAATTTAAAATTAACATTGAGTTGTGATCTGGCCATCATTTTGCTCCTTTCTGGCCATGTTCAGCTCCTCCCTCCTTTTCCACTGGCTAACCCAGACCTCTGATGGAGGCAGACTGACAGAACTGCTCTTCAGTGCAAAAATGAAAATCCTGCCCTAAAAATTAAATAATGGAAGGCCAGGCTTGCCTAATCCCTAATACCAGGGAGTATCCAGGGATATTGGGACCAAAATGTGACATGGGACAACAAATGTTGCAACAGCTGACAGCTTTTTTTTAAATGCAGTTTTAAGTGAAAGTTGTGTAAAGTACAGCTACTTTCACATAGAAGAGATGGGGCTTTTCACAGCAAGCTTCCTGCCCATGTCAGGAGCTGTCAGACTGTCCTCACATGCAGCAGTTTTCCTACAGAAGAGCTGCAGTGACGCACAGAAACACCCCAGGCCTGGGAGGACACTCCTCACTCTCAGCAAAGGCTGCCATGAGTCTCCTCACCTTCCTCCTCTGCCATTTGGGAGCTCCTTGTATTACAGCACAGTAAAAATTACTGAGGCAGCCAAAATAAGTCTCCCAAAAGGTGTTTGGGTGAGCAAAGGAGCTCTCCTGGCCCATGTGGGCACAGGCTGTGGATGCTCCATGCAGCAGCTCTGGGTGGGACAATGCCAGCTCTACTGAGGGACAGCTCTGCTCTAAAGACAAAGCAGAACTTCTCCAAAGGTGTAGGAAATGCAAGGCCTTGGGTCTGCCAGACCTTCACAGAGCTGGCTGAGGTAAAAAACCTCATCCAAAGGGACTAACTGGCCTCCCAGAGCCCCATCCTGTGCCCTGACAAGATGCCCTTGCTTGCTTTCCATGCAGATCAGTGATTCCTGAGCAGGACACCCCCAACAGAAATTTCTGATAAAGGTTTGGCCAATAGAAAAAAAATTGCTGACAATTAAAAGATGGGTAGAAGCCCAAGGTTTTGATGATGCCTGTGGGATGTCACCCACAGCAGTTTTGCCTAGCACAGGTTTTCCATGAGATCCCATCACTCATCCCAGCTCGGGCAGGAACCATTCCTCTCTTGAGTGGCTTGTAAGCTGTGCTGACTGTGTATGGAGGAATCTATAAGCAAGGATCAGATGCTACTGGGTGAACCCATGCAAACAAGAGGTTGAAAAGATTCCCAAAACAAAACCTAGAGCTCACTACAGATGACACAATGAAGACCAGAGAGAAAAGCCAAATAGTAATGCTACACCATTCAGCTTCCAGAAGCACATTATTTATAGCGCTGTCCACATATGGCTGCTGCTAAATGTCAAATCAGCAGCCTCATCAAATGACACTTTGGAACTAGTGGAGTCCACAGATCTGTACAGATTTCCAGTGCCACAACCCAGCTCTGCCTTGGCCAGGCTGTGCCAGCCCCTGGTGCCCAAGCACCACTGACTGCAGCCTGGCATGGGGCTCAAGGCACCCTCGAGGCACTGAGCAGCATTAGAGAGAGGGGAAAGGACATTTGTTAGTCAGGACAAGGACAAACTAACAAGCTCCAGGTAAGTGGGTGATTCCCAGTCTGGCCTCAGCGTGGCTCCACCCCTGACACTGCCTGCACGGGGCCAGGGCTGCTGCTGGGGGCTCTGAGGGCTGTCTGCTACTCCATCTGCACTGCTGGCACGAGGAAAACCAGGAATTCACAGCAAGAGACTCAATAAACAAGTAGAGATAAGGAATTAACGTGGAGAAAATCTGGCTTCTATTAAAGCTGCAATAATTTGTGACTTCCCATTCCAGTACCTGAAGTCAGTGAACTCAAAATGGCCCAAAACAAATGCATGCAGCTTCTTGAGTTTAGAAAAAAAGGGTGAAGTGCTCTGATTTTTCATGGACATCAGTGACTGCACCGACATGAACAGCCAGTGTAAGTGCAGCATCTTTCAAAGCACAACAAGAAAAAATGTTACTTGTGGGAGGGGGGAAAAATATCAGTATTTGTAGCTCTGAAGAGTCCATTGATATGAAATACTTTCTTCAATTTAGTCATGGAAAACAGCTGGCACTCGTTCAGGCCACGTCCATCCCCAGCTCCTGGCAGCTCTGCTTTCCATAAATGCACTCTGGTTAGAGTTGCATGTTTCAGAGCAGACATCTTTGGCCTAAATGAGCTGCACACAGCAGGATTTCCACAGGAACAACAACACCAGTAGGCTAATTGAGGACATGATTCAACATTGTAATGATCTGTAGACTCCCAAACCTATTTTTCCAGCCACCTTTGAGTTGCATGCTGTAGCAGTACAGTCAGCACCTCTCAACAGATAATGCTGCAGAGATGGATGTCACATCATGGGGACTGTCACAGGGACATGGCACAGGAACACTCCCCCCATCTCCAAACACCTGCAAGGCTCTGGAGCACCTTCCTGGCACTAAAATGTGGGAAGCTGCAAGGAACACATTTGTGAGAATATACTAAATCCACTCTTTGTTCTGAAGAATGACATTTTAACTGGGAAGCACTTTGAACTGCCATGGCCATAAACAAAGGGTGCTCATCACCCAAACTGCTTCCATACCATGAAGCACAGGCTCACTCCTGACTCTGATTCCTTGGAAAAGGCCATTTGGATTGCTAACAGAGAACTGGTTAAGGTTTAAAATCCAATTTTTTAATGTTGAAAATACTTAGATGTGTGGTAGTTCTGAAACATCAATTTGCCTTTCCTCCTTCCCTCTCAATTTTGGTTCTGGGTGAGCAAACAGCACAAAACAGAAAAAAAAAAAAGGCCACAAAATCAGAATGAACCCTCCTTTCCTGGTGAAATATCTTGCAGGAGAGGTACCTCACTGAATTCTGCCAAGGAAACTCTCCCTTCTGCTCATGTGTGTAATTTGTTAATTCAAAGAGCACACTGATCATTAACAGTGTGGAGGCAGAACCACCTCCACAGGTGTCAGGAAACACAACAAAGTCATTCCTGCTCCCCAGATGGGGAATTAAGGAATGTGAAACCTCAGAAGTGACCACTTTGTTTCTGACTGCAGTTTCTGACACCACCCTTGCTCAGGCCAAACCCTCCCCCTGTGCAGCAGCCAGAGCTGAAATCCTGGGATTTCACTGGCACAGCTGCCCTGGGAAGTGCTGGAGTCACCATCTTGGAAAGGCTCACAGGCCATGGAGATGTGGCATTTGGGGACATGGGTTAGGGGTGGCCTTGGCAGTGCTGCAGGATTGGCTGGACTCACTGAGCTTAGAGAGATTTTCCAACCTTAATGATTCTGTGATTCTCCTATGTCAGACAAAAGAAGAGTGGAACAAACTTGATTTTAAAGAACAATTTGAGGTTTTAACTCTTTCTCCTCACAAACCAAGCCATTCTCTTGTCCTCTTCACCCAACTGTTTTCAATTAGGCTGAACTGTACCTACCCAAGCAGTTGTAAAGATTAAAAATGTCCTGACATTTGGATGTGAGAGACAAGAATAAAATATTAAAGCCATAATTTAATTTATTTTTTCTGCTGCAGCTCAGCATTAATCAAAGTGCACAAAGCATTACTTCTGTGGAGAGTGAGATCTGCACAGTGAGCCCATGTGGGCACAGGGTACCTGCTCATGCTTTACACACTTCCATGGGCATCCTTCCCTCTGGAGCACCAGAGATGTCAGCTGTCACCTCTTCTATTCCTCTCTGTAATCTGTGACCTCTTCTATTCCTCTCTGTAATCTGTGACCTCTTCTATTCCTCTCTTTGAGAAAGCACTTTTGGAAATCAGCTAACCAGTCTGGTCTGTAAGCAGCATTTGAATTATTTTGAAATGCTAATTTCCAGTGTGGCCCAGAGTAGGCTACCAACACATATTTCCCATTTTATTTCCATCCAGCTTGGCATTTGAATTCGAATCCCTGTGTCCCAAGGTAAGACTGAAGTATTCAGGAGAAGAGTGAATACAATTCCCATCTCTGCAGCATTATCTCATGCGTCATCAATTACTGCCATGCCTAAATCTAGCATCATGCCAGCACATTAAGACAGTAGGTACTATATGCAGTGTTCACTGGACCAGAAGAACAGAAATAAGAAGGGGAAAGGAAACCCTAGAGAAGAAATTAAAAAAGGCAGACCGTGCAATACAAACCAGATCATGGCTGCTTAGCTAATATGGGCCAACTGCTGCGGAAGAAAAACGTCGAACACCCCAAGTTGTGTAAATTTTTGGTAAACATCTAACACGCACACAAACACACACAACACCAACCTACACACCAACAAAAATACACAGTGGGCTCTGGCTAACCCTGGCTCTTCTAGGGGCTGACTAACGTGGAGAAACTTTAACTGAACTTCAATTCATAGGCAAAAGAAACACTTGATAAATACTTAATAAAAATCTAGAATTAATCAGAACACCAGTAAGTGTCCCTTGATTATTCACTGTAAGTTTTCTTGTTTCTGAATGTTTTCTGTTTCTGAAATGAACCTTAGCTAAGGCTAAATGCCAAATGTGGGTCCAGTTTAGGCTGAACAAGCTGCTGTGCCTAAACCCAGCAGAAAGTGCTTTGCAAAGAGAAAAATTAAGAAGCTCCAAGAAGATTAAAAAATCAAAACTAAACAAAACCTATTTCTTTCCTCATCTTACAGCAGGAGTCTTCACACCTAACTGAAGGTAAAGCAATTTTAGAGAAAGGCTCAGGGCAGCTTCAGCCCCATGGGGAAGGAGTGCTGGCCTAACATTGATCCCTGTCTCCATACGCCAGGTGTCATTCTAACACTTTAAACACACCGGTACTTTTCCAAAAATATAAACTAAAAAGGATCAAAATGTATTTCACTATACTATTCCATCACGTTCACATCTAAATTAAACTGATTCCTCAAAGAAAGTACAAAACCTTAAAATAAATATCTCTGAATGAATGTATTATTTTAAATAATTCCTGAAATACGTTGAACTTGAATTTCAGGTTTTAGTTCTAGGACTAGTTCAAGATGAAATCCCAGGCCCACTTAAGGTCAGCATGCACTTTACCACCAGTTACCCCTGCCTGCCACCAAGGTGCCCACTGCTCTCAGATTGCCTGCATTCACATCAAGGAGCATCCAGCACGCCGAGCTCCGGGGGCGCTGCAGCTCGGGGGGGCCCTTACCGATTCGATGGGCTTGTCGAGAGACGCCTGCTCGATCTCCAGGTGCCCCTCCTCATACTGATCAAAGTGATTGCCCTGCAAGAGAAAAACAACCAGGCTCAGCTCCACAGAACACATTTCCAACAGTTTAGTGTCCACACGCTTTGGTTAAAGCGCTACATTTCATATAATGTTGATAACAAATGAACTGATTAAATACAGGCTCCATCAGTGTATCAGCTGTAAGTTTTTAGGTTTTTTTGGTCCTAAGTCAATTTGATGACAATAATAAACTATTAAAGTTGGCAAAATACCAAGCATTTACTGGATTTTTTCCTTAGAAAGTCTATGAAAACACAGAGCACAAGCATCAGTGCCAGCATGGAAAGCACACATGACAAGGAGCAGCAGGAATGGGTGTGCCACCACTAAAAGGCTTTCCCTGCACCAGGAATTTGCTTGAGGGATACATGTGATTTCATACACCTAAAGGCAACAAAACCCACAGTGGTACCAAAGGAAAGCTGTCCCTGTGCCCACAGTGTTGGTCCACGGTGTGGAGCAGCCCTTGCTACAAATCTGAACTGAATGTACCCACAAAACTTTTCTGTTTTGCTGTGCCTTAAGACAATGAATCAGAAGAACACAAAATATTTTAACACTTAAATCCAGCAATTAAATAAAACCTAAATTCTGGATCTGTTGAGAATACATTCATACAAATGTGAACAGTGATCTGTCTGTGGAAGTGATCCTCAACACACCACACAGCCTTATTCCTGAAGCAGCCCCCTTGCCAGTTGATCACCATCCTCCTTGGAAAAATTCCATCTTCCCACATTTGGGTGAACACTGAGCATGTAGGTTCCTGAGCTAGCATGGCAATGGCAATATTTGATCTCCAGAACAAGGGTTGGTGCTGGAACACAACAGTGAGGAGCCATTTCAGGAAAAGCAAACACCTCCACTGCAGCTCTACCATAATTTGAGGTTTCTGCAACATCAAATTCCTGAGATTTCCAACATGGTGAACCATTTTTGGCTGTTCAATAGGTCCATGATGCAACACATCCACTGACACAGACCTGGAAAGGTCTCTGGTACCCACAGTGGTACCAAAGGAAAGCTGTCCCTGTGCCCACAGTGTTGGTCCATGGTGAGGAGCAGCCCTTGCTACAAATCTGAACTGAATGTATCCATAAAACATTTCTGTTTTGCTGTGCCTTAAGACAATGAATCAGAAGAACACAAAATACTTTAACACTTAAATCCAACAATTAAATAAACCCTAAATGCTGGATCTGTTGAGAATACATTCATACAAATGTGAACAGTGATCTGTCTGTGGAAGTGATCCCCCAACACACCACACAGCCTTATTCCCAACCTAAAGCAGCCCCCCTGTCAGCAGATCATCATCCCCTCTGGAAAAACTGCATCTTGCCATGTTTTTGGTGAATACTGAGCATGTAGGTTCCTGAGCAGGACAGCAATGGCAATCTTTGATCTCCAGAACAAGTGTTGGTGCTAGGCCATTTCAGAAAAAGCAAACACCTCCACTGCAGCTCTACCATAATTTGAGGTTTCTGCAACCTCAAATTCCTGAGATTTCCAACATGGTGAACCATTTTTGGCTGTTCAGTAGGTCCATGATGTAATACATCCACTGTCACTGGCACAGACCGGGAAAGGAAACACTCAGACCTTCCAGCTGCACACTTGGAAGCAAAAGAAGTGAGATTCCTGCAGCTGGGATGAGACCAAAAGCCCCTGAAGGGGGTGGTTTCAGTGGGCTCTCCTACATTCCCAGGCCCCACTCAGTGTCACAGCAACTCCAGGAGGTGCCAAGCCTTGTCTGCCACCCCCACTGCCCCCTCAGCACCTCTGGGTTCTCTGGCTGCTCTGTGCACACCAAACCCCTGGCAGGCTCTGTTTGCATCCCAGCTCCACAAGCCCTTGGAGCAGGAGCACACAACACTGCAGCCAAGAGAAACATGTTGTCACCTCCTCCTTGCACCAATACCACCAACTTCTCCTTCTGCAAGAATTCTAATGGGAGCCAGCATCTGAAAGAGCAAACTGCAGTTGTAACAGACTGACAGCTGGAACACTACAAGCCTCCAAAAATCCTCTGGAAGGAGTGTTCTATGCAGCAATGTAAATCTGCAAGGGAACATCCTGAAACCTGGTGCCAGGAGAAGGTGCTTTGATGCTGGGGCCCCAGTTCCAGCCCATCCTGGTGGTGAATTCACCCTGGCCATGCTCTGCTCCTGGGCATTGCCTTTCCCATGGCCTCTCCAGAGCAAATCTGGGGTTTCATCTGCAGGCAGCAATCCACTCCCACTCTTTTTTTTTTTTTTTGGACAGCCTTCAAGGAGCAAGCTGAAGGCAAACTTACTATGCACAAGCAGTCGTGGAGCTGCTTTGGAAGGCTAACAAAGCTCAGAGACAGCGTGGTGTGGATGCACAGACTGTGTGTGTGAGGAGTCCAGCAGCCCACACCAAAACACACCAAAAACCTGCCTCAGTGTAAAAAAATATAGTGTACAAAAGAACCAGAACAGTCAGGAGTGCAGAGATTTCCAGCACTGGCAAAATACACTGCTAAACTTCATCTATTAAAACATTAAACTCATATAATGTTCAGTTAACAGATGAAATCTTCTCAGCACAAACCCAGACACATCCCTGTGCCTCCTTTCACCTGCTGCCTGCAGGTAGCTCAGCACAGACCTATAAATTATCAGGAATAGTTAAACATTGCTGCCCACTCCTCTGGGGGCTCCCTGCAAGGCACTCAAAGCTGTTTTTACCAAGGGCAGCACTCCTGGCTGCTCTGAGGCTTCACAAGTCCCTTCTTCAGTGCTTAAAACAACATCTCCTCCCTGCACCATGCAAAAGGCTGAGCACTCCCTGTGCTCAGAGCATCAGAGAGCAAACAAAGCCTTTATCTCTGAGTTCTGGTGATCCCACCACTACCCACTCCATGTATTTTGGGGGTTATTTTATATATTCATATTCTTTGGGGTTTATTATGTGCTTGATCTCTACTAGCTCCTGGTCCAAACAGCTGCAATATTAAAAGTGGAGCTTTGCAGAGAGGCAGGTGCTGCCTGTCTCTAAGTCCTGGGAATAAAAAGGCCATGGAGCACAGGAACAGGCCCTGTGGGAATGCTGCCAGCCTGCTCCTGCCTCAGGAGGGAGTTTCAGGCTTGGAAATTCAAGGCTTCAAAATAACAAAGTGTCCAAACAGAGCCAAAATCAATACTCATCACAGAGACAGCTCTTTATTTATCAATATTCAGAATAAATGATAAAGGGAAAATTCCCTTGCACCATAAAGCAGCTCATCCTGGAAAAAGGCAAGCAGACAATCCAATGGTTATTGTGAGGTTGGATTTATGGGGGTTCAGGCCAGTGATGTTTAATCAGGTAAGAGAAAAATAAAAATGGTTCCATGGCTATGGCCACAACAATGCTGTTTGCCTCCATGGGGATCCCAGGCCTTGTGGAGCTGGAAGCAGCACAGTCTGTCCCTTTGCTGCTTCATCCCTGGAACTGGCTAAGGAACAACTTGGGGGCAATTCCATCTGTTTCCCTCTTCTCCAATCCTACAAACTGGTGCATGGAATGTATCCATAAAACATTTCTGTTTTGCTGTACCTTAAGACAATGAATCAGAAGAACACAAAATACTTTAACACTTAAATCCAACAATTAAATAAATGCTGGATCTGTTGAGAATACATTTCTGGCAAACACAAACCCCAAGCACTGACCATGTTTCAGTATAACTTTGAATCTTCTGCAGACCTGAGAGATGCTTCTCACTTCACAGGAAACCTTTATGTGAAAGGATTCAACCCCATGGGTACCAGGATGTGAAATAAGAGCTGCATTAAACCCAGCACTACTTAAAACCTGTTCCCAAACCTTCTTCCTGTATGGCTTTGCTGCTTTCTGATGCAAGGTGAGGCAACTTGGTTCTGAGGAAACAGCACGGCGACCCAAACTCTCCAGGGTCACTCGGGCTAAGAATACACGTGGGCACTAGGATGGTGGACGGCTCAAGACCTTTATTGTCCCGTCTCGTCGGGTTTTATACTGGGAAAGTTTTTTCTCTACGTCAGGGGGTCTTACTTTACTGTAATTGGTTAGTAAGGAGCAGAAAGTTACTAATGTTAGGGGGGACTGCATTCTTGGGTGATCCTTTATCACTAGGAGTTAGGGGGAGAGGAGTCCTGCTGCTTTCTGTGACATCGTGAGATTTTCCGAGCGCCTGACCCTATCTACTACAGGCTTCCAGAGCTGCAGTAAATTCCCAGCCCTGGGAGCTTCACAGGCTCCTGTGGACAAGGATTTTGGGGCTGACTGCAGCCCCCTCCTCCCACTCATCCTCTGCCCCTCCATTTCACAGCTGTTGTTTCAGGTTCTCTCACTTCTGCTTTGTGAAACAAGATGTGTTGCACTGTCCCTTCCTCACAGACACTTCTGCATCCACCCTGGGACAGCAGAGTAAGATGAGAGGCTTCACTTAAGCACCATTTATTGCTCTCTGTGCTACAGCAAGTGCTCTGACACTGGTGTTTCCCTATAACCACACTGAAATTCAATATATTTTCCTACTCCATGAGAAGCAAGCATGCAAACACTCCTCATTACAAACCACACACACCACTTGGCTTCCTTGTGCATTCTTCTCCAGGAGCCAACATGTTTGTGCCCTGTAATTTTTGTGTAATATTGTCTGAACTTTGGCTCTCTGTGCACTCTGGTTACTCACAGTCACATGTTCTCTGCTCTCTCCTCCTCTTTCCCATTGTCTGAACTTTGCTCCAAGCTCTTGGCCAAACCTTCTCAGAGCCCTCACACACTGAATATGGCATTTGAAACATCAACCAACAAAAGCTGCCTCCATGTAGGAATTCAACTCTTGTTCTCCCTTTTTTGGACAGTAAATACTTTGGAGCCCTGGCTCAACAAATGCCATTTTGTCCCAGATCATACCCAGAGGAGTTACTTCATTTCCTGGGACAATTCAAGTTAATAGTTCTGGGGAAGAGCATTGCTACTTCCTCCCTACTTACAAGGTCCCAAACATTGTGGCAGTGAAACTAAACCCAGGCAGCATCATTAAAAAAATGTAAGAAACTTAATTACACTTTCATCCCAAAATCCTCAGTGGCAAGAAGTGTTGCCAACAAATCACTCAGTGCAAGTGAAATGAATTGTTGATTACAGCCCATTTTATCACAGTTATCACCACTGAATTCACTCTCTCTCATATAGAGGTGCTCTATATGAAGCAGCTCTTCAAGAAGGTGAGTTACCACAAAGCACACAGGGGAAACCCTTTAAAATCTTCACAGTGACAAGAAGAAAATACACTCTGTCTTTTCCTCTCACACCCCAAAGGGTGTATCCCAAACCAGAGCTGGCTCATGAGCACTGCCTGCATTTCTAAGACACCTAAAGCACCACCAACACAATGACAAAATAAGGATGAGTCACTTCAAGGGCTTTAGGCCCATCAGAGCTCCCTGGACATTAATTCCTGAACTGCCCTGTGCATGAAGCACATGAAGATGTCAGCATGCAGAACACATTCCATCCAGTGCCCATTCCTGATGGAATGAGTGCTTGCTTTGCTGAACAGCCCTGAGTTATCCATGTATTATTCCCAAAGAAAATGTGCCTGGGGACACAGAGCTCCTGGGACACAAAGGAGCAGCACAATGGGAGTGTGGGGGATAAATTCAGGACCCCTCCCCTCAGCTGTGCCTGTCACACCAGCCTGGTGTTATTAACACCAGAGAGGATCAGGTGAGTTATAAACCCAACACAAGTCAGACAGCAAGAGCCCAGGATTGGAAAATCTCCAATCACAAGGGACAATGCCTTCAGTGCTGTGACCAGAGCAAAATAGGAAAAGATTCTGGCACAAAACCCTGGGAGCATGAAAGCAGGGCTGGCTGGGGAGGGAATGGGCAGAAGGCAGCTGCTGAGACGTCACAGCAGAAAAAAATCTTTATTTCCATCCCTCCTGGATTGCAGGACTGGCTCTGAACTGCTGCTTCGTGAGACCACACCAGTAAGAACCTAAAGAAAGCAATTTTGCAGAAAAGCCTTACTATACTCACTGTTATTATTTCTTAAATGCACTGGAAAAGAGCACAGCATGATCATGACTGCTTAACTGCACTTGAAAAGAGTGAAGTGTGCTCCTTAAGATAGTCAAAATTTAGTTTTACGCTAGGAGAGTACCAGAAAAAGACTCCAAAAAAATCCCATTTATACTGCATTTACCTTAGAAAATGGAATTTTAAAACATTAAAGCAAATCAGCACCACTTTTTCATATGCTATTTATCCATCAATTCAATCAATAAATCTTAAACTCCAAAAATGTTACATCAAGCCATAAAATTGAGGGTTGTTACCCACAAGTATCACTTGAAAGCATTTAACCAAGCCCACTCCCAAAAGCCCTGCAGGCATTAGGCTGAGAACAGCAGCTGAGACACAGGAATATCCACAAAGATAAACGAGTCCCCCCAAAAAAGGCCATTTTCTAGTGAGGATAAAGCCAGGGCAGGCCATGTGAGCAGATCCCAGAATGTTTTGCTGACATTTCCTGCTGCCCTCCTGGGACGGGTCAGCACAGATGCAAGGTCTGAGCACAGGGAACTGGAGCAGCATCTGAGCACAAGGCAGCAAATGCCATCTTGCCAAATTCTCCCTCTCTGCACACTCATGGAGCAGGGGAAAAAACCCTCTGATCCCAGAAGTGAATATCCTGTTAAAATTGAAATTTTCTTTTTAAAAGGAGATGGAGCAGTTACAAAATCTTTAGATGGATAAGGCACCTTCACATCCATGCACTTTTCCCAAAGCTGGCTCCCAGCACTCTTGCCAACATCCCCCATCCAGCACACCTGGGTGAATGCTGCCTGTCAGCACAGGCACAGTGGCCAAGAGGTCAGGAATGGCCAAAAGATATATTGTCCTGGTTTAGGACAAATTAGGGGAAATCTCCAAAAGGGAGCCCCCCAAACAAAACAAACCTCCAACCACCCCTCCCCCAACACCGGGTTCGGGAAGGAATTTCTCGGAGGAGCAAAGTGGAAAACAAAACCTATTTATTTACGGGAAAAGGAAAAGGAAAAGGAAAAGGAAAAGGAAAAGGAAAAGGAAAAGGAAAAGGAAAAGGAAAAGGAAAAGGAAAAGGGACTGTTGTGAGGGCGCCAAGCTTTCCTTGCAAGCTCCAGGTGTCCTGGACGTCCCAGGTCAGGTCCGGAGCCGGTCCAGTATCTTCAGGGGAGGGTAAGAAAGAGGGAACGAAAGAAAAGGAAAAAAAACAGCGCAAAAAGCAGAAAGCAAGCAAGCAAAGTGGCTAGCCAAGCCAAGCAGCCAAAAGCAAAAAAGCTCTGCTGAGCCCTGATGGAGCACCAGCCTCCTGCCTGACCACAGCTCGGGAATTTCAGCGCTCCACCACTGACACTCACCCCATGTTGTATTTAGTTCTCTTCTGACAAACCTCTCCAGCCGTGCTGGTTTCACTTCTCTGCACAGGGAGGCAGCCAGCACCTGCAGCTGCAGTGGCACACGTGGGACAGGCAGGACAGAAACTCGTTCCAGGCATGGATGAGACACAGGAGGTACAAGTGCCAAGGTCTGCTCTGATTTATCTGTGGGGCTCCATCACCAACATCACCACTGACCTCACACTGAGTTTCAGCCAAGAGCAGGGGGGAAGGAAGGAGTTTAAACTCCCCGTGACTGACTGTTGTGTTTATTACACACAATTAAAATATAACTGGTTTCTAATACCTCTGCAAGATGCACACCTCCCCACACAGGCTGCCTGCAGATCTCAGTAGTAATTCATGCTGCCCTTTGCAGCTCAGCAGGGCCTGATGACTCCATACCATGGAAGGGCTCCAAAACGTAATTGATGCAGACAACCATGTTGGTGTTTAGAAATGCATCCAAAGAACTCAAAAACAACTCCAGCAAAGTGTGGCTTACAGTGTTTTTTGAATATTCATTATGTACCCAGGAAAAAATACATTTTTAAGAGCAACATGCACCTAGGAGATGGCTCCATCCAATCCTGGAAACTTTCTTGGATAATTATAAAGGCCACATGGGTTCTCAAAGCTATAAAAAGCAATACAAAAGCAACTTTGTATTGGCACCTGAAAAGCCTTTGTTAATGCTTCCCAGAACAAAATCATCCTTTTTCCTGTTGTTCCCTGCAGTGTCTGTAAAGACACACACACAAAAAAAAATCACAGATTCTTTCCTAGCAACACAGAGGTGAAGCATTCCCAAACAACATGTTCTCACTGCCCTCCACACACCAGGAATTGCTTTCCCTGGAATACAAGTGGGAAATATGGACACAGCACATCTGCACACCCCCAGAAACAGCTGAATATTTACAGTCAACATCTTGTGAAAGCTGCAGCAAAACCTCATTTTCAGCAGACACACACATCAATTATTCCGAGAGTGCTTAACAGGAAAATCCTCTCAAGTCAATACAACAAAAGCAATCACTCGAGACTTGGAGATGAATTTAAATTGGCACCGTTTGAAAGAAGCACCTTGGAATTGCACATTGAGAAGCTGATGGCACCTTTTGTTTACCAAACCAAAAATTAATTCTGACAAAACTCTTCCTGCTAAGTCCAAAACCACTGAAAGCCCACTCAGCAGAACACATTTGAGACTAGTCACAGGTCAAGCAGTTTAAACCAAGAAAAAAATAAAAATACCCACTTAGAGCTGTCCAAACAAAAACATGCTCCACAGCTCAGAGATAAACAGCTTGTACCACACAAGGAGTGGGAGCCAGAGGCAGGTCTCTGCTTTGCATACTTTGGCACCAACCAAGAACAATTTCATGTCTTTCAGATTCCTTCTGCTGCACCAGCAGCAGCTGTGGATGTGTTCCAGCACACGAGGGATGCTCTGCAGCCCTTCAGAAAGCTCTGCCCAAGAGCCAGCACCTGCCTCACTCACCCAATTCTCTCTTTGTCATTTTTAATGTGCCTTGATGCTGCTGCAGCTTCTAGCACCCACATTTCATGCTAACCAGGACCTTAAACAACCACAGAACCATGGGAAAGGGTTGGGTGGAGAAGGACCTTCAAGATGATTTGTGCCATCCCCTGCAGGGGATCGTGTTCCACTATCCCAGGTTGCTCCAGCAGGCCTTGGACACTCCCAGGGATGGGGCAGCATCAGCTTCTCTGATAACCTGTGCCAGGGCCCCAATTCCTTCCAACATCCCATCTAACCCTGCTCTTTGGCAGTGGGAACACATTTCCCTTATCTTGTCCCTGTCTCAAGTCCTTCTCCAGATCTCCTGGAGCCCCTTTAGGCTCTGAGCTCTCCCTGGATCTTTCTCCTCTCCAGGTGAGCACCCCAGCTGTCCCAGCCTGGCTCCAGAGGGGCTCCAGCCCTGGAGCAGCTCCATGGCCTCCTCTGGACTCACTCCAGCAGCTCCAGGTCCTGCCTGTGTTGGGGACAGCTCTGCAGGTGGAGTCTCACCTGAGCAGGGCAGAATTTCCCCCTCACCTGCTGCCCATGGTTGGTTCCTGGGCTGCCAGCACAGCTGAGTCACTGAATTTCCCATCAAACAATCCCCCCTGTCATCCTCAGAGCTGCTTTCAACCCATTCTCCCCCAGCCTGGATTTGTGCTTGGAGCTGACCTGACCCAGGTGCAGGACTGTGCACTTGCCCTGGCTGAACTCCAGGAGGTTCAGATGGACCAACATCTCCAGGTCCCTCTGGATGTCCCTTCCCTTCTGTGGGTGACCACAGCAGGCAGTACACAGCAAAGAGAAACCACCCTGTAATATCCAAGGTGTAATCTATTTACCACTATGAACTTCCAAGGTTCCATCATATTATCTGCCTTTTCTTTCTTACCACAGTGTCTGACTTGATAAAGAATTGTTTCTAAACCAAAATCTCACAGGAAATCTCTCTCAGGAGCACATTAAAGGACTCAAACTCCATTCAATACTGTTACTGTGCACTTGTCCTTGCTGAACTCCACGAGGTTCACACAGACCAACCTGTCCAGGTCCCTCTGGATGTCCCTTCCCTCCCATGGGTGACCACAGCAGACAGCACAAGGCACAGAGAAACCACCCTGGTGGAACAGGGTGCCAATTATGGAATATTCAAAGTGTAATCTATTTACCACTATAAACTTCCAAGCTTCCATAATATTATCTGCCTTTGCTTTCTTACCATGGTGTCTGACTTGATAAAGAATTGTTTCTAAACCAAAATCTCACAGAAATCTCCCTGAGGAGCACATTAACATGATTCAAACTCCATTCAATACTGTTACTGTGCACTTGCTCTTGCTGAACTCCATGAGGTTCACACAGACCAAACTCTCCAGCCTGTCCAGGTCCCTCTGGATGTCCCTTCTCTCCCACAGCAGACAGAACAAGACAAAGAGAAACCACTCTGTAATATCCAAGGTGTAATCTATTTACCACTATGAACTTCCAAGCTTCCATAATATTATTTGCCCTTTTCTTTCTTCCTACAGCATCTGACTTGATAAAGAATTGTTTCTAAACCAAAATCTCACAGCAATCTCCCTCAGGAGCACATTAACATGATTCCAGCTCCATCCAGTACTGTTATCAATGACCAGAGCAAACAGAGCAGCTCAGTTTGCAGATCAGGCAGCCCAACAAAGAGGGAACAGCAGAGGATGTGTTGGTTCAGAGCAACCTGACCCCAAGAGTGGCTTCAACTCCCCAGCACCACATCTGCCTTCACAGAGCCCTGCACAAACACAGGGCTGCACCAGCAGCCTGGGAAATCCCAGTTCAAACCTCCTCACAAAACATGGCAGCAGAAAGGATGAAAATACAGTCCAAGGGTGTGCAAACACAAACAAATAAAGCAGTAAATAGATGTTTATCTCTCAGTAAAAAAAAAAGATGTTTATCTCAGTATATTATACCAGGTAAGAGTCTGCTCCTCGGAGCAAGTTTTCCAATTACAAGTGTGGACAATTTAGAATGCAGAAAGCTGTAATAACACAGAACAATAACAGAATTCAGAGCCATTAATGCTCTCAGAAGCTAAAATTGAGCAGAAACGCTGTATATGCCTTCTCACAAGAGGACAAATAGTAGTAATGTGTGCTTTGGTGCAGCAGAGAAGGACATAATGCTCAGCAAAGAGCTAAAAATAAAGAAAATCTAGAAGAAAAATTAAGGAAAATGCAGCTTTCAATGGCTAAACTACCAGAACTATCTACAAAGGAAAACGTTCCCCATCACCAGTTGTCTTCAAGGGAGAGATTCTGCAGCCAAACACAAACTCTTGGACTCAGAACTGGGTCAAGATGGGAACTGAAACTTAAGTGGTACCTGGATATTTAAAGCCACCATCCTAATATTAACTTCTAATATTTTGGCCAAAATCTCAGATTACCTGCCCATGGAGCTGTCTGAAGGGAGAAAGCAGCAAGAATTACTACAGGTTTAAAACCATGTGGTAGGAGAAGAGCTTCTGTCAGCTGAGGAATGCTGCCCTAGAATGCAGCAATGTTTTTTATCAGATGAATTCCACATTCCCACCCATGGTGGCAGAGCCTGGGGACAGGGGGGGTTCTGTCCTAGAGAAGGTGACCCAGGAGAAGCTGAGGTGGCTCAGCCATGGCTTGTGGGACTGCAGGATAAAGTGTTTCCTTTTCCTTTCAGCAATGCAGACCATCACTGTAGGACAGAAGGGACAAGACTGGGGGAAGGCACAACCAAGGCAGGGAAGGTTTATATAAAATCACCTCCCCACGTGAATCCCAGAAATCCAACTGAAGTTCAGACCCTACTGTGATGTTCTAACACTGGAACCAAAACTACCTGATCTACTTTAGGACACATTTTCCCCCAGCCCTCTCCCCTCCCCACTCACACAGGGAGGTTAAAAACATCAGTCACAGTTCTGTTCCTGCTCTGCTCCACTGAAAGGTCAGAACGTCCTGCCAAGGAGGTAAGAGCTCTATTTTTCCCCTGAAATCCAACCTGAATCAAATGATAAATTAAGATCTCAAAACAATTCTGATAGATCTTCTAAAATCTCAGATTAATTCTTCAATTAGGAAACAGCCCATGGAAAGGCACAGGCTGCCTCCTGATTCTTGCAGCTACTGCTGCCAAAGGCAAACTCCCAGCCCAGGATCCTGGAGCAGCTGAAAGCTCAGAGTAACAGAGTCTGCAGATTCCAATCCTCGTTCTCCACATTAAGTTCTTCTTTTCCCAATTAGTAAAGGCAGGCAGAGAAAATGCCCCTGTTTATCTCTGTGCAGGGCCACCCCGAGCAGCTGCTCCTGCTGAAGGACATGGAAAGCAAATGCTGTCCCCTCAGGCAGCACCTGGGCAGTGAATGAGGCTGCAGCCACGGCCACACTGGTTAAGGATGGATCCTAAACCCCCTCAGTGCTGGCCCAGCTGCCCAGCAAAGCGCTGCCTAAGCTGCTTGGGAGCAGAACTCATCCCTGACATTCTGCCAATTAAAAAGCACAAAATCCCCCTGCCAGCAGCGCTCAGCTCAACCTGCTGGAAGCAGGCAGGGCCAGAAGCAGTGATGTGCTGGCTTAGCTCTTCAAATCCTTTGTGGAGGCAAAGAAAAAAATAAAACCACCTATCTTCTTGGAATTAGCGGGCTGGGATTGAGACTGGTCACACTTGCAGCCAGCAGGGAAAAGCAGGCTTGGCTCTGTGTTATTCCATTGCACAGACCATACAACAGCACAAAAACAAGAGACAGAACAGCCTGTGTTCTGTCTGGCTAATGATGGCAGCAAGTGCCATGTACGTAGGAAGAGGAAATAATTGTACACATAGACACATATGGCTGGGAATATTTCTGCTTCAACAATGAAAAGGAGAAAAATGCAGCAAGAAAACATTTTCTCAACATCTGGGAGTAAGTGGGAGCTCCACTGGATTTCAGAGAGACATCCATGATATTTATTCTTTGAGCTTGCATACCTGATCTGAAGAATAAAATCACTGTAAATGCTTTCAAAATAGCACTAAAAATATGTATTTACTTATTAAAAATATATATTTACTTATTAAAAATATGCATTTACTTATTAAAAATATGCATTTACTTATTAAAAATATGTATTTACTTATTGCAGCAGTTTCATATGTTTATACAGGTTTCATTAATGCTCCCACAATATTCTGTTATATTCTGTATATTCTGTTATATTCTATATTCTGTTAGCATCATCTACAGCTATTGTTCAGAATTCCTCAAAGTTGTGGTGGTTCCCATTTGTCTGTGCCAGGGGACAGTGGCACAGACAAGTGACAGAGCCTGTGACAGGTTCCCCAGCCCTTCACCCCAAGAACTAAACTCAAAAACAACCTCTCCTGGATGGAAAATGGAAAAAGGTTGGGATTTATTTGGATGAGCCCCCCAAGACTTCACTTGCCACTGTAGAGCCCAGAAGAGAAGCAGGAGAAGGAAGGTCAGGGATGTCCCCTCTCCTCCATTAATTCATTTCCCTGCCCAAGCTCCCAAACAAAGCCCTGTGCTGGCCTGGGAAGGGAAAAACCCCCAGGACAGCAGAGCACAGCTCAAGGCCTGTCTGTGGAGCTGCCCTGAGGTTCAGCACCTGCAAAAGCCACTCCAAACCAGGGGCTTCCCAAGTTTCTCTGAGGTTGAGAGCTGAAAGCAAAAAGGGAAGAGGATCTAAGCCTTCGGTGTGGCTTCTAAAGCTACAGAGCACAGCAATGCTGGGAGGAAAAACCCAAGGGCTGCCCAGTCAGCTCCCTGCAGTGATCCTCCAGTGCCATTCCTGCTCCTTTGCAACTTCAGCTTCCAAACCCCCCCAGCTTCTGTGCCCAACACAGAGAGGAGTCACTACAACCTCACCTATATAATCCTTCTCCTCTCCCTCCACACCATGACCTTCATCCTTAGGGAGGATATTTGACTTTCTTATCCTTACACAAACCACTCTGTTCCACAGGACTCCCAGGGAGGAGCATCCCTCCCTCTGCAGCTCTCCATGCCCACCTCACCCCTGTGGCTGCAGCTGTGGAAGATCCCTCACTCCTCTCATCTCTCCAGTTCCCATCTGACCCCTCTGCCCAACCCAGCAGGACCCTTCTCCCCTGAGCACCTTTCCAAGCACCACAGACCATGGGCACCTTCTCTTTCTCAGCTGATTTAGGTCCTTTTTTCCTCATTTTCCTGCAGTGCTGAATGTTTCCATCCCAGCCTCCCTGATAGCACTGATCTTTCTCCAGTCAGGCACAGGGAGGGAGAACAGCTCCCAGCAGCTCTCACCTTTAATCCACTTTTCTCCAGCATATCAGAAGCTCAGAAAGCTGAGGATCACCTCTGCTAACCCTGCCCTGCCCAGAGTGCTCAATCTGCTCTCTTGCCAAACTGATCCTCCCAACCCAGACTCTTCAGCTTCTCTCCAGGAAGGCAGCTGATAATAATAACTCTGAAATGCTTTTTTTTTCATTAGCCACATCCCTAACCCCCAGATATCTGCCTTTCTTCCACGCAGCTAAAAGGTTCCTTTGACCTCTTTACTCCCAACCTTTTGTTCCTCTCCCTCTCTCCAAACTGCTACAGAACCTTTCACTTGGAGGGGATCACCCCAGAACAAAACCCAAGAGCTCTCTGCAGCCTCCCTCCCACACTGCATCCATCCCTGAGCAAGCTGTGTCATTTTAGAGCCTGTGTCCCTCTGGCCACGCTCCCTGGGACATGGATCACATCTAGAGTCACACCTGCCCCAAGGACAGACATTTCACCTGCCAAGGAACTACAGCTGTGTGAAAAGGGCATCCCTAACAGCAACACAAACACTCCTGGCTGTGTTATATCTGCTCATTTTTACCTGCAAATACCCAGCACAGCGAGCATTTCCTGCATTCCACACCCATGGCACAGCTCAAGCAATCTCTGGCTCAATACAGAGAGGAAAACTCAAAAGTCTTGTCTGAAAGTGATTTTCAACCTCATTTTTCCTTCTTGTTCAGCCAAAAGCTTTCCTCCATCAATATACTGTGGAAAAACTGAGATTGCCCAGCTGTCAGGGGTAGGTGCACAGACTCTGAGCTCCCAAAATCCAGTGTGACCTTGGCCCAGTCCCCCTCACATCTCCTCTTCCACTGTTTTCACCTTCAGTGCTCTGCAGCCTCAACCAGCTCCAAACTGCTCCTCCCAGGGGACAGATTCCACTTTTCCCTCACAGGAAGCTTTAACACAAAATAAAATGTCTCTCTTCTCCCTGGCATATTTTCAGGGAGGGAAGAACAGTGCAGTGACCCTTCCATAAAACCAAATTCTATCATTTTATTTTTCACTCCAGTCTATGGGAACAACAAGGAAACCCTGGTATTTAGCACAGATAAAGCCCAATTTAGAACTGTGCCCTTTGTTAAAGTCAAGGGTTGTGACTTCAGTTCTTGTCCCCAGGCACACTCAGCAGCTTCCAAGATCCTGGGATCAGCTAATGGAGCAGAATTTCCTCCCTCACATCACCCCACATTCCCCTGTGTGTCCAGAGCCACCACACACTAACAGGTTTTGCCACTACAATTAATTTTCTTGCCATGGGGGTTTCCCCACAAAGGGACAGGACTGCAGAGCTCACCTGTTCCCTGGGCACAGCCACAGAACCTGACTTGGTTTGGGTTCCCCATCTCTCCCTCACCAAAGGATTACAAGAAATCTGTTTCAAGCCCAAGATTTGGCTCGCTCCACTTCCTGAAACACAAACTTCAAAGCCAAATCAGACAATTCCAGTGTTAATTATGGCTCATTTCTGCATGGAAGGAAATGAAGGATGCAAACAAGCCCACGTTTGGGGCTGTGGCAGGAGCCAAACCTCCATCCAACAGGGATTTATTTTCTCGTGTGTTTCTAGCACAGTTTAGTAACAATTTTTGCAGCGTGCACCCCTTATAACACCCAGAAACAACACAAGTTAGTCACTCCTGGATGTCCTGACTGCTTCCAAGACTGCACCTTAACGCCAGACGAAGCAGAATTACGCAAGCTGCACATTATAAAAACCCTCGCAGGTCTCTGGGTGAAAGGCCCGAGTGAGGATGAACAGCTCCCGAAACAAGGAGCCACAGAACAGCTCATCCACGCCTCTCCTCGCTCCTTTTGTTTTCCTTCCTAACCCCGCGACTCTCTCGGCCTGAAGTCAGAGAACAACATGTCATTGTTCGAGCTTAATGAGTCAACGTTAATTTCCCCATTGTTTATTGAAATCCCCTTTCAAACAGCATCAGTAGCGTTAATTACGTTGAAATATTGATGTTTTGGGGAGGGGGTTGCGAGAAGGAAGAAGCGGTTTTTCCACACGCAAGGGAAGATGTTCGGAAGCGCTGTGAGGGTCTCGGGGGAGGGATCCGAGCCCTCACCGGGGGTGGGGGATTCCCCTCATGGAGGGATCGTTCCCTCACCGGGTCCCTCACGGGGCTGGTCGGTGCCATCACGGGAGGAAGGCTGATCCCCTCACCTTCAGCCCCTCGCCGCCACCATCACAACCCGTGCCCGGGCAGCCCTCCCGAGCCGCGGCTCACCCTGACAGGCGGCCCCGGCCCCCCACGCTCCCCTCGGTGCCGCAGCGCCGGGCCCGCACACAAAGCCCCGCTGAGGGGGTGCGGAGAAGGCGGCGGAGCCCAGCCCGAGGGGCCGCGGCCGCGCGAGGGAAGTACCTGGAAGTCCCTGTCCTCGTTGAAGCGGGAGAACCTGTCCGCCATTTCGCGCCGGCCCGGCCCGGCCCGGCCCCGCTCCGGCCGCCGCCGCCTCCGCCCTCAGCGCCGCCCGCCTGCACCGCCCCCGCCGCACCGCGCATGCGCCGCCCGCGGCTCACGTGCGCGGCGACGCGGGTCACGTGAGCGGCAACGACGGGGGTCCCTCACGGCAGCGCCAACGCGCGGAGCGGAGTGGCTGCTGCAGCGGGAGCCGGCGGCAGGACGGGCCCGGAGACTGCGGCGCGCCAAGGGGGCGGAACCGGCTCGCACGGCCGGCCGCGCCCTCAGGGCTCCGCTGCGGCAGGTCACGTCCCGCCGAGCCTCGCTGCGCGTCTGACTGCGGATGGCAGCGCGCAGGCCCGCCCCGGCGGCCAATGGGGGCGCGAGCAGCGGCACGCGCGCGCCGGGCAACCAATGAGGGCGCCTGCACCGCACGCGCGTGCCTAGCAGCCAATTAGGGCGCGAGCTACTGCGCAGCGCGGGGCACCGTTTTCCACCCGCTGCAACGCGCATGTGCAAAGGCGTCACACGGAGAGGGCTCGACATGGAGACAGCGAGCTCCGCTTCGGCCTTCCCGCCCTCCCGGCCTGAGCCAATGGGAGCTGCTCCAGTCGCTTGAGTGATGGACGTGTGAACCAATGGGAGCGCAGGCTCTCCACCGCCCCCCGGAGTGCGCAGCGGGCCGTGCCGCCTGCTGGGGCCGCGCATGCGCAGAGCGGGATCGGCGGGGCCCGCGCGGGGGTGGCTGAGGGCGGCCTGGGGCCCCTCAGCGCTGGGAGCGGCTCGGGGCCGGAGAGCCCTCACGGGCATCGCAGAAATGGTGGCCAGCACAAATCCTCTCCTCTCCCCGCCCCTGAGGGGGAAGTGTGTGCCCCAACCCTGCCCTCTGCAGGGCACAGCAGCAGGGCCACGGACAGCACCGAGGGGCTGGAGGGTGGTGCTAGGTCAGGGTGTGGAGTCTGGGTCTGCTTTGGGATCGGAGTCAGGTCTAGGATCCAGATCTGGGTCTGGATTTAGGGGCCAGGACTGGGTACTCGGGGCTGTTTGATGGATTTGGGGGCTGTGAAAAACGCCAGTCACTTTTCACAGGGGGCTTGGCTGGGTTTGGCATCAGGGGATGGGCTCTAGGTCTGGGTCTGGATTTGTGGGCAAGGCTTGCATTTGGGGTCTGGGTCTAGGTTTGAGGTCTGGATCTGGGATTTGGGTCCGGCTCTGCAGAGGTCTCTGCTTCTCCATCCCCCAGCACAGCTGTCGCCAGCTGTCCCCCAGCACCGTGCCGTGTGTCGCCGGCCCTCCGCCTGCCCCGACAGCAGGAAAAACGGATCCCATCTGTCTCCATTCATTCTTTGCTTTCCCTCCCTCCGCAGCAGCCTCTCTGCCCGGGCCCTGCTGCCCTCTGCTGCCTGTCAGGGCCGGTGAGGGAGAGGAGTTCAGGATCGGGGATGTGTGCAGTGTGTTCTGTGTCCTCCATGTGCCACCAGAGCTGTCCCTGAGGGGACACCTGTGCCCTGCCCAGCGAGGCAGTGAGTCCTGAAACACTGCTTGTGCTTTGTGCTCCACTGGGTAGCTCCAGCCCAATTTGTTCATCCAGTGAGCCAGGCTGGCCTGTGCTGCCAGAACTCCTGTGTGGAACATGTGTTCCCTCACTTGCTAGGAGGGAATGCTGTGCTCAGCCTGCCCCACCACAGCAGCCCTGTGGGAATTCCCCCAGGATATCCTGGAAATAAAAACCTCGCAGGAAAAGGAGATGCTGGATGCCCCAACCCTGGAAGTGCTCAAAGCTGGGTTGGGTAAGGCCTTGAGCATCCTGGGGCTGGGACTAGGTGGTCTTTAAGGTCCATCCCGACCCCTAATATCCGATGATTCAAATCTCACCTCTCTCCTGGGGCCAGCCAGCCCTGTGTGGCCAGCCAGGTGGGATGAACCTGGAACAGGGAATTGGG
Organism: Ammospiza caudacuta; assembly: GCF_027887145.1. Taxonomy (NCBI): domain Eukaryota; kingdom Metazoa; phylum Chordata; class Aves; order Passeriformes; family Passerellidae; genus Ammospiza; species Ammospiza caudacuta. Next base: position 2,723,520 of record NC_080619.1, read on the forward strand.
GAGCCCCTCTTCTCTGGGGAGCCCCTCTTCTCTGGGGGGCCCTCTCTGGGCTGTGCCCCCCAGCCCTGCTGCCACAGGAGCAGGAGGGAGGCCAGCAATGAATGCCTCCCCACTTGGCATCTGCCTGTGCCAAGGGCCTCTCTGCCCTCCAGGACCTGTGGCTTTTGGGGGACACATCTGCCCCCTTCTGGTACCCTCTAGCCTGGAGGGACTGGCACAGGGACAGCTCTGTGTCCTACTGGGCACAGGGACAACTCAGTGTCCTTGTTGGGAACAGCTTCATGCACTGTCAGACACAGGGACAGCTCAGTGTTCACAGTGGGGACAGCTCTGTCCCCACTGGGCATGGGGACAGCTGCATGTCCCCGTGTCAGCTCTGTGTGAGGCACCCATTGGGTGCCTCTGTGTCCCCAGTGGGCTGGGGACAGTTGGAATGGCTGTGTGACACTGTGGAGTGTGACACTTCTGGTCACACTGAGCCCACCCCTCCCTGCAGGGGGACAGATGGGCACTCAGGGGACCCTGAGAGTCACCACGGGTCAGTGGCATGGGCTCACTGATGTCCCCACAGCCAGCCCTGACACTGGAGGGTATAAATAGCAGCTCTGTCACCTCCTGTCACATGCCCAGTGCTGGCAGGTCCCCTGCCCCTGGCTGGGGACACAGCTGTTCCTGGGAGAGGGAGGGGTGGCCACAGGGGCACCCCATCCTTCCTGCACTGCCACCACCCCACAGACCTGCCACAGTTCCTGGGGGACATCACTGGGGACACAGACCCCAACCCAGCACAGGGACAGAGCTGAGATGGTTGGACCACGCCCACCCGACCAATACGGGGTCCCTGTGCCCCATGGGGACTCATTGCCATCCCTGGGGACTTCAAGGGCACTTCCAACCCCAAAGCAGAGCCCAAAGGGAAATTTGTGCCCATTCCCCCCTCCCCTCCCCGCCGTGATCCCGTGCACTCCGTGGGCAGAAATGGTCACTGCGGTCTGGGCTGGCTCTAAAAATACCCAACCCCTGACAGTGACAGCTGCAGCCAGGCCAGGGGGGCCCACAGCGGGGGCTGCCAGCCCCGTGTCCCCTCCCTGCAGGGACAGCCTTGTCACTTCCCACACACACACATTTCTCCATTTCAGCGTCCCCTGGGGTCCCGTCCTGCCGCCCCAGTGTCCCAGCAGGACGGTGCCACGGGGCGGTGGCCGCGTGCCCACCGCGCCCACGCTGTCCCCAGGGCCTGGCGGGCGGCACGCGGCCGTGGTGGCCCGGTGGCCGTGGCGCTGGCCATCCCCAGGCCTCCCCGAAGCCCCTAATCCATCTCTCGCAGCAGGAGATGCCTAAGCTGCCTTTTCATGCCGGCTCCTCCGCGCGCGGCCTCGCGCGCTCTCAATGCCGGCGCTGGCAGGAGATGTGTCCGACAAGCTGAGGGGATCCTCCCCCGCCAGCAAGGTCAAGGTGTGTTTAAGCCACGTCCCCACACCCTCCCTGGTGGGCTTTGTGTCCCACCAGCACCAGGGGTGGCTTTGGGGGACAGCACAGCTTTGGGGGACAGCACAGCTTTGGGGACAGCACAGCTTTGGGGGCAGCACAACTTTGGGGACAGCACAACTTTGGAGGACAGCACAGCTTTGGGGACAGCACAACTTTGGAGGACAGCACAGCTTTGGGGGCAGCACAGCTTTGGGGGACAGCACAACTTTGGGGGCAGCACAGCTTTGGGGACAGCACAGCTTTGGGGGACAGCACAACTTTGGGGACAGCACAGCTTTGGGGGACAGCACAGCTTTGGGGGACAGCACAACTTTGGGGGACAGCACAGCTTTGGGGGACAGCACAGCTTTGCGGTCTCAGTGCCCTGAGGGATCCAGGCAGGCAGACCCATATTGTGGGGGCTCATCCCCCAGCTCAGTCTTGGGGTCACCCACCAGCCCCCCAGTCCCAGCTGGGGACCCTCTGTGGTCCTTGGCTGCCCCCAGGGCTTGGCTCACCCCACACCCAGCCCAGGGCTCATCTCTGCCCCCAGCCCCCCTGGGCAGGGCTGCTCACAGACCCCTCCCACACACAGAGCACTGCAGACCATCACACCAGTTCAGACCAGTATAAACCAGGCCTGAGCACTGCTCTCCCTGGTAAGGAGCACACGTGTGTGTGTGTCTGCACACGTGTGTGTGTCTGCACACGTGTCTGTGTGTCTGGGCATGCAGGGCCCATGCCCAGGACCCCGTGTCACTCCTGTTCCCTTGGTGACAGACCCCGTCCTCTGCTGGCACCTCGCGCCTGCTGCCAGCCAGGGCCTTTGTGCCTGGTTTTAATTAGAGCCTCTTAAGTGTGAAACAAAGCCAAGGGCAGGGCTGGGGGGCCTTCCCTTCCTCTGCGCTCTTGGGGGACCTCCAAGGTCCCCATCCTGCCTGGCATCGCCCCCCACAGCCCCTCCATGCCCCACTTGTGCTTTGCCATCCTCCGTGCCCATCCCTAAGGGACACGTGCCAGTACCCCCTGGAAGTTCTGCCCTTCAGAGTGGTGCTGGCTACACACAGGGCCTGTGCCAGATGTGGTGCCACCCCCAGTGTCACCCCCAGGGAGGAGGCTCAGAAAGGGGCCACCAGCCTGTGGCTGGGTTAGGGTGCTCCCAGCTGTGTCCCCCATCCTTGGTTATGATGGGTGCAGGGAGGACCCCACAGGCATCCTGGCACCTCATGGTGCTGGGGGGATCTCAGGAAGGGGGGCTGCATGGGCACCATGTCCTGCTCCATGAGGGGCACAGAAGCCACCAGACCTTTGGAGGTGGCTGTACCCATGGGGTCCCTTGGGTGCTGGGAGCAGGGGACTGCCAACACTGGGTGCCCACCAGCATCCCCCAGTGCCGTACTGGGATGAAGGGAGAGTGGAGCAGTGGGAGGATTGGGGCTCCTGGGTGCCCCCCACCCTGAGCAGCTCTGTGGGGACACAAAGGGGAGCTGGGGGGAAGAGCTGGGTTTGGCCCCATACTCCCAGTAAAGCCCAGTCTGGGCAGCACCCACCCTCTCCCACTGGGTGCAAGGGTTGGTCCTTGTCTTCACAGTGTCCCCTCCACCCAGGACACCAAGCCCAGACCCCCATTGGAAGTTTTGGGGAGGGGGCAGCACCCTCTACCACCCCTCATGCCTCTGGCAGGGCCTGGTGACAGGGACAAGGGATATCAACAGGATTGCCTGGCCACCCTGAATGTCCCTGTGAGGGGACACCCCTGAGCAGGTAGGACCCTGCTGCTTCCCTGGGGTGTCCCCTGACACCCCCAGCCCACGCAGGGGCTCCTCTCAGGGCTGGCTGGTGGATCTGCTCTGGGTGTTGCCATCCCCAGGAGGGCTCAGCACCCACTCTGGGTGGAACCATGTCCCAGTGTGTCCCTGGAGGCTCTGGGGACCCTTGTCCTGAGCCACCAGCACCCAGGAGGACAGGCAGGATGGGGCCAACCTCTGCAACCCCTTCTGAAAGTGAAACCCCCAATCTCCAGAAAGAATCCAAAATCTGAAGCGTTTAGGAAGTCAAGATCCACGTGGCTGTGCAGACACCCTTGTACCCCTCTGTTCCTGTCGCTGTGGGCCTGGGGGACACGGTGGGGACACTCAACCAGACTGTGCCGCCATAGGGCCGGAGCAGGAACGCGAACGGGAATGGGAACGGGAACGGATAAAGGAATGGGAACGGGAACGGGAACGGGAGCGGGAACGGGCCGGAGGCAGCGCTGGCCGGGCTCCAGCCTCTGCCCGCCGCCTCCCGCCCGGGACCCCCGCACACCCAGCGACCCCCGGGGCCCAAAGGCAGCGCAGCACCCCTAGGTGCCCCATCAGGGACAGCCGGCCCTGGCTCCCATCCCCCGGCAGCCCCGGAGGCTCCGCCATCCCGGGAGCGGGAGAGCCCCGGGCAGCCCCGCCGGGACACCCGGCACGTCCGGCCCGGGGGGCTGGCGGGGAGGGGGCCCGGCAGCATCGTGTGTCCCGGCTTTCCCCCCACCCCAGGCTTTGATTTGGGAGCCCCCCCTGCCCTTCCCCCTCGGCCAGGAGCCGCAATGGTTTCAATTACGCTGTGAAAGGCGGTGGGGCCCCCTCTTTTCACGACAGCCCGGGTCTCCTGCTCACAACAAAAGCTTAAGTTACAGGAAAGGGAGAGAAAGGGAGGGAGGACGCGCAGGGAGGGAGGGAAAGGGGCTGCCAGGAGCCCCCCAGCTCCCCAAAACGGAGCGGGCAGGGGCAGGGGGCTCCCCAGCACAGCCCCCCCGGCTGCCTTTCATCCCCCAGCCCCCCAAAACAGGGGCAGGGGTTTCCCCACCGCAGCCCCCAAGGGAAACGGGGGAAAGGCAGCCCCTTGCCTTGGGAAAGGCAGCCCCCGTTCTAGTGCCGAAATTTGGGGTGATCACCTACAGTATTATTCCCTCCAGTGGGTTCCAGTCACTCCCAGTGTGTCTGAGCCTCCCCAGTGTGTCCCAGTGCCCCCCAGTGTGTGTTTGCCTCCCCCGTGTGTCCCATGACCCCCCTGTGCTTGACCTCCCTGTGTCCCAACACTCTCAGTGTGTCTTGGATGGCCCCAGCGCATCCTGGATCCCCCTGCTGTGTCCCAGTGTCCCCCCACAGTGTGTCCCAGTGTTTCCCCAGTGTGTTCCAGTCTCCCCTTGCATGTCCCAGATCCCCCCAGCATGTCCTGGATCCTCCCAGTGTGTCCTGGTTCCCTCCAGGCATATCCCTGCCATGTCCAAGACTCCCCCCCCCAGTGTGTCCCAGTCCCTCCCAGTGTGTCCCAGTCCCAACATGTGTCCCAGTTCCCCCCAGTGTGTCCCAGTCCCTACCAGTGTGTCCCAGTTCCCCCCAGTGTGTCCCAGTCCCTACCAGTGTGTCCCAGTCCCCCAGGCCTCTCCCACTGCCCTGTTTTGGGGAGACCCCTGGCTGTGCAGTGGCCTTTTGGGGGTGCAGCACTCCATGGTGCCCAAGGAGTGGTGGCACTGCCTGGCTGACACCTGGGGACAAGGGATGTTGGGGCCAATCCTGGAGGTCTCCTGTGGGGCATGGGAGCTAATCCTGCTCTACTGCACCCTAAAGTGGGACCTGGGGACAGTGGGGGACACCTTGCAGCGCCCTAGAGGGGTCTTGGGCTGGGGGGAGCAGCCCCACAGGTGGGGGGCCAAGGTGGGGTTAGGGGACATGAGCAGTGCAGAGGACACAAGGGGGGCACAGGAGACACAGAGGGGACAGAGGACATGGAGGGAGTGCAGAGGCCACAGCAGGGCTAGGGCACCCAGCGGGGGATGCAGGGGACACAGGGGACACGGAACACTGGGGGAGTGCAGAGCACTCGGGGGGCACAGGGTACATGGGAGGTGCAGGGGACAGGGGAGGGGCACAGGACAGAGGTACAGTGACCACAGTGGTGGTCAGGAGACACGGGGGAGAAGTAGGGGACACGAGGGGACACAGGACAGCCGGACACACAGAGGGGACATGGGGGCGACACAGGATAGCAGGGCACACAGAGCGGGGACAAGGGGACATGAGGGGCACAGGGGACACGGGGCACAGGGGACACGGGGGCACAGGGGACACGGGGCACAGGGGATACGGGGGCACAGGGGACACGGGGGCACAGGGGACATGGGGGCACAGGGGACACGGGGCACAGGGGACATGGCAGGGGCACTGGGGGCACAGGGGACATAGGCGGCAGAGGCCACAGTGTGTTTTGGGCACACGGGGCACAGGGAACACAGGGGGCACAGGAGACACTGGGGGCACACGGGGCACACGGGACACGGGCGGCAGCGGCCACAATGCCATTCGGGCACACAGGGCACAGGGGACACGGAGGGGGGCGCAGAGGCCACGCTACCGTTCGGGCACACGGGGCACGGGGGACACTGGGCACACGGGGCACAGGGCCACGCTCCGGTTCGGGCACACGGGGCACACGGGGCACGGAGGACACTGGGCACACGGGGCACAGGGCCACGCTGCCGTTCGGGCACACGGGGCACAGGGGACACGGGGCACAGGGCCACGCTGCCGTTCGGGCACACGGGGCACAGGGGACACGGGGCACAGGGCCACGCTGCCGTTCGGGCACACGGGGCACACGGCAGGCCCGCTCCCCGCGGCCCCGGCCCGACCCCGCCCGCGGGGGGTTCGGGGGGGTTCGCCCCGCTCGGAAAAACTTTGAGGGGGGGCGGTGACCCCCGGGCCGGGGGCGGGGCCTGGTGGGCGTGGCCCGGGCCGGGGTGGGCGTGGCGGCCGCGGCTTTTGAATGTGATTGGTGGAGCGGGCGGGGCCGGGGGCGGGGCGGGCGGCGCTGGCCCCGCCCGGCGGGGACGCGGCGCTGCCCCGCACAAAGGCGGCGGGAGCGTCCGGTGCGGTCGCTCTGTTCCCCGCGCCCCGGGACCCCGGCACCCCCCGGCACCCCCCGGGACCCCCCTCCCGCCACCCTCCCGGCACCACCGGGAGCAGCAGGAGCGCCAAGTTCGGGCAGCGGGAGCAGCGCCGCGGAGCACCGGGAGCCCCACGTCCGAGCACCGGGAGCCGTCCCGCCACGCACTGGAGATCGAGACACCGGGAGCCGTCCCGCCGGGCACGGGGTAGGCGGACAGCGGGCAGCGGGAGCCGTCCGGGCAGCGCCGGGTACGGGGGATCCGGGAGCCATCCAGGCGGGAGCTGAGAGCGTCCCGTCACCGGGGATCGTCCGGCGCCAGCACCGGCCACGGAGGAGCTGATCCCCGGGAGCCGTCGAGTCAGCATCGGGCACGGCAGATCAGGCCAGCCGGGGTCATCCAGGCGGCACCAGAGCGTATCCAGTCACCGGGAGCCGTCCAGGCAGCCCCGGGCACGGCAGCCCCGGACGGGAGGATCGGCCGTGCGGCGGGGCACCGGGCACGGTAAATCGGGGCGCACGGCTCGGGGCACCATGGGCCCCCCCGGCGTGCTGCCCGCCCTGGCCTGGCTGTTGGCGGGGCTGAGCGTGCCGGCGCCGAGCCGGGCCCAGCTGCACGGCGAGAAGGGCATCTCCATCCCCGACCACGGCTTCTGCCAGCCCATCTCCATCCCGCTCTGCACCGACATCGCCTACAACCAGACCATCATGCCCAACCTGCTGGGTCACACCAACCAGGAGGACGCGGGGCTGGAGGTCCACCAGTTCTACCCTCTGGTGAAGGTGCAGTGCTCGCTGGAGCTGAAGTTCTTCCTGTGCTCCATGTACGCGCCGGTGTGCACGGTGCTGGAGCAGGCCATCCCGCCGTGCCGCTCCATCTGCGAGCGGGCGCGCCAGGGCTGCGAGGCCCTCATGAACAAATTCGGCTTCCAGTGGCCGGAGCGGCTGCGGTGCGAGAACTTCCCCCGGCACGGCGCCGAGCAGATCTGCGTGGGGCAGAACCACTCGGAGGACGGCGGCTCCCCGGCGCTGCTGACCAGCGCCACGCCGCTGGCCGGCCAGGGCACCCCCGGCGCCCCCCGCTACGCCACCCTGGACCACCCCTTCCACTGCCCACGGGCGCTGAAGGTGCCCAGCTACCTCAACTACAAGTTCCTGGGGGAGAAGGACTGCGCGGCGCCCTGCGAGCCCACCCGGCCCGACGGCCACATGTTCTTCAATGAGGACGAGATCCGCTTTGCCCGCATCTGGATCCTCATCTGGTCCGTCCTGTGCTGCGCCTCCACCTTCTTCACCGTCACCACCTACCTGGTGGACATGCAACGCTTCCGCTACCCCGAGCGACCCATCATCTTCCTCTCGGGGTGCTACACCATGGTGTCGGTGGCCTACATCGCCGGCTTCGTGCTGGAGGAGAGGGTGGTGTGCAACGAGCGCTTCCAGGAGGACGGCTACCGCACCGTGGTGCAGGGCACCAAGAAGGAGGGCTGCACCATCCTCTTCATGATGCTCTACTTCTTCAGCATGGCCAGCTCCATCTGGTGGGTCATCCTCTCCCTCACCTGGTTCCTGGCCGCCGGCATGAAATGGGGCCACGAGGCCATCGAGGCCAACTCCCAGTACTTCCACTTGGCCGCCTGGGCAGTGCCGGCGGTCAAGACCATCACCATCCTGGCCATGGGGCAGATCGACGGCGACCTGCTGAGCGGCGTCTGCTTCGTGGGCCTCAACAACATCGACCCTCTGCGAGGCTTCGTGCTGGCGCCGCTCTTCGTCTACCTCTTCATCGGCACCTCCTTCCTCCTGGCCGGCTTCGTCTCCCTCTTCCGCATCCGCACCATCATGAAGCACGGCGGCACCAAGACGGAGAAGCTGGAGCGGCTCATGGTTCGCATCGGGGTTTTCAGCGTCCTCTACACCGTGCCGGCCACCATCGTCATCGCCTGCTACTTCTACGAGCAGGCCTTCCGCGAGCACTGGGAGCGCAGCTGGATCAGCCAGAACTGCAAGAGCTTGGCCATCCCCTGCCCGCTGCACTTCACCCCCCGCATGACCCCCGACTTCACCGTCTACATGATCAAGTATCTCATGACTCTGATCGTGGGCATCACCTCGGGGTTCTGGATATGGTCTGGCAAAACCCTGCACTCCTGGAGGAAGTTCTACACTCGGCTCACCAACAGCAAGCAGGGCGAGACCACGGTGTGACCCCCCCCGCCCTTCGGCCTGAAATATTTTTTTGTTTTGGGGGTGGGGTGGGGGAGGAGTTATTATATATTTTTTATTTTTAGATTTATTAACGTCTAAGGGGTGTCTCTCTTTCTCTTTGGATTTTTTTTTTTTTGTAATTAAACCTGTAAATAGCATTTGTAAATTTAAGTATATATTTGTATTTGAACGTGTGGAAAAAGAGAGGGAGGAAATAGGAGGAGAGGGAGGGAGAAAGAGGAGAAAAAGGAAGGAGAAGAGGGGAGGGAAAAGAATGAAAAGGGGAAAAAACAGTGGAAAAGAGAGGAAAAAGGGGGGAAGGAAAGAAAAATAGGAAAGAAAAAAAGAGGAGACAAGGGAAAAATGAGCAGCAGGGGTGAAAAAAGGAGAAAAGTGAGGAAAAAGGGGAAAATGAGAAAAAAGGGAGGAAAAAAGTGGGAGAAAGGGGAGGAAAACAGAAGAAAAGGGAGAAAAACAGAAAAGAGCAGAAAAAAGGAGAGAAGGGAAGAAAAATGAGAAAAAGCAGAAAAAAACGAAAGGGAGAAAGAACAGGAGAAGGAGAGAAAAAGATAAAAAAGGAGGGGGAAAGAGAAAAAAGAGATTAAAAAAACAAGGAGAGAAAAAGGATCAGGAAAAAAGAGAAAGAGGTGGGAAAATGGAGAAAAAAGAGGAGAAAAAGGGGAAAAACACTGCCAAGGCTGGGAGAGGACCCTCGGCCCCCTGCTCCCCCCTTCCCGCTCTGTCCCGGCTCCCTCCAGCCCTGCTCCGCTGGCCCCTGAAAAAAAGGGTGAAAAAAAGGCAAAAAACCCCAAAACCAAGCCCATTCTTCTCTCTCTCCTTTCAAAACTCCCCAAGAAATTGGATTTTTTCTTCCCCACCCCTTTGCTCACACAAGACCCCGGGCTGGGGCTGCCGCCCCCGGGGGCTCTCCCTGGGTCCCCCTCCTTGGCTGATGACTTTTCCTCCCAAATCCCTTTTTGAACAATCCTTCCCAAATACAAACGAGTCCAAAAAATGCCAGATTATTCCCGAGGGGGGCTTTTTTTTTTTTTTTTTCACCCCCAAAAAAAACCCCAATAATTAAATTATGGGGGTTCCCATGGATTCTGCTGGGCCCCCCCATTTCCACCACCCCGTGGGGATGAGCCTCCCTCCAGCTGGAACAAAGCACTTTGAAAAGGGGGAAAAAGAGATTTTTAACCCAAAAAATGAGGAATTTTCAGTGTGAAGAGGGAGGGGGGACCTCTCCTGTGTCCCCCCCCGGGAGGAAATAGCTCACATTTTCTTTGGGATTAGGGGTTTGCCGGGGGTGTTCGATCTGTTGGGGTTTGGGGGATGCTGGAGGGGGGATCTAGGGGAGTTTCAGCTGGAGGGGGGACAACTCAGGGCAGGGAGGGGGGGCTGAAAGGATGGATTTAATCAGCTGGGTTTAATTGGAATGAAAAAAAAAATTCTCTTCCCAAAATGGAGAGGGAGACCTGGCCACAAAGCGCTGGCCCCAAGGGTGCCCCAAAATCAGCCCTGGGGAGCCTCAGCCCTTCTGGTCTGGCTCGTTGCAGGAGATTTGGGGATCCCTGGAGCACAAAGAGGGATTGCCAGGGCAAACCATTCCCCTTCCCCCAGCAAAGGCCGGGAAAAATCCCCAAACCCCCTTAAAAATCCCAGTCCCGCGGAGAGGGCGAGGCGGGAGCTGAAGGGGTTAAGGCAGTGCCTCTCCAGCACATTTTGGAAAGGAAAAACTCTTTGGATCCGGTTTAATTTTCCAGCGATGACTTGGAAGGGGGAGAGAAGAGGGGGAGAAACTTATCCAGGGCTTCTTTTCCCCCTCCTCTGCTGTTTGGAGAGGCAGTTTGGGGGTCGGGCTGGGCTTTTTGGGGACACCCCCAGTCCCCCCTTGGCACCCCCCAGGACACCCCAGCACCCCCTGTTACCCCAGTTCTTGCCCTGGGAGCCTCTGGAAGTGGGAATTCGGGCAGGGAGGTCCCTGCAGTCTGTTCTGGTGGTGGCATGGGCAGGCTGAGCCTCGGCCAAGGCATCAGGGGACCCCCCCTGCACCCCTCAATGCCCACCCCGAGGGTGCCACCCCCTTGCCAAGGGGGTTTCAGGCTGTTTCCAGCCTTGCCTCTGGGTGTTTCAGTTTTGGGGTGCTATCCTCGGGGTCCTTGCTCTGGCTGGAGGGTCCTGCTCCCCAAAAAGCTGCTCCCCCCCAAGGCTGCTTTGTTTTCTGGAGCTGAAGATCACGGGGGACGGGGGAATGTAAACTCTCCACCCAGGAATGCAGGAGCTCCGAGAGGAGATTTTTTTTTAAAGGCTTCATGTCCTGGCTTTGGAAAACAGAGCTGGGATCTGGGATTGCTGGGGCTGCTCCTGTGCTCCGGGGTTGCTGAGGGATCTGGGGGTTCTGGGGGTCCCTGACCCCACAGGCTCCTGTGATAGAGCAACTGGGGCTGCTCTGTGCCTTTTCCGAGCAATTTTTGGGGGTTTTGGAGGGTTTTGGCTCTCAGGGCTGTTTGCGGCCGTGGCAGGAGGAGCTGGAGGGTGTCTGCAAGCAGCAGTCAGCGTGTGTCCCCTCTGTCCCCTGCTCTGTCACCCCAGGGATGGGGCACCCTGGGGAACACCAGGGACAGGTCACCCTGAAGATGGATCAGCCTGGGGAGCACCAGGGACAGGTCACCCCAAAGATGGATCTCTGTGGGAATGGGTCACCCTGGGTACAGGTCACCCTGGGGATGGGTGACCCCAAGGATGGGTCACCCCAGGAGCAGCTGATTGATCTCTGAGGAGAGATCACCCCAAACCCAGCTAACCCCAGGGATGGCTCACCCCATGTCCAGGTAACCTTGGGGATGTCACCCAAAGAATGGGTGCCCCCAAGTGCCACCAGTCCCAGGGACAGGGGGCAGGGACCTCCTGGCTGAGCAGGGCTGTCCCCAGGTCGGTGAATCCCATCCTCCTCCTCCCCTTTTAAGCCGGGTGAAGAGGGAGCAAACGCCAGCGGCTCGGGCCGTGTCCCCTCCCGGCTGTCCTTTGATGTCCCCTAATGAGCCCCGCTCTGTTTTCACAGCTGCCACCGCCGCGGGAGTCAATTAATCAATTAACGCCAAAGCCGGGCCGGCCCCGAGCACCCGCAACTCATCACAGCGGTGCCAGCGGTGCCACCAGTGCTCCTGGGCATGGGGACAGGGCTCAGCACACCGGAGTGTCCCAGCACGGGGACAGCCCCGGCGGTGACAGCACTGCAGGCAAGGGACAGGAGGAGGAGGAGCTGGGAGCAGGACCCTGGGCCATGCGGTGTCCCCAGCGCTGCTTGTCCCAGCGCTCCGGGGACCCAGGCTGTGGTCACTGCTGTCCCCTGCTGCTGGTCCTGTCCCCTTATCCAAGGGCTCTCCTGTCCCCAGGTTCTCCTGTCCCCTGTCCCGCATGGAGGCTGTCCTGTCTCCTGGGGCTGTTCTGTCCCCTGTCCCCATGGTCCCCAGGTTCCCCTGTCCTGTTCTGTCCCCATGGCCCCCGGGTTCCCCTGTCCCCAAACTGTCCCTTTTCCACCCCGGGTGACAATTCCCTCAGGGCAGTGGGATCCATCTCCCCTGTCCCCTCCCCTGCCATCACCCCCCTTGTCCCGCTCTCCAGCAGTGACACGGAGGTGACAGAGCGCACGGATGTGACAAGGGACATCTCTTTGCTACACTTCACGTATCTCCACGATCTTGTTATGACAAGTCCTGAGATTTTGTGGGGACATCTCTGGCTGTCCCCACCTTCTGGCTCCGTGTGCCTTCCCCCGCAGCAGTGAGCCAGCGCCCAGCGGGGCCCCGGCTGTCCCCGGCTGTCCCCGGGCCGGCTGTCCCCGCCGGGCGGGCGCTGCAGCGGGATCTGGCCGGGGCCGAGCCTGGCCGGGCGCCAGCGGACAGGCGGCTCCATTCGCTCCGGCCGCTCTTAAAGGAGACGGAGCCGCCGGGACGGGACGGGCCGGGACGGGACGGGACCGGCACCCCGGGGGTCAGGGCAGGAGCCCCAACCTGTCCCCATCCCGGCCAGGTGGGCACGGTGCGGGTAGGATCCATCCCTGTCACTGTCCCCGAGCCGTGTGGGATCCTGGCTCTGTACGGGGACACGGCTGAATGTGGGGGAATGGGGAACGTGGGGAATGGGGAATGTGGGGGAATGGGGAATTTGGGGCTGCCTCCACATCCCAGCATTGTCCTGGAGAGCTTGGGGACAGTGGGTGTGATGAGCTGTGCCATTCACAGTGTCCTCCCCTCCCCTGGACACAGGGATGTGGGGTCCTGACTCCATCCCAGCACCGCTCCTGCAGGACAGAGCTGGATTGACCCAACCTCCATCCTGGGGAACTCCTGCAGAAGCTGGGAAGGATGGACACAGGGTGGGTGGGCGGGCATGGGCTCCCAGCTCGATTCTGGTGCAGCTCATGGAGAAGCTGGGATGGGTGAGAGTGGGAGACCACCAACATCCAGGGCCTGTCCAGAGAGAGTTGGGTGAATGGACAAGGGATGGATGATGGATGGGTGGATGGATGGGTGGATGGATGGATGGATGGATGGATGGATGGATGGATGGATGGATGATGGATGGATGATGGATGGATGGATGGATGGATGATGGATGGATGATGGATGGATGGATGGATGGATGGATGATGGATGGATGGATGGATGGATGGATGGATGATGGAAGGCTGGATGGGTGGATAGGTAGATATTGGATGGATGGACATCAATGGATGCACATGTGTGAAATGGGGGGATGTGAGGTGGATGGATAGAAGGACATGGATGGACACGGTCCCTTCCCCACCCCCCAGGCCCCCTCCCTTCCCTGTCCCGCCGGGCTCAGCCCGGGGCCATCCCTCGGCCCCTCGGTCCCGCAGCTGCCCTGGCCGGGGCAGGGTCCGGCCGGGGGGCCCAGGGGGCTCCGGGGGAGGGTCCGGGCTGGCCGGGGGGCCCAGAGGGGGCTGGGGGGAGGGTCCGGGCGGGCGCGGGGGCGGCTCCGGAGGCGGCGGCGGCTCCGGGTGCGGGAATGTTTGTGCAGCTGGAGCCGATTATGGGGCGGCAGCGGGAGGGGGAGGGGGGCGAGGGGGTCGTGCAGGGGGGAGAAGGATGTGCAGGGATTGCAGAGCGGTGTGCAGGGGGCTCCCCACCTGCGGGGAGCGCGTGTGGAGGGTCCCCAGGCACCCCCGGGCACATGTGGGGTGCCACCCACTCCGAGCTGTCCCACACGTGTGTGCAAACCCCAGGGACACGCCGGGGACACACCGGGGACACACCAGGGACACACCAGGGACACGCCGGGGACACCCTCGGGCTGGGGGTGCCCCTCGGGGGGGTCACTCCCCCCACGCTGGGGATCCCCAGCTCGGTCGTGGTGCTCGCTCCGGTCCCGGGGGATGCAGCCACACCCAGGGCCAGGGCGGTCCAGAGGTCACTGATTGTCCCTGTCCTGTCTGGGGGGGTGAAGGAGCCACCCCTGCAGGAACCTTGGGGGTGTCCCCTCATCCAGCTCAGCCCCCCTGATCCAGCCCTGATTGCCCCTCTGGAGATGGAACAGGGGAAGGGGGGATGGCACCCCCAAAACAGAAAATTGGGAATGTCTCCGCATGGCACCACCCATCAAAGCACACCCCAAAAGCCACAATTCCCCCATCAGGGTTTAACCCCTGCACTGCCAGGACCATGACACTGCCTGATCCCACTCCCTGTTTCCATTGCTTTTACCCCAAAACTGCTGGTTGAGGTTGGACAAATGATTCCCTTGGCCCAATCTCCCATTTTTTATTCATTATTCGTTATTTTTATTAGTTGCTGTCATTATTATTAATAAAGGAAAAGAAATCAACCCCCAACATGGCAAATTATCTGCTTGTCTTTGTCTGCTTCCTCTGGGATGGATGGATGGATGGATGGATGGATGGATGGATGGATGGATGATGGATGGATGATGGATGGATGGATGATGGATGGATGATGGATGGATGGATGGATGGATGGATGGATGGATGACGGATTGATGGATGGATGGATGGATGATGGATGGATGGATGGATGATGGATGGATGGATGATGGATGAATTATGGATGGATGGGTGGATGGATGGATGGATGGATGGATGGATGGATGGATGGATGATGGATGGATGGATGGATGGATGGATGACGGATTGATGGATGGATGGATGGATGATGGACGGATGGATGGATGATGGATGGATGGATGATGGATGGATGGATGATGGATGGATGGATGGATGATGGATGGATGGATGGAAGGATGGATGATGGATGGATGGATGGATGATGGATGGATGATGGATGGATGGATGATGGATGGATGATGGATGGATGGATGGATGGATGGATGGATGGATGATGGATGGATGGATGGAAGGATGGATGGATGGATGGGTGGATGGATGATGGATGGATGGATGGATGGATGGATGATGGACGGATGGGTGGATGATGGACGGATGGATGGATGATGGATGATGAATGGATGGATGGATGGATGGATGGATGGATGGATGGATGATGGATGGATGGATGGATGGATGGATGGATGGATGGATGGATGATGGATGGATGGATAGATGAGGGATGGATGATGGATGGATGGATGGATGATGGACAGACAGACAGACTGTGTCTCTGCCTGCACTACCCTGTGCCACCCCACTCACCCTGTGCCCGCTGGGTTTCAGGGGTGAATGTGGGGTTCAAAACCTGTTTAATGTTCTTTTTTGGGTGGGTTCATTAAATCCAGGGGCAGGTTCAGTGCCAGGATGGGCAGACTCTCCAGAAGGCCAGGATGTGCTTGGCACACACAGAATCCTGCTCATGGACCTGCCTGAACCCTCCTGTTGGGGCTTTAATGCACCGTCCCTCCATTTCTGAGAGTTTTCTTACATGGAATTTGGAGGAGCACAGGGCTGGGTCCCTCCTGGTGCTGCAGGACCTGGCTGCCATCGGTGTGATGAGCTGGGGGTGGCTGGGTCAGTCTCAGATCCAGGGATCCCAGGGGCTGCTCCCCTGCATTTTCCCACTGCAGGGAGGCAGAGGAGGGGGAACGGCCCCCTCAGCCCCCCAGATCCACGCAGCCCCCCTGACCCACTAAACATCAACTGCTGGGCACCAAAACCTGGCTGCTGAAGGGGGCAGTGGTGCCACCTCTCTGTGCCTGTCCCCAGGGCTGGCACCTCCTGGGGGATCCCACAGCGACATTGGGATCCCACAGTGATCCCACAGTGACATTTGGATCCCAGAGTGACATTTGGATCCCAGAGTGACATTGTTATCCCACAGTGATCCCTCCTGGGGGATCCCACAGTGACATTGGGATCCCACAGGGACATTGGGATCCCCGAGTGACATTGGGATCCCACAGGGACATTGGGATCCCACAGTGATCCCTCCTGGGGGATCCCACAGTGACATTGGGATCCTGCTGTGATCCCATGGGGACATTGAGAACCTACCATGATCCTTTCTGGGGGATCCCACAATGACACTGGGATCCCACAGGGACATTTTGATCCCACAGTGATATTGGGATCTCACAGCAACATTGGGGGATCCCTCTTGGGGGATCCCACAGTGACATTCGGATCCAACAATGACATTGGGATGCCACAGTGGCATTGGGATCCCGCTGTGATCACTCCTGGGAGATCTCACAGTGACATTGGGATCCTGCTGTGATCCTTCCTGGGGGATCCCACAGTTACATGACTCCCCAAGGGCAGGGTTTTGGTTTTATTCCCCATTTGATATAAACCTGACCCTTCCAGGGGTTAAATTGGCTTTTCCAGTGGCAGAAAGGGGCTGCTCTGAGGGCTGCTGGTCCTGGCCTGCTGGGGACAGACGCAGCAGGGCAGGCTCAGCTGTGGGGGCTCAGTGTGATGTGAGGGCTCAGGGTGATTTGGGGGGCTCGGTGCGATTTGGGGGCTCGGTGTGATTTGGGGGGCTCAGGGTGATTTGGGGGCTCAGTGTGATTTGGGGGGGGTCAGTGTGATTTGGGGGGCTCAGGGTGATTTGGGGGCTCAGTGTGATTTGGGGGGCTCGGTGTGATTTGGGGGCTCAGTGTGATTTGGGGGGGGTCAGTGTGATTTGGGGGGCTCAGGGTGATTTGGGGGCTCGGTGTGATTTGGGGGGCTCGGTGTGATTTGGGGGGCTCGGTGTGATTTGGGGGCTCAGTGTGATTTGGGGGCTCGGTGTGATTTGGGGGGTGTCAGTGTGATTTGGGGGGCTCGGTGTGATTTGGGGGCTCAGTGTGATTTGGGGGGCTCAGGGTGATTTGGGGGCTCAGGGTGATTTGGGGCTGTTTCCTGACCAGCTGAGGGTGCAAGGCCGGGTGTGTCCCCACCCTGTGCCCCTGCAGCGGGCAGCGCAGGGACGCAGGGACAGGGTCCCCCTTGTGGGGTCAGGGACAGGATCCTGCTAGTGGACACAGGGACAGGATCATTCCTGGGGACACAGGGACAGGGACACAAGGACAGGGTCCTGCTCAGGGACACAGGGACAGGATCCTCGCTGGGGACATAGGGACAGAGTTCCCTTTATGGAGCCGGGGACAGGGTCCTGCTCAGGGACACAGGGACAGGATTCTCCCCCGGGACACAGGGACAGGACGATTCCCGGGGACAGAGGGACAGGATCCCCTTGGGGACACAAGGACAGGATCCCGCACAGGTGCCAGGCCCTGCTGGTCTCTCCCCCCTCCCCGGCGCTGTCCGGGGCGCTCAGGGGTCCATGGGGATGCGGATCCTCGGGACCCCCAGCAGGACGTGCCCCCTCCAGCCCCGGACCCACGGCTGGGGCTGTTCCGTGTGGGACCCCCGGCCCGTCCCAGCCCCGGCGCCTTTCCCGGTGCCCCGGGCCCGGCGTCCCCCGCTCCTTCCCGGGGGCCCCCGAGAGACACCGGGCACGCCCATTGGCTACACCCATTATACGACCACGCCCACAATGACGACACCCTCAGCACAGACCACGCCCACGCCCCGGCGTATTCCCGCCTATTTTAAGGCCACGCCCCTTTTGGACACGCTCCCTCCCATGGCCTCCGCGCTCTTCGCCTGCCACGCCCCTGGCCAAAAGCCACGCCCCAGCTCAGACCCTTCCTCCAATCAGCGCTGTGTGCCGGGCGGAGACCCCGCCCCAAGCCCCGCCCTCCATACGTCACTGCCTCAGCCTCGCGCTCTCCCTTCGCCCCCTTCAGGCCACGCCCCCACAGGCCACGCCCACCCAGCTACCGAAATAGCTCACCAGGCCGCGCCCCATGGCACCACGCCCCCTGCCGTCTGCGCAGGCGCAGTTCAGTAAACCCCTCCGCCCAGCCCCGCCCCTCCGCACTCCCCGCTCGTTCCGCCGCCCGCGCGCCGGGACTGCAGTTCCCGGCATGCCGCGCGCGCGGAAGGGGCGTGGCCGCGGCGCCGCTTCCGTGCTGGCGGCGAGGCGGAGGAGCGGCAAGATGGCGGCGGCGGCGGTGCTGGAGCTGCAGCGCGCGCAGTCCCTGCTCTCCACCGACCGCGAGGCCTCCATCGGCATCCTGCACTCCATCGGTGAGCGCCGGCCCGCCGCCCGCGCCGCCCGCGCCCCGCCGCCGCCCGCGCCGCTCCGAGCCCCGCGCCGCCGCCGCTGCTGACTCACCGTGCGCGCCGGCCGGGAGCGCGGCCTGGGCCCGGCCCCGCGGCGCTGCCCCGCGCCGGGACGGCTCCGGCGGCGGCCCCCACGCGTGGGGGCACGGGCGGCAGCGGCTGTCGGTGCGGCGGCGGGGCCGGTGCCCGCTGCGTGCCCGCGGAGCCGCTCGGAGCAGCCCCGGAGCCGGGCCGGCCGCTCCTCCCCGTCCCGCTGGAATGAACGCGGCGGCCCGGGAGCCCCGATCGGACCGTGGCGGTGCCGGTAGCGCGGGGTGTCGGGGCGGTTCGGGGCGCGGTGTCACGGCCCGGTCCCGCCGTGCCCTCGGCCGGGAGCCTCCGATGTTTCCGCCGGTGCCGCGGCCGGAGCGGCTCCCTCGGGGTTCGCTTCTCCCAGCCCGGGGAGCGCTCGGTGCTTTGGGGGTGCGGGCACCGCGCGGGGCCGGGGGTGCTCGGTGGGCTTGGTCCCGGTGACCTCTGCGGGGATGTCACCCCCGTTGTCCCCTCTCTGCGTCGGGAGAAGTTTCCGAGTTTCCCGGTGCTGCCCGGCTCTCAGAGCTCTTGTCTGTTTGTCCCGCCGTGTTTTGCTCGTCTCGGGGTCGGACTCAGCCCCTGGTGTGGGTGGCAGCGTCAGGAGTGGCCCTGGCAGTGTCGCTGTGATGTTTTACTCCTTCAGAGCGAGGTTCTTTCACTTTTGATAGGGAATTAGAGCGGTGAGAGCCGCAGCTGCAGTTCCCAGAGCCGGGTTTGGTTTTGTTTGTGTGGAGTTGGAGCAGCTCCCTGTGCTGGGGCTGGTGGCAGGGAGGGATGGATAACTCACATGGAGCTGGGGCTGTGCTGCTGCCTGTCACTTGTCCCTTTATCTGCCTCGGAGCAGAGGGTGGTGGCACTGCCAGGACACCAGGGTGGGGAGGGCTGTACCCACCTCACTGTGCTTGTCCGTGGGATCTCAGTTTAATACACAAAGCAGCAACAGCAGCAATCCCAGAGTGGAGTGTCCAACCCCAGCAATGCCATTAAATGTCTCTTGTGCTCTGGTGTGTGGTGCTGGCTCTGAGTGACACAAGCTGAGATTGTTGAAACCTGGAGCTGGAGTGATCAGGGCTGGTAAATCATCTGTGTAGCACTGACAGAGCTTTGCAAACTTCCCTGCTCTGGATTTAAACTTCCCAGAGCTCTTGGGCCAGACTGAGCTCCCTGTTGGAGCAGGCTCTGCTCAGGGCACACACCCAGGAGCTGAGCAGCAGGGATGGTTTCCACCTCAAGCACCACTCAAGGCAACTCTCCTGCTCTTTCTCTCCCCAGTGAAACGTGATGTCCAGGAAAACGATGAAGAAGCAGTGCAAGTCAAAGAGCAGAGCATCCTGGAGCTGGGGTCACTGCTGGCCAAGACTGGGCAGGCAGAAGGTGAGCCTGAAATCAGGAGTTGGGGTAACAGCCAGGAGATCCTGCCTAAGTAAGGATTTATCTCCTTGCTTAGTGGGATAGCTGGAAAAACAGCTTTTGGCAGGAAATGTTCTCTCAGAGACAGGACAGAAACTAAAAACCAAATAAAGAACATCAATATTAATCTGCTGTTGCTTGCCCAGTGTTCCAAACAATGCACAGTTCAGTCTGTGGCCTTTGGTGTGGGGCTGTTTCAGTGTGGGTGACTGAAGTTTTGCTGAGTTCTGTTTGAGATGAGAGGTGTCTCCTGCTTGGTTTCAAATGGCAAAGTTTGTCCCATGGAATATTTTCTCACCAACATCTCTCACAATCCATTGATTTATCTGCTGGCCATTACATCAGCAGCCCTGTCCAGCTCTGCAGGGGACAGTCCCTCTATTGTGAGTGTGAGGGGACAGGGATGGAGTTGAGTTCTGTGTTCAGTGATGATTTGGAGTCTGTTGCTGTCTCCTCAAGGCAGCCCTTGGTTGTTTTACACTCAGCAGTTTGGGGCTGTGCCTTTTTCCTAAAATGCTCCTTTTTTGGAGCATTTTAGGACACTCTGTGTCTGTGCCCAGAGTTTTCTGTGGAAATGTTTCCTGTGGGGTGGGGAAAGCACCCAGCAGCAGGTTCAGTCCCACTGCAAGGGACACCAGAGCAGCTCATGGAAAGTTCCTGAGGGCTCAGCCACAGCTCCAGGTCACAGTTTGTGTCTATTGTGCAATGTCCCTTGGTGTCCCACTGGGAAATTCCTGTTGGGCTGGGCATTCCAGCCCTGTCCCACTGTGGGTGACTGGTCCTTGTCACCTCACTCAGGTGATTCCTCTGATTCCTGCTGCTTTTAGGGTGTCTGGGGACAAACAAACCCCTCAGATCAGCACAGGGTTTTCCTGAGGAAGCTGCTGTGCCAGTGCCCTTCCTGGCTGAGGTCAGGAGCTCTGTGGTGTCTGTGCTGTGCCAGTGCCCTTTGCACCCTGCTCTTTGCTCAGCAGAGAGCACCAAACGTGGCTGCAGCAGGGCAGATGTGTGTGTTTGGGTAAAAAAGGGGAAATCAGAGTTTCTCCAGGTCAGTGTGGATGTGCTGCTGCTGAGGGCAGAGTTCTTGTGGCCTCCTCAGCTCTGCAGGGTTGAGTTTGAGCTGAAGTTTGGCACAAGGATAAAGAGCTCCAGGGTTTCCCCAGAGGGTGGTGATTGATGGATTTATTTTCTTTCAAGGGGAAGGCTGAGGAATTAAAAGTAACACTGTTAACTCATCAAACTCAGGGCTGTGAGAGGCAAACATGGGATGTATTTGTGGTCTGTTAAAGGCACCAATAGCTGCAGAGTGAGTTCTGGAGGGGGGGAAATGGACCTAGAGCCATTCAGAAGCCACTTGTGTGTGTGCAGCAGGACCTGGAGGTGTTTTTGGAGTTGTGGGAATGAAGGACAGGGTACCCTGGCTTAGGGTGCTGCTGGAGCTGTGGGCAGGGCTCTGGCCCTTCCCCTCCTGTCACCTGTCTGGGTAGGAGTGACAGGTCAGGGGCAGCAGCACCATCACAGGCACAGCTGCCCCCAGAGCCCCCAGGGCTGGGATTTCATCCTGTGCCTTTCACCAGGTACAGCTGCCCCCAGTGCTGGGCTCACACTGGGATTTCATCCTGGGGCTTTCACTGCACAGGGTTTGGTTTTAGCCAGGAATTTCTGGGACAGGTTTGAGGGGTTCCAGTGCCCTAAGGGGTGGTGGCTGCACTGTCTATTAAGTTCTGTTTGTGCTAAATCTGCATTTTGGGATGTTTAGAAACCTTCCAGTGCCTTAACAGGCTCCAGGAGCTGGAGAGGGACTTGGGCAGGACCCAGGGAATGGTTCCCAGTACCAGAGGGTAGGGATGGATGGGATATTGGGAATGAGGAATTGTTCCCTGTGAGGGTGGGCCGGCCCTGGATCCCTGGCAGTGCCCAAGGCCGGGCTGGAGCAGCCTGGGACAGTGGGAGGTGTCCCTGCCATGGCAGGGGTGGCACTGGATGAGCTTTAAGATCCCTTCCAACCTAAACGATTCTGTGATTCTGTGACTCTACTGAGCTGCAGCCTTTGTTTACAAAAATAGAAATAATAAAAGTGACCCCCTTCAATCCTTAATCTTTATCAAGCAACTAAAATTGTAGATTGATTACCAAACTTGTAGATTGCTTACTTTTCTTTGTGGCAGTTCCAGATTTTTATAGCATTTCACAGAGCTGTAGGGTTGGAATATCTGGATTGGGGATTTGGATGTGTGCAGTGTTAGCTGGTGGTTACTTTTCTGTGTGACAGTTCCAGATTTTTATAGCATTTCACAGAGCTGTAGGGTTGGAATATCTGGATTGGGGATTTGGATGTGTGCGGTGTTAGCTGGTGGAAGCACTTCCCTGAGGATGAGCTGCAGGCTTCATTTTCCAGAGCTGCTGCTGCTCATCACTCCTGCAGAGCTGTCAATCCCACCCCTTTACCAGGCATTGCATTTTCTTTAGAAAAATCAAACCCTAAAAATAGTTGATGGTTACGTTGGTAGGAGAGAGAAATTTCTGTGGGAACTTTGAGGCTGCCTGGCTGAGTGTGGAGTTTGCAGAATGCACAGCTGCATTCCAGCTGTTGGCTTGGGCTCTGCTTTTGGAGGAGCTCTGGGGCACATCATGGGATGCTAAACAGTGCAGTCTGTTCCACTGGAGTTTTCCTTCTTTGTTCTGCAGTTCCTGTGGGAAAGAGTGAGTTGGGCACTGATCCCACTGGTCCTGAGGAGCTGGGGGAGGCAGGGATGCACAGGAGGAGGCTTCCTGGTGCTGCTTGGGAGCTGCTGGATCTTGGAGAGCCTCAATTAAATCCAGAGCCCACCTTTCCCAGCTCCCAGCAGATGCTGGAGAGGAGCTCTGTGCACAGCTGATGTGTTTCTTTGTGTTTGTTTGCTGTGTGTGAGACCAAAGCATTTGCCTTGCATTACAATAATTGGGATTTGCATCCACGACTTGTACTGGAGGTTAAATAAACCCCAGAACTGGGTGGTGTGGGGAAAGCCATGGAGCAGCAGGTTCCTTGTGAGTGCAGACTGCCTGCAGCTTGCAGTCTGAGGTGTGGAAGCAGCCCTACCTTGAGTGTAGAAAAAGCTGCTTGTTTATGCTGTGGCAGAGAGAAAATGAAACTTTTCTGGGAACAGCTGTGGCACAGAGCACCCTGTGGTGTTCTTGTAGTGAATCTGGGGGCTTTGCTGGGCTCAGGTTTGGGTGCTTTGCTGGGCTCAGGGTTTGTGCTTTGCAGGGCTCAGGGTTTGTGCTTTGCTGGGCTCTGGGTTTGTGCTTTGCTGGGCTCAGGTTTGTGCTTTGCTGGGCTCTGGGTTTGTGCTTTGCTGGGCTCAGGTTTGTGCTTTGCTGGGCTCAGGTTTGTGCTTTGCTGGGCTCAGGTTTGTGCTTTGCTGGGCTCTGGGTGCTTTGCAGGGCTCAGGTTTGGGTGCTTTGCAGGGCTCTGGGTTTGTGCTTTGCTGGGTCTGGGTTTGTGCTTTGCTGGGCTCAGGGTTTGTGCTTTGCTGGGCTCTGGGTGCTTTGCTGCCTCTGGGTTTGTGCTTTGCTGGGCTCTGGGTGCTTTGCTGGGCTCAGGATCTCCTGCTTTTCATTTTGAGAAGTAAAGCTGAGGATCACACTTAAGTTCTGTTTGTTCTAAATCTGTTCTAAATTGGATGTTTAGAAACCTTCCAGTGCCTTAACAGGTTCCTGGAGCTGGAGAGGGACTTGGGCAGGACCCAGGGAATGGCTCCCAGTGCCAGAGGGCAGGGCTGGATGGGATATTGGGAATGAGGAATTGTTCCCTGGGAGGGTGGGCAGGCCCTGGAATAGAATTCCCAGAGCAGCTGTGGCTGCCCCTGGATCCCTGGCAGTGCCCAAGGCCGGGTTGGACAGGGTTTGGAGCCCCCTGGGGCAGTGGAAGGTGTCCCTGCCATGGCAGGGGTGGCACTGGGTGGGCTTTGAGGTCTCTCCCAACCCAACCTTTTTGGGATTCTGTGATCACTGTGAGTGATTGGAAGAAGTGAGTTTTTCATGTTAAGGGTGTGATAAATGAGGTGTATCAGGCTTGATTAAACTTCAAGTAAATAGGTTAAAAAAATCAAAAATATGAAGAATAATGTGTAGATATTAATAAGATGTTGTTATAACAATTAGCATTAGCATTCTTTTGCATTACTGCTAAATGAAATACAGAGGAACCCTTGTTTACATTTGTTTTTATTGGAATCCTTCCAACCTGAAATCCTCCTGAAACTCCTCCATATACTAATTGAAATAAAATTAGACTGATCTCTTATTTTAGTTTTGATTCAGTACCAGTTTGGTGTAGAAGATTTCTGAATTAGTCATTGCCAGCTTTGTTTTGATTTTGCTTTTCTGTGCAACCTTGTAAACACAGTAGTGTGAGATCCACCTGATATTTGGGTGAGAGTGGGGAATCTGGGGCAGAGAGAGCTGTGGTTTCAGTGTGCAGACCTGGTGCTGATGAGTCAGCACTGAACCCTGCCCCTGCAGGATCATCTTCCCAAACTGGGAGCAGGACCTCCCCAAAAGCACGTGGTGTTTGTTGTAGGAGACTTTTCACTTGTGCTCTGCACTTCCAACATTCCCTGGTGCCTCTGGGTGCTGGAGCTGCCACATTCCTCTGCTCCCTGGCTGTCACAACTTCAGTGTTTCTCCATTAAATAAAAGACATTTCCTTTTTCCACCTCTTATAAATGTGAATTCATGAGGAGACTTAGAAAAGAAATGTAGTTAAGTGAGATCAGAGCTGATCAGATAAAGGTGGAGTTGGAGTGTTAAGGAATGTGATTTTCCAGTGGTGGAGCACCAGGTGGATCCGGTCACAGACATCTTTTATGAAAAATCTTTTCTTTAGGATTTTTCCTCCTGAGAAGCTGAGAGGCCTCAGGAACAAGATGTAATCAATGGTTATTGTTTACATTTAACAATAAATGCTGTGGAATGCTCTGATGGATCTGTGATTGGCCTGTGTTGGTTGTTTCTAATTAATGGCCAATCAAAGTGAGCTGGCTCAGTCAGAGAGTCCGAGCCACAAGCCTTTGTTATCATCCCTTATTTTTCTATTCTTAGCCAGCCTTCTGATGAAATCCTTTCTTCTATTCTTTTAGTATAGTTTTAATGTAATATAGATCATAAAATAATAAATCAGCCTTCTGAAACATGGAGTCAGATCCTCATCTCTTCCCTCATCCTCAGACCCCTGTGAACACCATCACAGGATCCAACATCCTGGGCCTGGCTAGGTGGGGCAGATTAAAGCATGAAACTGTGAGTTAATAAAAACACACCTAAATTATAAACTCCTTCCCTGATTTTATAGAAAAATCTCAGAACATTTAACAAATCTTTACATTTTAAAGGTGAGGCAGTTACAGCTGGGGGAGCTGCAGTGGCAGGCAGTGCTGGGGTGAGGCTGAGCCCCCAATCCCTGTGCAGGCCTTGTTTGCTCCAGGGCTCCCTGCAGGTGACATTTGTCACTCTGTCCTGTTTGTGATGCTGAAAAACCACCTGGGAAAGGTTTGCTGTGACAAATCTCCACCTGGGAAAGGTTTGCTGTGACAAATCCCCACCTGGGGAACATTTACTGTGACAAATCCTGGTCCTTGCCATGTGTGGCTGCTCCACTGGGCTCAGCTCTTGGCTGGGGAGGTGAATCTGATGTTTTGGTGTTTTTACAGAGCTGGGAGGACTCCTGAAGTACGTGAGGCCCTTCCTGAACTCCATCAGCAAGGCCAAGGCTGCTCGCCTGGTGCGCTCCCTGCTCGACCTCTTCCTGGACATGGAGGCAGCCACAGGACAGGAGGTGAGGCTGCAGCACCAGGCTGTTCCTCAAAAGCCTGCAACACCATGATCTGACCTAGTTTGCTTCTCACTGAAGAATTATTCATGGCAGGAAAAGCAGGGTTTTAATGCATTTGGATGTGTTTTATAAATAAAACATCAGATAATTGAATTTATAACCATGTTTTTTCCTGCAGATCTCTCCCTGCTGCAGTTTGGGAGTGATTCCCACCATGGGCATTTGTCTTAGATTCTTGTTGCTTCCTCAAGTTGAGGTTTAGATTTGATATTAGGGAAAATTCCTTTACTGAATGGGTTGTTCAGCCCTGGTCCCTAGAAGGATTTCAAAGCCCTGTGGAGGTGGCGCTTGGGGACATGGGTCAGTGGTAGCCTTGACAGTGCTGGGGGAGTAGTTGGACCCTGATCTTCTCATCAGCTCCATAGGATACAGTTGTCTTAGTTTTTCCTTTTTTTCCCCCAATTGTTGGTTTTTTGGGAGCAGGATAAGGACAGCAGCACCTTGGGAGGTGGCACAGGAGGGGTCTGAGCAGCAGGTTAGGGACAAAACCCACCTGAAATCTCACTCTGGGACTGGCAGATTGCAGGCTGGAGAGGTGCTGCCATGCTGAGGGGCAGGTGACATTCTCATTAACCAAATTAGCCAAAATTAGCCAAATTGGAACTGTCAAGTAACCCAGACAATGTCCCTTGTTTGCTGCTCAGTCCTTGTGGGTGACAGGAATGGTGACAGAATATTTCCCCCTTTTTCTTTAACAGATGAGCTCAGAGGAAATGGGGTGGGATGTTCAGGTGAGGAGGGAGAACTCCCAAAAGTGTCAGGAGAAAGTGAGCAGCTGCAGGCTTTTCTCAGGGTAATTTGGTGTGAAGGACAACATTGAAATGCAGTTGCAGAGGAACAGGTTGCAGTAATGGTGATGGAAATAATAAAAATTCAGTAAAAATTGTAATTTTAGAGAATATTCTGAAGCCAAACGCGAAACCTG